>NW_019154108.1:15665496-15752044 GCF_002288905.1 Enhydra lutris kenyoni | reverse complement strand
GGGGGGTGGGGTTATGGACATTGGGGAGGGTATGTGCTATGGTGAGTGCTGTGAAGTGTGTAAACCTGGCGATTCACAGACCTGTACCCCTGGGGATAAAAATATATGTTTATAAAAAATAAAAAATTAAAAATTAAAAAAAAAAAAGAATTTCTGTTCCTATCTCTCTAGCACATACCACCCCACCCCGGCTTCATAATATAGAGGCCCTATTCCTGATTTAGCACTAAATCACTTGTTTAAAACTCTTTTCAAAATCTCTTCATGTTAGAAAATCAATCTTTAAGGAGGCCAGTCTACTTGTATCATAATTTTCAAAAGTTCTCCAAACCAAGAACCATATCAAACATGGGTGTGCGTATTTTGCTGTTGTAATTTCTGTAGGGTTTATGCAGGAAAGAGAGAAACTGAGGCAGAAAACAGGGAAGGCGCAAAGCTCCTTGGACCAGTGCATTTCAACCCTGGCAATGCCTTAGAATATACTGAGAGTTTAAAACACAGTCCTATGTGGGGACGCCTGGGTGGCTCAGTTGGTTAAGCAGCTGCCTTCGGCTCTGGTCATGATCCCAGCGTCCTGAGATCGACTCCCACGTCGGACTCCTTGCTCGGCGGGGAGCCTGCTTCTTCTGCCTTCTGCCTCTGCCTGCCATTCTGTCTGCCTGTGCTTGCTCTCTCTCCCTCTCTCTCTGACAAATAAATAAAATCTTTATAAAAAAACAAAACAAAAAACCACAGTCCTATCTGATCTCCTGCCCAGAGCAATTATATCAGAATCTCTGGGAATAGAAAGCACACATTTGTATTTATTGAAAACTTCCCAGGTGATTCTGAAATTCTTTCGGGAATGAAAACCACTAGCAGAAAGCATGCGCTGAAGCACATGGCTCGCTACCCCTTGTCTCCTTACAGAACTAGCTGGGAAACCCCAGCCCTGGAAGATCTGCCCTTGAGACACTTGGAATGTGGAGAGGACGGGTTACATTGCAGCAAATGGCCTGAGAAGCTGCACGTTTGCAGGCAGGACCAGAAACAAAAGCACACTCTGGATATCTCTGCATAATATGTATGGAAATTAGGTACCGAGTTAGAAGGCAGAGTCCTGGGTTCTATTCAACAGCTAACACTCACTGAATATCTACATGTACCAGTCTCTATCCTGTATTAACTAACTAGTTTGGGTAAGTTATTGAACTAGATCTTGGGTCAGTTATTTATAATTTCTGGATATGGAGTTCTTCTGGGAGCCCATGGCAAAGTTTTTAACTTACGAGTATTTTGCCAAGTTCCTGTGTGATTTTGTTCTTTCTACTTTGAAGGGTTTGAATATAATTTCCTTTATAAAAAGGCAATGCTAGAAAAATCATTGTTTTTTTTTTTTTAATGCTCTTAGTGAAAAAAATAAAAGTCTGGAAGCATTTTATTGGTGTTCCAATTGGAAAAAAAATTAGCTGTCTAAAATTTGGAAGTCTGGGAACCACTCATTTGGAAAATAGTATCTGTATTTGATGACTAGCTTAAGGAACACTGATCCAAATTACTCCAACACCAGCATTTTAAAACCTTGTTTTGAAGTGTGAAATGTCAAATGCCTTTATTTTTCCCATCATGGCTTATAGAAGAGGTCTATTTAGGATTTCCTTTGAATTTTTTTTAATCTACAATTTTATTTTTATCAACTTTTGCACTAGAGCTTACTGAGAGAATAATACTCTTATCTGTCACTGCTAACAGCAAATTTAATTTTTTTCCCAAAGATTTTTGTCTCTTGAGATAAAGCTAAATGAAAAAAAAATTAAACATTTTCTTTGGAAAGCTCTAGCTTTTCAGCTGGAAATCTTATATTGAAGAGCTGTTAACCTTTATCCTGTATCATTAACAATCATTTGAAAACATTATAATCATTTTGGTAATTGGGGCAGAATACTCCAGCTGTGTCATTGTGTCTTGGAGTCCCTGTTTGAAGAAATCAAGTCTTTAAAGAATAGACCCCCAGAGGGATGTGGGAGTGATTGAATCTGGGTGTTTTTTTTTTTTTTTTTTTTATTCTTTGTCCATACTCTTTCTCTCTAAGTGGGCCTATTTTAGTTTCAAAGATGCAGACTCCAAAGACCAAAGAATGTATGGTGTTTCCAAAAGAAATACCAGTGGTTTTTTTCCCCCAACTCCTTTCTGTTCTGTGTGCCGGTCTTGTCTATCTAAGCAAAGCAAGGAATCAAAACATTGTCCTGTGACTTCAGTATATATAGGACAAAAATTGGATGAATGAGATCTCAAACTTTAATGCTTAATCATGAAATCATCAGAATAACTTAAAAGATTTCAAAAAATTCCCCATAACTGGATTAGTAGCTGGTACAGAGTAAGTGCTCAATCAGGGTGATTGAAAGAATGCATGAGTGCTTGTCAGATAATTGAATAGGTACCTAAAGCCTTTGTACTCTTAATTGTTGCATGACAACTTAAAAAACATATCTCCACTCTAGTATTTCTCCAGAACATCTCAAAAATGGTCCATTTCTATGCCAGGTAAACCACTTATCAAAACATTTCTATTGAGTTTTTCATATTTATTCAGAGGAAATAATTGTGTAGATAAAGGCACAAAAAAACCCCACTAATTCTTATCAAAACATAGAAACTCTAGCCAAGTCTGTACAAAAAGTCTAGTTTACCAGAGATGACAGTGTTTAAAAACAAATAGTCCATATCATATCTCAGGTCTCCCGATTTCTAATACAGAGCAAATATTTGGATCTTAAAGCCTCTCCCTCAACTTGTACGTTATTATTTTGTCATTTCAGTAGCTAGATGAGCAGATCAAATTATTTGTTTTGAGACTTATTTGTAAGCTCCTGTGTCTTTGGGCATGTTGTTCACTGTATCTGAAATTGCAGTTTACTCATCTGGAAATAAGAGTACCTCTGTTCATATGGAGGTTCCTCAAAAAGTTGAAAATAGAGCTACCCTATGACCCAGCAATTGGACTACTGGGTATTCACCTCAAAGATACAAATGTGGTGATCCGAAGGGGAACCTGCACCCCAATGTCTATAGCAGTAATGTCTATCATAGCCAAACTATGGAAAGAGCCCAGATATCCATCAATGGATGAATGGATAAGGAAGATAGGGCACGTGCTCGCGCGCGCGCGCACACACACACACACACACACACACACACACACTCAAGAATACTACTCAGCCATCAAAAAAATTGAAATCTTGCCATTTGCAACAAACTAGAGGATATTATGCTAAGCAAAATAAGTTAATCAGAGAAAGATAATTATTATATGATCTCGTTTGTGTGTGGAATTTAAAAACAAAATAGGATCATAGGGAAAGGGAGGGAAAAATAAAACAAGATGAAATCAGAGAGGTAGACAAACCATAGGAGACTCTTAATCATAGGAAACAAATTGGGCTGCTGGAGGGGAGGGGAGTGTGGGGATGGGAGAATTGGGTGATGGACATTAAGGAAGGCATGTGATGTAATTAACACTGGGCATTATATAAGTCTGAAGAATCATTGACCTCTACCTCTGAAACTAATAATACACTATATGTTAATTGAATTCAAATAAAAAAATACTTCTTTTCCATGTTGCTAAAAGAGTAGTTGAGTTACAGATATATAAGCTATTTCTCATATCAAACACACTCAGAGTTAATTTATTTTCCATTTTTTCTCATTAATGGCAATCTTGATAATATACTCATTGTAATAATGAGGTCATGACCTCTTGAATGGGACAAAGACCTCTGGGAGGGGATGGAGCACTTGCTGTACTTAACAGCAAAAGGTGAAATAGTTCCTATTTTGAAAGTTGGCAGCAAATATTTTATAGAAATGAATTCCAAGTGTCCAATCCATCAACATGTTCTATATATTCAACTCACAAAGGCTATTCCAAATCTTTCCACTTGCCTCTGTGCACTCTACTAGAGCCCTGTACCAAATGTCCATCATCTCTGACCTGGGGCATTCTGACTGTAGCATCTACTTGGTTTCCTTGCTTCCAGTCTTGCCTGCTCTTCTGAAATCTGTTCTTCAATATAGTATCCGCAGTGTTTATTTGTAAGCCATAAATCAGTATCCAGCATTGGAAATTTTCATGAGAATAAAATTCCCACTTTTTGCTCTGGCAGTGATCCTGCAAGTAGGTTCTGGCTTAATGTTTGCATTAGTTTTCCCGGGGTGCCAACCCAAATGACCACAAGTATGGTGACATATTATTTTTTAAAATTTTAAAAAAGATTTTTATATGTTTATTTGACAGATCACAAGCAGGCAGAGAGGCAGGCAGAGGCGGAGAGAGAAGCAGGCTCCCCGCGGAGCAAGGAGCCCGATGCGGGACTCGATCCTAGAATGTTGGGATTATGACCTGAGCCGAAGGCAGCCGGCTTAACCGACTGAGCCACTCAGGCATCCCAAGTCACTACAATCTTGTGGCATGTTCCCTTTTAGTCATTCATTACATTGTAGCTACTTTGACTTGCCCACTTCACTCATTCCCTAGGGCTTCTATGTATCCCCTTTCCTCCTCCTGGGGCATCTGTATCCCTGAAATTTGCATGGTTAGCTCCTTATCAGTCAGCTTAAATATCACCCCTTCAGAGAGACTTTCCTTGCCCTTGGCTAATGAAATAACTTACTTGCTATTCCATTACTTTGTTTTATTTTCTTTGTTACAATTATGACTTTCTGAAGTTATCTTTTAAATTTTTTTTATTAATTTGTTCTCCTTGCTTATTCTTAATCTTATACCATGAGATTCTGATGGAATATAAAATCCATGAGAACGAAAACTGTACTTATATTTTTCATTAGATTTTTATATTATATTTTTCATTATCTCCTGTATACATCTCCGTAATAGGAACATAGTAGCACTCAGGAAATATTTGTTGAAGGAATGAACAGCGAGGAGAAAGGGTATGAATTAGGGGCTGATTGACCAAGATCCTAGCCCTTACTTGTCACTCACTAGCTATGTGACCTTGGATGCCACAAATAATCTCTGTATTTATCAGTCTCTCCACTTATTAAGTGAGAGAGTTGATTACTGAGTAGTTTTCTGGTTAGAAGACTCTTTTACTACAACTTTCTACAGGTGCTTGACCAAATTTTCATTGAAGAGACAGAACTTGCATATAGAAATGTCCATATATTTCGAATAAAGCCTGTATTATGGCTAAATTAGCAGATTAATTGGAGAGCTGTATGTTTCAATATGATTTGGGGAAAGCAATCTTTTTTCCTTAATAGTTCTTTCTGAAAGTGGTCATCGATTCTATTTTCTATTTTGTCAATGGGCTCTTGCATATTTCACATCGCTTGGATCTCATTTAATAGTCTGGGTCAGAGACTCCATTGGTCTGGAAGTCGGGTTTTGATTTGCTTAATCCCACCAAGCTAGAGAGAAAATATCTGATGGCTGCAAAGTGGTGATGACAATAAGATTACTAACATGCTCACAAGTTCAAAAGAAGATAAAATTGGAATTTTCTTTTAGTTCATTTAAGAGCAATTTGGATGACTAAATGACTTCTAAATATGCCTTCTAGAAGTTTTTTGGTTTTGTTTGTTTGAGAATTCTACACAATGAATCCTGCCTGAGTACAAATTCTGAAAACGCTTTCTAGAGAAGAATAGAAGATATTTTCAGCTCTAAGTTGACCTCCGTCTGGAACAAAACATCAAAAACAATAATACCTCAAAGACAAAAGAAACATCAGCTTTCACTGGTGATTTCCATGTCTGCTATTGTGCTTATTATCTAACAGAACTAATTTTGTTTTAGCCTCTGAGAGGAGATAATATATAGCCTCAAACACATAATAACTGACCCTAAATCTGAATGTGTTCCGTACCCAGAGCAGCTGCTACCCTTTTGGCTATCTTGGAGATGGATGTATTTGGAAGTTTTTCTTTGAAATTCTCATGTTAACAATAACAATTTATAAACATGGTGCTTCAGATCCTGATTATAAGAGCATGCAATTATTCAAGTTGCATATAAATAGTTCGACTTGCAAAAATCCATTCATAGTCCTTATCCTAGTTCCTCTTTGACCAATGGGGGTCAACTGGATATTGGCCAAGATGTAAGGGTGGTCTATGATTAGACAACCAAAACTCTCTCTGGGAGACGTTGACTCAGACACACTGTTTCTGTTGTTGTCAGCCATCAAATAGCTGTTGATATCTTTTAACATGATAATTATAAATGAAGGACAGAGTTGTATACAGACCTAGTTATTTCCCAAAGACCTGTTCTCTGGCAGCTAGCATGGTGAATTTTAAAGTACTTTTTTCTGAAGAGAAACATTCATTTCCTATGTCATTTACTGAATGATTAAAAAGTATTCATCGTGAGGTGAGAGTTATGAGAGAAGGAGCATACAATTGCATATACTGAGTAGATAGTTGAAACCAAACATGGTAGCGTGGAAGTGGGAAAAAGATCCAAGGCCTCTAAATCATAAAACTGTGAATCTGTCTGCTTTGGGGTCCCTTATCCCCCCCTTCCTCCTTTCTTCCTGTTTTCTACTTCCTGCCTTTTTTCATTTCCTTTTTCTTCTTCTTTTATAGAGCTAAAGGTTTTGGCCTGCCTTTTAATATTTACTCAGGATATTTTTCTGGATGTGAAATTACTGGGTCAAAGGAAAAACATCAACTTGTAAACATTTCTCATAATCAATTTTTACTAACCTGGCTGGTAGCATTTGTGTTAATGAGCAGTTGCATTCATACAGGAATCTTTGTTATATGGAAACAATATTAATAACAAAACAATTATTGAGAATTGTTAGGGATCTAACATGGTTTAGGCATTGTGGTAACACAGAGTCTGTGAGGAATTTTGATTCTAGAAAGTTCTGAATCAAGAGAAGAGAATAGGACACAGAAAAAATTCGGAAAGTGCACTGTTGACTTACTTGCTCAGTCTTGTAACTCTGAAGATACAGGAATGTTCCTATGCTTGATGGAAGTGGAGTTCTAGTTAGCCATTCAGTTATTATTAAAGTATAAAATTGAGCATAGCTAAGTGGGAAATCTTCATATCTGTATTTTCCCAGTAGGCAGTCATTAACCCTGATATTGACTCTACATCCCAGTGAACAGAGCACTCCAGGCTGAATTTTTCAGCTTTGCCCCACTTTTTCTCTGGAGCTTTTCTACAGGAAGGAAGTTCTCAAACCTTCCACTCCCAGCTTTTGCCTAAGCTTTTTTGTCTACTCCCAGTCTTCCTTGCAAGAGCATTGAATATTGCTCTTCTATAAATGTTGCCTCCTTTCTACCTTTCCAGCCTCTGCTTCACTATTTTTCTAATTATTTTCAACATGAAGACATTGTATAATCAGGCACCACCACACGTAATAAAATATCATCTTTGCTGTGGATATGAAAAAACCAAACCAAAACAAAAACAGGACCAATCTGTAAAGGTTGGAATCATCTTGGAAAACTGAAGGAGAATTATGAGTCTGTCTAGATTAGCGTCTGGTAACAGAGACAACTCTTAAGAACAACTAAACAATCAAAAGCAATGAGAATGAAAGCAGATTGAGGGGGGGTTATTAAAGGAGTGCTGCAGATTTAGCAGCTTGTGTTCTGCCTTTTGTCTCAAGACTAAGGAGCTGAAATTAAATGGCATGCACTTTGTATCTATAGTGAAGCTATAGATTTATCGATAATAAAGTGTTGATTCATTCAAATTCACTTTAAATCCATGCACAATTTGGTTAATATGTACACAAAGTGTAATAAGCAGTGTAGTCAAAATGTTGAAAAAGGCCAGTTTAACATTCAGACAAATTTTAATTTCTCAAGGGTCAGAGTTCTCCTTTTTAAAAAATATAGCATGCAAAGTGCTTAGCCTGATTTTGAGATTTTCACAGTATAGTAATCTCAAATAAATATACAGAGTATGTAGTATTTTCATCTTGGCCACTGATAGTTCAAACAGATTTTTAAATTACTTTGCCTTTATTTTTAATGTAAATTTTACTTTAGAGAATATTTGTTTTAAAAGCAATTTGAAGTTGGAATTTTTGTTTGCTTCCAACATTTTTGGTCAGTTTCTTGGAAGTTTAATTTACATACAATAACATTTACCAATTGCAAGCCTGTAAGTTGATGATTTTTAACAAACATACACAGTTGTATAACTACCACAATTATGATACAAAGCATATTTATCATCTCAAAAACTTTCCTTATGACTTTTTTTGTCAGTCTTCTTGAGCTTCTTAACACCCCCTCAGTGACCACTAATTTGCTTTCCATCATTATAGTTTTGTGTTTTCTAGGATTTTATGTAAATGGAATCATATGGTATGGGATCTTTTATGATTGAATTCCTTTGGTGAGCATCATGATTTTAATGTTTATGCATGCTGTGGTGTGAATCAGTAGTGTACTCCTGTTGCATGAAAATGTGAAAAGTAAGACTACAGAAAAAGGTAAAAAAAACAAAAAACCCAAAAAGCATTCTTTCTAATGACAATAAATATTTTGGAACAGCTATCCTAAGGAGTCCCAAAGAGTTAACTTCTAGTCCTACTTGTGACTAAATCATTGACCGAGAAATGAGCTCATTGGTATGGCAAGGAAATAACCAGAAAATTAATTGAGCCTAAATAAATTCATCTTAACTTCTAATACTCCTCCAACATAGACATGTTGGCTTTTTGGCACTGAATTAATTTGAAAAAATCTCTAGTGCTTCTGGTATGTGTATGTTTTGCTTCTAAAGTAGTTAAACAGCTTTTAAGAAATTATTTCCTTGAACTGAATGAAAATGTTCTTCCTGGGTATAATAACATAAACTTCATTCACCTTTTTCATTGTTTATCCTGCTGTTCTTGTTAATCAGCAGAGACATCTGTGCTTACCTACACTGTATTTTCCCTGATAGTATAGTCCTTCTTTGCTGCTCATGGCTTAACTTGCAGTGACGATTTATGCCTGGACTTTATAGAGAATGAAATTGTGAGTAAAGGTGCACAAACACTATTCAAACAAAAACAAAAAATAAAAAGTTCTTACAATGACAAAAAAAATAGACAAGCTTTATGTGTGTAGTACCCTTTTACTCTCCTTTCTTAAGCTTAGCAACCCAGGCTGCTATACTTCAATTCTTGTTCCATGTGGTAGAGTATAAGAAGTAAATATTTAGGCTTTTTTTTTTTTTTTGAATGTGTGGTGTGGTTTTTATTGAGAAACATATTTTACAAAGAAAGGTTCATAGATGATATAAATGTGTTGATTAAAGAATAATAGTAGAACAAATACTATATTCTTACTACCCAGCTTCAGCAATAGAACATTAGAATTCCTTTGTGTATCTCAATCCTATGACATACCCTTGTTTTAATTAGCGATTAGGGATGCATGTATATTCCTAAACAATACACTGGTTTTTACTCTCTTGGCCCTTTATATAAGTGTAAGCATTAAGATGGATGAATCTCACCATTATTGAGCAGAGAATAAAAATTACATCACAAAAAGATAATCACTATGTGATTCTACTTATATAGTGGACCAAAAAATATTTAGTTTTGTTTCATATTGCTCAGGCTATTATAAAATCCAGTTCCTCTCAGTGAGAAAAACATGTGCTACTAAAAAGCCAATGGATAAATTTAAAATGGAATTATATATTCAAATATATCAAAAGAAGATAGGAAATGGGGGAACAGAGAAAGGAAAAAACAGAGGGACAGACAGACATAATTCCAAACAAATAATAAAATGGCAGACCTAATTCTAAACATATCAGTTTATTACATTAAATATTAATGGAGTAAATGTTCAAAACTCAGATGTAATCAGAATCATTAAAACTGAAAAACCCCAGGGTGCCTGGGTGGCTCAGTGTGTTAAGTGTCTGTCTTTGGCTCACTCAGGTCATGACCCAGGGTCCTGGGATCGAGCTCCATGTTGGCTCCCTCCTCAGTGGGGAGCATGCTTCTCCCTCTCAATCTGTGCCCCACTTGTGCTTGCTCTCTCTAGTGCTCTCTCGCTCTCTCTCAAATAAATAAAACCTTAAAAACATAAAACCTGAAAAACCCTATATAGTGAAAATAAATGGTTGGAAAAACTATATGCCATACAAGTATTAAGTGTATGAAGGCTATAGAAGCCATATTAATATCTGAAAAAAGATGAGTTTTAAGACAAAGAGTATTACCAAGAGAGAAATAGGAACAATTCATAATGATAAAAATGTCAGTTCATCAAGAAGACAATTTTATAATTACAATTCAAGAGTTTAATGTCATTGGCCTGTAATGGATGAAACAACTACACAAAAATCTTGTAAGGACACAGATTTTAACAATAGTGTTAAACACTTTGATCTAATTGGTATTTATAGAGTATAGATTTATGGAGTATAGATCTAATGGGTATTTATAGGTATTTATGAAATTCTGTAACTACAGAATACACACTTTTTAAAGTACATTTCATATTTACTAAGTATTTCCATTCTTTACCTGCACTGCTATGTCATAGGTTAAGCCACCACCATTTTTTGACTTGACTCTTAAGACAGTCTTCTCACGATTCTTCTAGTTCCCACTCTTGCATCTCCTATAATTCTCAACAGAGCACCCAGGGAGTTCCTTTAAAAACTTTGATCAAATCTTCTCTCTCTTGGACTTACAATCCTCCAAGTTCTTACTTAGTGAACATTTCCTGTGAAGGAGTAATTCATTTGCAGTGTAGGAAGGGACCAGCGAGCTCTCAGAAGACATGTAATTATACAAAATGAACCACTTAGTTGAACTCAAGACATTGAAGCCACCTTCTAAAATGACCTGTTTTATGTGTATGGATAGCAATGTGGGGTTATGTGAGGTAACCAGTAGAATAGCATTTTCTGCTGTCTCTTTTGGGATTTTGGATTGGATGGGGTGATGGGAGTGGGTGTTTTATTACTACCATTGAAAGCAGCTCCAAACTCTGAAACAATACATTGAAAAGCCCATTTTTTTTCTTGGCTGCTTCCAAGTTAGAGAATGTGGGTGGAAGTTGATTCTCCATTTTCACTTGGTGCCAAATTCCTCTGGGTTTGATTTGATCAAAATTACAGGTAACTAACTTCAGTTGAGTGATAAGAAGCTTAGCTGAGGAGAAAGGAGAAAAAGGAAGGTTAGAGGTACCATTGACTTAGTGTGTTTTGTTTTTGTATTGTGGCAAATGTAGATGTCAAAAAATTTACTTGACTAAATGCTTTATTTTTGGTGTTCTTAGTGTTGGTGGTGGTTTTATTAGATTCACTTACACCTCTGGGATCTTGTGAGAAGTTGTTGGTTCCAATTTACTTCTTTGCAGCATAAGTTCAAGGGTGATATAGGTCATTATGTCATACAGCAGAAGACATTTTGGTCAAATCATTTACTTTTTATGTAAATGTAATGCATTCAGAACAGTGCATGCAGGGACATTCATTGTCCAGGAGATGCCATTATAGGAGATGGAAATAATAATTAAAAAAAAAGTGAATTGATTGCAGTAATGGCCCCAGTTTTTTCACTACTTCTTATAAACTTGCCCTTTGGTAGTGTCTTCCCATAATGAATCATATGACTTATTTTGATCAATGGGATAGGCTCCAACTAGAAGCTAACAACTGACTACAAACACATGAATGACTTAGATGGGCAGAATTGCAGAGCTGACCCCCAGAATAAATTGTTGATCTGTAGAACTGTGCATGATGATAAATAGATGGTTTAGCCTCTAACCTTGGGGGTCATTTGTTATGTAGCAAAATCTAGCTATTACACTAAGGCAATGATAACTGATCCATTCTAAGTACAGGAAAAGAAAACAAGATCCAGAGAATGTTTTATCTCCTATTGTAAACCATCAGATTAGTAACCATTCTGTAAATTGGAAACCAGAATTATCTCTAGGAACATTTCAAGTGCTTGAGTATTATTGTACACTCTTCTGTAGGAGAGTTCAGTAAACACTTCTTTACTGACTGTGTTTGATACAGAGGAACTGGGGTAGTTTCAAGGTTTTGCTAAAGTGCCTTGTTCTTTTAAAGTTTAATGAAAGGCTATTTACCATGAGCCTCTTTCCATTATTGTCTCATTCTTATATGTCTTATTTTCCATAAAAGTATTAAAAAGACTCCATAGGAGGGGCAGCTGGGTGGCTCTGTTGGTTAAGTGTCTGCCTTTGGCTTAGTTCATGATCTTGGGGTCCTGGGTTCAAGCCCTGTGGTGGGGGGGCTCCCTGCTCTGCAGGGAGTCTGCTTCTCCCTTTCCCTCTGCCCTTCTGCTCATGCTCTCCCCTGACCAAATAAATGAATAAAATATTTTAAAAGAAGACTCCCTAGGAGACCTTGCTCCAGGTTACAGAGATGGCCTTTACTGAGAAGGAAAGATATGTTGAATTATAACTTACTGTAATATTTACAAAGGACTGTCATGCTACCATCCTGGCACCCAATAATAAGGAATCCACAAAAGGGAAATAATATTTCTGAGGAATAATTTCCATGAGCCACAAGTAGTTATTTTGTTTTTTTTTCCCCAGTAGAATAAAATAAAAAGCTATAAAAGTGTTTTAAAACTCATCTAATGAAGTCACACCCAAGAGAGCTACTGTAGGCGTGAGATACTGTACATAGCACATTTTACCCAGTGCACAGATCATCCAGAAATGACAGGTGTTCTTCATTAACCCAAAACACAGAGTCTAGAAATCAAAATCATAGAAGGCACTGCCATCTAAAACACAGAACTGAATGTATGTGGACTCATGAGAACTTTCATCCAGATCTGCATACACTGACTGGATAAAAGTCATATGTGTGAGGAAATACATTACTTATTCAATCCAGCAACTGTCTGTATGATGATTAATAAACAGGAAATCGTGCGACTCTCTTATAGTCACCCTTTCTGTGGAAAGATTCTTAAAATCCAAACTTCTATGTTCAAAAGTTTCAATTTTCAGGTATACCAAAATGACCCAGATCACTTCTATCCTCACAAGGATATGCTGCAGAAAAAGTTGTTAGGATTCATTGGGCTCATACCAATCACTTAGATGCTTTTCTCAGCCTCATGTGGGAAGGGAATGATAGACCTTCAGGAACAATGCCCCTTACGCTGTCCTTTAACACTGAGCATTTCATTTTAATCTCCATTACTCTGCAGGTGAGTTTTGTTTTGCCAAACAATTTCTCAGTTTTTTGATTTGTTTCTTTGCTTTTTGCTGTTGTTTTGTTTTGGCAATGCAGAATAGAGAGAATGGACCAAAGATAATGAGCCACAATGGAGCTTATCCTTGTTTGCTTGCTGGGTCAGTTCTAAAGCTTGCTTAGTTTTGTATGTATGGAAAGGTTGGAAAGAAGGACACAAGACAAAGTTGTGGGTAGTCTAAAGAACTGGAGAGAATTTGGGGGCATTTGTGCATGTTGAAAAGATGCAAAGTACTTCTGTGAGAAACTTGCTTGGCAGAGGGTTCAGGAATTAAGGGGAGAACAAAGTATTTTTTGAAAAGTGTCACTGTGTTTTATAAGTTGGATATTTTTAAAATTTCTTTGGGAGATGCAAGGGAATTTGGGATTCCTTTTTATTTACATGAAATTTTGCCTCTTTGAAAATTACTTTACACAGTGACTGAGATACCCAATATAATAAGGGTAGTTTTTGAGATGCAACAAATAGGAAGTGACTTTAATTCTCTCTTCACAACAACTATTTTTAACCCATTTCTGCTGATTTTCATGTTACCATATTAATGACCCTTTAGGCTGATTCCATAGATTCCTACTCACTTTAAGTTATTAAAAAGTCTAGGCCAATTTTAGTCATGCTTAACATTGCCAGTCTTATATCTGCTTTAGGGTTAATTTCTCCCTTTTCTTTTGACATTTAGCTCCCAAAGAAAAGGAGGATTAATGAGGAGGAAAAAAGAGTTGTATCATATTCCAGCAGGAAACAGATACCATACACAAAGTAGGATAACTAAAAGAGAGTTTATTCAGAAGCGATATTTACAAAGGTGAATTTAGGGAAACCCAAAAGGTTAATGTAGTACCTTAGGTCTTTGTGTTACCTAAGCCCTCACTATACCTAGAGGGACAAAGGTCAGGTTTAGGTATTGTGGTATGGAAGGAAAGAGTCCTATAAAGTTGGCCAGTTTAAGAGTAATGACTTGTATAGCAGTGTCCTGTGTGAATAAACAGCTTGTTGAGCCTTACAGAAAGGGAGGCCTGACCTTACTTTTCTGTCTTCCTCTGATCTCCTGCTAAAGTGCCCAATTGATCAAACCCACTGGAAGTCAGGTGCAACCGATGACTACATCAACTGACTATTGATGTAGTTCATTCAGTCAAGTATCCTAGTCAGAAAAAATAATGAAAATGGTTTTGAAAAAAGGATCTTGACAAGCAAAACACACACACACACACACACAAGATAGATAGATAGATAGATAGATAGATAAAGATATCAATCACCCATCAACATCTGCTTTTGTCCTTCATCTAAGTGAAAAAGTCCTATCTCCAGCACAGTAAAAGCAAAAGGTTCTCCTCCTACCAAAACTGCCATCAACAAAGTCTTAATCCCAGCTGAAAGCCAAATCTTAGTTCCTGCTAGCATCTTTCATAAAAGGAAGCATGAGGGGAAAAAAAAAAAGAAGAGAAATAAAACAGTCAAGTAAGGCAACAGGTGTGAAGTCTATGCCTCTGTACCTGGTTGTGAAGTCTAAGATGATAATTGTTGTTGCCAACTTCCACCATCCATTGTATGTTCCTCTTGTCTTCTACCAGCCCCTCACCTAGTGGGTGGTTCATTCATTGTTAGTGCTTGGTTGTCTTGTTTTTATTGAATTTCTGAGTTTTTTTCATTGAACAGGTAAGGGAGTAATAAGAGGAAGCCAGTTAAATTCTTTGAATCCTAAACATAGCCGTTCTTGCCTTCATTACAGACTGACACCCTGATTTCTCTCAGTTAGTGAGATCAAACTCTAGCCATTAACTGATCATTCACCTTCATAAAGAGTCCCAAATGGCCAGATGTTCTCAGTTGTAAATATTTTGGGAATATGACTGTTTTCTGGTAATAGCCCCTTGGGTACTAGCAGCTCCAAGTCTACCAAACCTCTGTGGATTAAAACACTTTGGTTACAACTTTTTTCTTATAGTTCATTGCAGTAGTTCACCTCCTTTACCTTGCCAAGCACCTTCACTATTCTGAGAGGTCATTATTCTCATTGATATCAGTGAACCTAATGCATGGTAGCATCTTTCTCTGCCATTTCTAGTCTTCAGAGGATAGCTACCACAGTGTGCTTCAAAGATATGGACGCGTCTCACAAATATGTTTCCTAATGCTTAATCTCATTTCCAGGCTCACCTAGATGTTATGGTTGGGAGTAGCTGAACAAGTTGCCCATAAAAGGGGTCCTTCCTCACCAGTGGTCTTACAGTGGTATCAGAGACTTGACAAGGTGATGCTATAACTTTATACATTACAATCAGACCTGACTTTGTTCTCAGTCATATCTGCCCTTTGACTGCCAGGGATGATGAACTCTTTTAAAGTCATCACAGAAGCTTTCTGGTTCTACTCATATATTCTTGATTGTGTGTTAATAGTTTTTAATTTCTCCTTATCCCTGCTAAACACACCCAGTGGGGCCTTAAGTGGAAGATAGGTGACCCTATAATCTGTTGTCATGGAGAGCACATGCAACAGCCATTAGTTTTTCTTACACTCTTTCATCTCTTTGCATTTAATCTCATGTTGCATTAGTAATAATTGAATAATTGGGAAGCTTCCCTGGCAATCAAGATCTTGGGTAAGTTACTGTAATAATTGTTTAATCCCGCTATGTTCGGAGGTGTCAGCTTGGTCAGTGACATTTTCATATATCTGGGGGTTGGTGGCTAAATTGCTAAAATCAGATTTCTATTTTTAAAGAATTTAATAAAAAACAAAAAGTGAAAAATTGACCTGATTGCAAGATCTTTTTCCTTATTTACTCTGAGTTAGTTGATCGCAGCAAAGGGACCAAATAACTTTAGAATTAACATTTATAAATTATCTGGAAATTTTGAAGAGGTTGGTCTTATGAAAATAAGCTAAATGCCAGCACAGAAGCACTCTTACACGTTAAGAGTCACTCACAGCTCACTTCCAAGGCAGACATGAATCACAAGACAATGTAGCCAATGTCTTAGATGTGACTTCCATAGACAAATATGGGGCTCCTTTTAAGGACTCTTACAATAAGGTCACCTGGAGGTGAATGTCAGGAGGAAAGCTTATTGCTTTCCAGAGTAATGAAAATAGAAACTCAAATTCCAGATGTTTCTGGAAAGCCAGATAATGATCACAGATTTTTTGCATCCAAAAGTGTTGTTCAGCCTCTGGTTTTGTGCTTTGCTTATAAAAAAGACATCCATGTGTTCAAACATACAACTTTAGCAATTGGTCCCAGATCAAAAGGAAATGTTTTCATTAGCATGTGTTCTCATTGAAGGCAAAGATTTGGCTATCACCTTCATGCTATGAGAATTCTCAAGGCGCCTAGAATTTCATCAGGAATATAATGGGTTTTCAATAAATAATTATAGTTGATAAGGATGGCAGGCTGAACAGAAAGATAGTTCTTAGATTTGCGCTTGAGGACCCCTGGATCATCTAAGCCACTGCGCTGACTCCTTGTGTCTTCTGTATTATGTGCTCCTGGTGCTCAGGTTGCTGGGAGGATCATTCATCTCTATGCTGAAAAGCAACTGCTTTCAAGTCACTTTCAAGTCCTTAGCACCAATTTAGTTCATAATTATGTCTGTAATCCCATGAAAGCCTAATAATGCCCAGGCATCCTTCTGTCTACTTCCTTCCTATTAAATCTTATTGAATTCACATACCTCTACAGTTCCTACTGTCTATGGCTCATCCTCATAGTCAAGCATTTCCATTTTCTTGCCCACTTAGCATTTTCAGTTTGATCTTATACTTCCCATTACAAATCCTCTAACCCATTAGATGGGCCATAGTGGAGATAGTTTACAACCTTGGCCTTTATATCCTGCTACAGCTTTTATTATCCATTTGATTTCAATTTAGCAACATGTTCGTTGAATTCCTTGGTCACGTCTTGACTTCTCTTAGATTTGGGTCTGTGACTCTTCACTCCTCCTCTACTTTCTTTATCTTGACATTTCTCAGACTACCATTTACTAGCCATGTATCTTGGGAAAGGAAACTGCTCTGTATAGCCTCATCAGTAAAATGGGGACAATGATACCATCTATTTCATAGAGTTGTTTTGAGGATTAAATGAGTCAATATACGTAAAAATCATAGGAAGTTGCTTGTTACAGAGTGTTATATATCAACTATACGTAAAAATATTTAAAACGTATAAATTAACATATGCCTATATATACTATATATACTAGTATGTATATATATATATATACACACATGTATATATATATATACACATGTATGTGTGTTTGTGTGTTTATCTGTCTATCCATCTCTTAATTAGCTCCCTCCTTGAATATGCAGATTTTTCCCATTCTTTTTCTTCTTTGCGTTTTAGTTTGGGAAGTTTCTCCTAATACATCTTCAAGCTCACTGATTCTTTTCTTCCATTTCTTGGACATAAATATTTTAGAGATGAGCCCATTAAAGATATTTTTCATTTTAGTTACAGTGTTTTCAATTTCTAGCATTTACTTTTGGTTCTTTCTTTGAGTTACCATCTCTCTACTTACATTTCCCATCTGGTCTTGCATGGTGTTTACTTCTTTCATTAAAACCTTTGACATATTAATTATGGTCATCTTAAATTCCCTTCTTGTCTGATAACACCACAATTTTTGTCATATCTGAGTCTCTATCTGATACTTCCTTTGTGTCTTTAAATTGTATTTTTATTTGCCATTTATCTCTTTTGCAATTTTTTACTGGAAGTGGGACATGATTTATCAGAGAACAGAAATTGAGGTCAATAGTTTTTTTTTTTTTTTTTTAAAGATTTTATTTATTTATTTGACAGAGATCACAAGTAGGCAGACAGGCAGGCAGAGAAAGAGAGAGAAGAAAACAGGCTTCCTGCTAAGCAGAGAGCCCGCTGTGGGGCTCGCATGACCTGAGCTGAAGGCAGGGGCTTTAACCCACTGAGCCACCCAGGCATCCCGAGGTCAATAGTTCTTTAATGTGAGCTTTGATGTTGATCTAGCTAGGAACTGGGCTGTTTAATTTTGTTGTAGCTATAGGTGTCCAAGTCTTCAAATTACTCTGGTACCCTAGTTTTTTATTTTTCTTGTTGTCTTTGGGCTTCTCTAATAACTCCTCCTTGACAGGAGGTGATGTCTTGCTGCTCTTTTAGCCATAAGTCCATTGTTATTATACTGGAGCCCCAATGATATGGTGTAAAATATTGGAGGGCGCGGAAGTACTCTGGTTTTTAATCTTGGGATTCAGTCTTAGCCTTTCAGTGGGCCTATGTCCCTGTGCTATGACCTTCAGAAGCTTTTCTTGTCTCTCCCTCTACCTTAGAAGAGAAAGGAAGGCTAGTGGGGGCTGAAATTGACTTACTGCACTTGCCTCAAGTGGGATAAGGCTCTGGTAGAGTTTTTTCCCCCCTGCATCATAGTCCTTGGTTATGGAGAATGCTGTGGAGCTTTTTCAAATATGAGATTACTTTCCCCCTCCTCCTGCTAGAAACATAGGGAATTTTTTTGGCTCTTCACTATGAGACCCTGGTGGCATTCTTAGATATAAAACCCATGAAAATGTGGGGGGTCCCCTAAGACTGTGGCCTCCAAGAGTCTCTCATTCTCACACTAGCTTCTCATTCTCAGTCTCTAATTATTTGGCAAAATTACCATTAAGATGTTCCTACCAGTTTATGGCTCCTACAACTTTAGCTCCAGGTAAGCAGATCTTGGGGACGATATTCTATATCCTCTTGTCTCTCCAGATTTCAGGGTGGCAGTTTGCCCTGTGACCCCAGTTATCTGATGGGTCCATTGATTTTCACATTGTTAACTGTCTTCTAATTGTAAGGATGGGAGTGGCAACTAATTAGATTTTTATGTATCAGAGGCTGATAAGTGAGAATCCCACGTCAACAGAGCTTTGAAGGCTCACTCCCTTCCCTTGACCTCAGCTTTGTGTTTTAGTACTTTGGGATCCCTCTTCAATGGTAATATCATAGTCAGTTCAACATAGGTCTACTTGTGTTTTTTTCCACAGTAAATATTTACTGAATGTCTACTGTGTGCCAGGCACTGTTCTAGGTTATGGAGACAGTGTGAACAACAAGCAGGGGAAATCATCTATTTTTCTCTTTAGCCAGAATTAATTCCTATGTAATTCTGTTCTTACTAGCTGCTTCAGGGTAAGATCATGCCACACTGTCATGAGAATATATCATTTGTTCCTACCATCTCCCTCCACCATGGGATTTCCTTTCTTGTATTCTTTACATCCTACCCAGACTTTGTGGCTCAATTCAAAACCTACATTCTCCAAAGAGCCGTAACTTTTCTATTTATAGTGACTTTTTTCTCCTTTGGATTCATACCATTTTGTATTTATTTATAGCATATCATAAGGTAAGGTAAGGGAAGGTAAGAGAGGGATGTCTGTTGAGGACTTAATAATATAAAACTTTTTATTGGGAGTTACCTCTAAATATATCTATATTGGTGTTCACATAATTTTATTTTTTTAGTTTTCATTTTTAAAGACTTATTTATTTGGGGGGGGGAAGAGAATGAGTGCAACTAGGGAGAGGATAAGAGGGAGAGAGAGAGAGCAGGAGAGAGAATCCTGACCAGACTCCCCCCTGAGCATGGAGCCCAACTCAGGGCTCAGTCCCACAACCCTGAGATCATGACCTGACCTGAAACCAAGAGTCAGATGCTCAACTGACTAGGCCACCTAGGTGACCCTGGCTTTCACATAAATCATTAGGAAGCAAAATCCTGGTTGTCTTGTTCTTGTTCATTTATCAGTTGAGGCCTTTCATTAGTGCAGAGGACACAGAGGAGTGCACTGAGGAATTCAGTCACATCCATTACTATAACCTGTAAAGACCAAAGGCAAGAGCAAAGACTTGGTCTAGTAGGTCCTATGCTGTATGTTGATGGCCATAAAATGGGTGTGGCCAGTTTCTCAGGCACACTTGATTCCTCCACAAGCATGAGACTTTCAGTTTTCTTTGAGGGCCTGCACTTTTTCAGAAATTGAGAGCTGTACTTATTAAATCTTTTCATACATTCCCAGTCGTTTGCCATATATAATAAACACTTGATGGTAAAGCTATCAGAGGCTATCTGAAAGTATGGGTTGTGTTGCAGTCAGTTGTTTCATTTGTAAGACAATTTATGCATCTGCACTAGATTCTCCCTTGTTAAAAATTACTGCATGTTTCATAGGCATTTCTATAAATATATCCAATTTTATAATGCTTCCTGTAAATAACCAATGTGTTTTCTGCACTATCAACCATGGAGACACATGTGTGTCGTATACCATTGGCTTGAATTTGCCAAGAAATGTTCTTGATGAATGTGTGGAATGCTTTTTCCAGAGTCAAACATCTGGTTTTGGCACCAGTTTTTAGGCCAGCCTCATGTTCAGCACAAAAATGGAATGTACTGGATTTGCTTGGGTAGAAGTTGCTCACGCGACCCACATTTCCAAATGCCAAGGCAATTGCAAAATTCATTTAAGTTGATTTTAGGTGTGACAGGGAATCAAGAACAATACTTCTTGCTTGCCCTAGATTTTTGCTAGTGTCACCATCCCCTATTCATTGTATTACAAGTTTCTGTGTTACAAGGGAAGACCTGACTTACCAGCACTATTAAATAAGGGGCAACCAGCAATTTCCACATCAACAACCAGGAGAATACCTGCAGATTTCAACAATTGTAGCAGCAATAAAGCTTTTGTTATTATTAACCTATGTTCAGATACAAAAATAGAAAAGACAGCCATTTGGGGTTTAGGCTTAACTGTACTATATAATAGACAATTGTTCACTTAAATCCTAACATTATAAACCCTTTGTTTATTATAGTGCTGATCTGTGAGTCTTTGGAGGAGACTCTAACATTTCCTAGAGCTCCTGTCATATCCATAGGTGTCACCTTTACTTTTTTCAACAAATATTTATTGAAGGTCATGTGTCAGTCACTATGGTAGATGCTAAGGATAGAGCCATGAACAGAATAAAGTCCTACAAAAATTGAGCAGGAGCAGGTAGAGACAATAAAAAATAAATGAACAGATAAATATGTAATAAATAAGTAATGTGAATTGAAATACAGTGAGAGGATAGTGACAGATGGGGTGACATCTGAGCACACACCTGAATCAAGGGAGGGAGTGAGCCAGTTGTGTAAATGAGGAAGTGTGGTCTTCTGGAGGCCTGGGAGAAGTGTGGTCCGGCTGGAGAAAGGAGGAGTGCAAGGCAAATACTCTGAGGCACAAGCTTGTCCCACCTGTTCCACCAGCCTTCTCCACCTGGAGAGCAGTGTGGCTGAAGCAGAATGGGAAGAGGCAAAGGTGGTAGTAAGTGGTGCTGAGACCCTTGTAGATCAAAGTAAGGACTTGGATTGTTCTTATGTCTGATGGGACAATACTGGGAGCTACATCCCCAGAGCCTAGCAATGGTAGGCTGGTACATGTTAGTTGAATGATAATCAGAAAAAGGTGGAAACACAATTACACCTTGTCTTTGATTCAGCAATCAATAAGGAGTTCAGCAGGACAAAGTGAACAAGACCGTGCTATCTCATTTTTGCCCTACATCCTCTGCGTCTATTTTTAAATATGTTTTTGATTTTCCCTGCTTTCAGTGATGTTCGCAGTCTGAATAGTCACATTAAATTCTTTCATCAGCTGCAACAGTGGGACAAGAATTCATGTGCATCACTCTGGCTGACTTGCTACGGAAGGGCGTGGACGGTGTTGCCATGTGTGCCTTGACGCTGGCTTGTGGATTGAGCTCATTATTCCTTGTCATTCTCTAGGACACAGCAGAAGCTTTCCAGAGTCAAAGAGGGAACAGGTTTTGTGATTTCCCCTTGCCCAAATCAGAGTGTTTGCCTGTGCCATTCATGTAAAAAAAGTGTTCTTAAGTTTTCATTCCATCCTGGGTCTCTAAGACTGAGCAGGCAGCCAAAATATATCCTGACCTTCCTACCCAACATTGAGGGGAAAAAACACTGGCTTAGAAGTTAGACCAATGGGGCTGTATTTCTGAGTCTTGGCTCTAGTGTGTGGAGAGAGAGTTAAGTGTGGGGCTCTGTAGTTATATAACGCCACTTACCACTTCTGTGATTTTGGGACACTGGCTTACTCTTTCTGGGCTCAGTTTCCCCATTGGTGGAACAATGGAAGATAAAAGTTTTTCTTTATAGAATTGATGTAATGATTAATGAGTTAATGCTACATGTATAAAGTGCTTATAGTAAGCACAAAATAATGGTTATGTCTATAATTATATTCACTGTGTACCTATAATTCACTGTGGCCCTCATTTGACAATTAGGGATTATTGATCCCTACCTTACAGTATTAATAACAGAAACAAAGGAGATAAGATATGTGAAACACCTAGCATAGTACCTGACAAATAATGGTGATGGTACTACTGAAATTGTTATTATTTGATGTGATTTCCAAGAGATTAATATAATATTCAGGACCAAGGTTCTTGTGGTTCCTTCATATACAACAGGAAAGCTTTTCTGATTTCTGCTTTTGAATATGATTACTGAATTCAATACCCTACACCATACTCAAGTGTCTCCCTTCAATAACATTGAAATGGTAGACCCTAAAATAGTTAAAATGTATTTTTTGCAATTTAAAGATATCAGATTCAGTAAATAAGAACCGAAGGTATTACCTCCCAGAGTTGGTCATCCATAGGGTTGGAGGGGTTCAGCATTTTTGAACTCTCTAGCTCAAGGAAGTTGTCAGGGATGCAGGATCCTTTTGCCCTTGACTCGCATATTTGCTAGATTTGCCCTCAGATTGGCTATCCCATGGTTGGAAGAGGTGTCACATCTAAGGCCTAGCAGTGGCCAGAAGGGAGCTGGGAATATATCTCAGAAGTCTCCACAGACTTCCTTTTACAATTCATTTTCGGGAATAAGGTCATATACCCTCTTACAAACTCATAAATAGCAAGAAGAAAGGGCCCACCTTGACTAATTTATACCAGCCAGGATTTACCTCTGGAGTTGGGATAGGGTCATTTTTAACTTGTCCTAGAGGGAAGTGGTAGACCCCAGAACAAAATCAGGGCTCTGCCCTCAAAGAAGAAAGAATAGAATGCAGTGTTGACATAGTCATCTGCTATAAATGATCAACTAACATTGTAACACTACGTGCCCTATCCTCTAAAATGAACTCATGATAAGATCTATTTTTATGAGCTCAAAACACTGACTGACTGCCTAGACAGTAGCAATACTCCTGTCTCTCAACCCACACTATTACCTAAGAGATGGTTCCATAGCTTTGGACATTTTCAAAGCAACCCTGTCTTTTTACATACCCAGAGATAGCCAGAAGTTGCAAAGTCTCTCCCATGAACATTTCAAGAGTTCAGGGTCAGAGACTTTCCTATTGTCAGTTGAGTTGGATGGTGCCCTCAAACCAAGTTTCTACATTCCAGGATGCCAATGGAATGTGGGATGGCCAATGTAGAAGGGAGAATTTGTTCTCAATCCTGTCCTTTTTGCATTTGTAGTAATACTGTTAGTACTTTAAGAGGACAGGGAAATGCTAGCTTTGCTCCTTTTTTATTGAATACAGCCTGCCATAAACTCATTTTATTTCCTTCATAGCTGTATTTGATTTTCATCTGTGTTGTTGCCTCAAATAAATGTCTGGTAGGACCAGCTGGGGAGGATTCAATATCAACAGGAATCACTTTCTAAACAAGTAACTGAATGTGAAGATCAGTGAGAAAAGGTTAAAAACTAAATAGGGAATTCTTTTTTGCTGAGTTCAAGTTGTACCGTCAGCACTAACCATGTACGGGTTACAAGGACATATTTAGCAAGGGAGTGACCAGGAAAAGAGCAAGTGAGAGAGAGCACCTGTAGTTGAAATTTACACTGTAGAATCTTTTATAAAAGTTGTTAAGATACTGAGGAAAGCCTTAAATAAGTGGGTTTTAATACTTAACACTTAAGTGGAAGTTATTAATACCTAATACTTGCTTACGTGGACTTAATTTCTGTAAATGGAAGAACTCATTTTTCCTTATCTAATATAATCTTCCTTCTGCTATCAACATTTTAGTGCCTTTTAAATATCCATTATTCATTACCAGATGCAATTATCCTTTCTCTCTTATCCCCAACCTTTCTACAGTTTTGGATTTATTCATTCCCTTCTTGAACTTTTCTCCCTTCTTGGTAAGTATGTTCAAACTAAAAATGTCAGTTCTGCATTCTAAATGGCGTGCTGGAGCCACTGGCCACTGGAAGTCAGTAGAGGGTTAAAAATAAAAGGTAATTTCTGATTTACGTATGTGCATAAGTAATGTGAGTCTACCATTATGCCCATGGTCCTAAGGGACAGACTTTCAGAGATGTAGGCAGCTAGACTGGGGTTTCGTTGGGCTCAGTTCAAAGAGAAACAACTGGGTCATGTCACCAGGCTAAAGACACAAGAAGGATGAAGAGAGTAGATGATCCAAAGGAACTAGGGGGTAATCAGTACAGTAGAGAACTCTCCCCATGCAACACAAATCAGAGCTAGAAAAATACATGGGAGAGCTATGGTCATAGTCCAGTTTTCAAAATAATTACTTGTAAGAGCCAAAGCTAGTCTGGTGTTTGGGAGAAAGAAATTATTTTATCCTAGTCCAGGCGTGTTCTTTCTCTTTACAAAACTGGCAGCTCAGATGAGTAGGAAAGTTCTGAAGGAAAGTCCTATGCCTGGGAAACATAAAGGGAAAGGGAACCAGGCATATATTGTGTCACTTGGCTCACGTGAAACTGGTCTCTCTTATTTTACTCTTCCTGTCTTTCTTGAGGATTATTCTTTTTCTGTCCCCCGATTTGTCTCATGTTCCCTCATGAGGAAGGCCTTCCATTGTCCTTTCTCTTTATTAAGTTCATTCACTTTTCTGATTTCAAATCTGTATATCTTGTCCTAGCCACATACCCAAGTTCCAGCTCTGTCTTCTAAACCACTAGTCAAATATCTTAACTGAGCTATAACGTCGCCAGCATCACCAGCAAGACGATCTCTCCTTTTTCATCAAAGCCAAACTTTCTGATTCCCTATTTTGTTGTTGTTTTGTTATTGTGTTATTGTTATCATCTTCTCAGTCACCGTGTCTTGAAACCTTGCTAATCTTGGAATATACCTTTATCCTCACTCTTCATGCAAGATTCTGCTGGATCCTAGACATTCTAACTTTCTCACCTCTCTCCTATCCATTTCCTCCTCCAGTCCCATAGCTGTTACCCTTGTTCAGACCCTTACTTCTCACATAGTCTATTATTCCAGCTTCCAGTTTGCTTTCCTTTCCATTTGGTCCTATATAGCACTGCCATATTAAATCTCCTAAAGTATATTTTTGATCCTTTCCACTACTGCGCAGAAATCTTCACTGTTTCTCCATCACTACTGTTGATACTCTAGTCCAGGCCATCATCAATTCCTCACTTGGATTACTGTAAGAGACCTTTTATAGGTTATTTCATCTCCAGTTACTTTGACTCTAGTCAAGTTGGTAACCTGTGACCAGAGTGATTGTTTCTAGAATCAAGTATGAACTCATTATTTCCTCGTTATGAGTCTCTCTTTCTTTAACATGGTCTCTCAAGATTTAGTCCCTATTTTTATCTCTGATCTCACCTCTTGCTATCAGTTGCGAATCCTTCCACTCCTCCAGCCCTCTTAGGTTACAGAACAAAGAAGTAACTAATAGCAGATGTTTCCTCTTACCAGACAGGGCAGCTCTTCTAAGTAGGCAACTGGTTTACTCTTTAGCAATTGGCTTGAAGCCACTGTGTAAACAAAGCCTGATGCTTTGTTTCCATGATGTCAGAAATCATGTTGGTTAAAAATGAAAAATTCAGTCAATCATTTGGAGGTATCCCAAATATCCAGGTGTTTGGCCTCTTGTAGACAAAAGAGCCAGGTGATTTGAAGAGAAATTTTCACTTTTCCAGTTAGAATATGTTACGGTGTCTAGAAGTTATCTAAGGGGAAAACATGCCCAAGTGACTTTCTTGAGAAAATGAGTTCCAGGTGGAATTAAAAACACCAGCATGCTAAGGAAGAGTGAGGACTGTGGTTATTGCACTTGTAAGACTCGAAGGACAATAAAACCATCTGAATTGTTATCAACTTTTGTTAGCAATAATCTGCCTTCTTATTGGTTGATGCTCCCAGTCCTACCTGTGGCAATGGCTTCCATGTCAAGAGCCTCCCCAGATATTCTGGCATGTTTTAGGCATGAGCCCACATATATTGCTCTAAAATGATCTGAGTGTCTTTGAGTAAAAACAATTTAGTTACCTGTAAGGATTTGCATTACATTAGGGCTGTTGTGACTGAAGCTCACATTTCTGGATCTGTCCTTCGTGGGCAAGACAACCCAAAGAGTTGAAGACTGACCCGATGGCAAAATTAATAATATTGGTTTTGAGTCACCTGAAGAAGAAAAATAAACAATGATTTAACTTACCTGTCAAATTAATAGTAAAGCAGGAAGATGTGGTTCAACTACCCTGAGTGCTACAGGGAAGAGGTTTAAGAATTGTAGCAAGAGCATTCATTCATCCAGTACAAGAAACACCAAGAAGTTAAATGTGAACAACCCCAAGAAGAACCAATGAAAATAGTTTAGAATTTGGGTCTGAGTCTGTTAAAGATGACATTTATTTAAAATTTAAGTGTTCAGTCTATTAACTGAAAGCCTTTCACATACTACAGATACTTGTTAATTATTTAACTTTAGGCAAATATACCCTGTTTTTAAGATTTTGTTTGTTTGTTTATGAGAGAGAGAGAGAGCACACACACAAGCAGGGGGAGGGATTGGGATAAGCAGACTCTGTGCTGAGCAGGCGGCCTGACATAGGGCTCAATCTCATGACCCTGAGGTCATGACCTGAGCCAAAATCAAGAGTCAGAGCTTAACGAACTGAGCCACCTAGGAAAACTGGTTGAGCGAAATTATCTTGTGTGTTCCTTGCAGCAGTTGGGTTTGTAATAACATAAGTCGTATGTGTTCTGGCTTTCCCCTGGCCACTAACAGGTGCCTGACTCCAAGGACCTTCTGATATTCCTTCAGCTCCGCAGTGTCTGATGATGGTGGAGAATTGGCAGATCTGTCTGATCTATGTTTAGGAAAGAGCTAGGCATCATGGAAACAGAACCCTTGTTTTTAAAAACTTCACAGACCTAGGTCTTGAATAATTTTATAAGTTCTAAGAAACAATATGTGGCTCTGTTTCTATGAGGCACATGAGTGTCTCTTTATTATTTTAGAGGGAAGACAAAAGTTGATGACTTCCTGTGGGTATAAGTTATTCCTCGGGAATCAGGATGTAACTCTGAGCCATGTTAATTCCCATAGATATATACATCCTGTCCACTCACGCACATGCATCAGAGTAATTAAGGTTTTGAGTGGAAAACTCTTTACCACATGGGATGCAAATATGCTGAGACCAACTATATGGAATACACACTCCGACATTTGGTTGTGATTAGCCCCAACTAGTATACAATAAAAATATATTCAAAAGAACGAGGGTGCGTGCTGAGCAGAAGGCTGATAGTTCTTTAAAGTTCTGTTCTATTATTAAATTTCTTCTGCTTTCATATTAAACTTCAATTAAATAGTCTCATTCGTTCATTGGAGTAGATTTCCATTCAAAATGAACATTTGTCAACAGATGCATTTATAAACAGCTGTGGTTTTCTTTGGGTATATACAGCATCATTATCCAGACCATCTGGCCATTCTCCTGATGGTGTTTCTTATTTGAGCTTTCACTCTGACATAATAATTTATTGTCTTTAATCTGCTCAATTTCTTCAGAGAGAACTCTTCCTTCTCTCACACCTCAAATGGAACAACCACCAAAAAAGTAAACTGACAAATTAAAAAGGTTACAGGAGGTGAATAAACCTTTCTAAAGGTCACTGCATGACCTAGCTCTTCTTTTCTTCTCTTTTTTTGTTATAAAGCAGCTTGATTAGAGAGAAAGGTCAATTTAAAAACAAAGCAATGCTACATTAATATTTTTAAGAGAAATTGTTTCCAAATATAAACATTTTCTGGGATTTCTTTGGTTGATTTATTTTTTCTTTAACTTTGGAAACTTTGGCACTTCTCACATGATTGAGAAACAACAGCTTTATTTTTCCAGGACTTTTACTAGCCCTTGCTTTTCATTTCTTTCTTTCTTCTGTTTTTTTTTTTTTTAAATTTTTAAGTTTGAGTACAGTTGAAAAATAATGGTACATTAGTTTCAAGTGTACCACACAATGATTTGAAGTTTATGTGTTAGGCTGTGCTCACCACAAATGTAGCTGCCATCTCTCAGCATAACAAACTATTACAGCATCATTGACTGTATTTATTATGCTGTGTCTTTTATTCCCATGATGTATTCATTCCATTACTGGAAACCTGTATCTCCCTCTCCCCTTCACCTGTTTTGCCCCTGCCCTGACCCATTTCCACTCTGGCAACCATCAGTTTGTTCTGTGTATTTATAGATCTGATTCCACATTTTATTTTTCTCACCACCATGTTTTGGTCAGACTGGTATAATGATGGAAAAAAAGGAGAAAAAAATGTGTTTGCTTTAAAAGCCCCATCCATGCACAGCACAGAAAACAAAAAGTAGGTACCTTTTTCATATTCAAATATAAGAAGTAAATTTTTAAAAAACAGAGTTGAAGGAAGAGGTATTTTATATTAATGTGAGTCAATATATAACAAACATACTTGGAGTCAAAGAAAAATGTGGAAAAATTTTTACATCCTTAATAATTCTCTTATGGATATATAAATTATTAAATTTTATTAAAGTCATAGATAAACATTTTATGCAAATTATATTGGAAAACAAGGTGTTGAATAGGAGATAAAAACTCATTATTTTCAAGGTGAGGTCTGTGTCTATCAATGACCTAGAAAACACAAGATGTCTTGACTATTATAAAATGCAAATAAGAACTTTTGTCCTCTATGTCAGTGAAAAAGGTTTTGAATTAGAAAAAAATGGCAAAAGCTTATTTAAAAGGATAAGTTATTTTTAAAATTGATAATATGGAAGAAATAGAAAAAAAACAACATATTTAAAGGTAAATAAACTTTGTGTTTATGATATATGCATTCAAATAACCAAATGCTTTCTTGGTTGTTATTCCTAGGTTACTTAAATATGTGTGTTCTTAAATTAGTTATTAAATAAATACTTTAGGAGGCAAAGATAATGTCATCAGAAATAAATAGGGGAGTGCTGAACTTCTTGGTAGCTCTTTCAGAGCTTCCTGAGAGTAATTTAAATGTTGGAAAATTCGAGCACTTTCTTGTGAATAATATGTTGTGTAAGAGATAAGACAGTGATCACCAATGGCTGCTAAAATCACAAAAAGAGAGACAACCAGACATTACATATGTCATAATGGAGCACACCACCACCTATGAAGTAGTCTTGCCTAAAAGGAAATTATACCTGAGGGGCTCCTGGGTGGCTCAGTGGGTTAAAGCCTCTGCCTTCGGCTCAGGTCATGATCCCAGGGTCCTGGGATCAAGCTCTGAATCGAGCTCCGCATCGGGCTCTCTGCTCAGCATCGAGGCTGATTCCCTTCCTCTCTCTCTCCCTGCGTCTCTGTTTGCTTGTGATCTTTGTCTGTCAAATAAATAAATAAAATCTTAAAAAAAAAAAATTACACCTGACACTGATGAAACCACTTCATCTATTTAACATTTTACAGGAAGTAGAGGAAAGAGACACATGTAAAATGACACCCATGAGGATGCAATCAGCAAAATGTAGACAATGGGAAATTACAGCACAAAATTTAGCCTCTTCAACAAAAAGTTGAAAGGAAAAAAAAATAGGTTGAAGAAGTACCCATAGATTATATGTGACTTAGGGGAACTCTCAATCAATCATGATATATGGACTTTATTTGGATTCAGAAGCCAAAAGAAACTATAATAAAATGATAAGATAATTTGGTTATATAAGACTATTAGGGAATTTTAATTTTATTAAATGCCATAATGATATTGTGATTATATTTTTAAAAAAGAGCCCATATCTTTTAGAGATGTGTACTGAATTATTTAGATATAAAATAATATGGTATCTAGAATATTCTTTAAAATTATTTGAGGTGGGGGCTAAGTGAATAGGGAAGAAATAAAAACAAGATTGGTCAAAAGCTGATAATTGGTGAAGGCAGATAATGGGTTCAGTATATACCATTCTGTCTTTTTACATATGGAAGACATTTTTCTTCACAATAAAATATTTTATGCAAAAGAACAACTTGTCATATAAGTGAAATACTATTACATGCTTTTCAACAGCATAAAATAATATAATAATATACAGCTATCCAAACAACATTACAGTGTAATTTGAAAGACCTTATAGGAACAGAATTGCATCCTTTCCTTAGAAAACCAGTGCATGACTTGCTGGAATGAAACTACTTTGAAATAATGACAAATTCAAAAAATGTAAAAAATAAAATTGTTTTGTTGTTATTGATATAAAAGAATCAATCGAAAGTTAACAAAAGATAAAGTGATACAGAGCCAGTAGTAATTTAATTATCTTCTATTCAGACAGTAGATTTTGAATGGAAGAACAGTTTTTTCACTCCCGAGGGATATAACTCCATACATCACTGAATTATTCTCTTCAGGTAAGGGTCTCGTGATATAGAAGGAAATCATGAGCTAAAAAAATGACCTGCAATCTTTCAGGTCTCCAGGATGTTTCCATCTAGACTGTGATATTGTGATTTATAGTAAGAAATATATATGAGGTCTTGTTCCTGTTTCTGGCATAGGAGCTCCTCAAACCCTTGACATCATATTCTAAGTGGTGAGAGTAATCAAGTTGTCTTTTGCTATGGTAATAAGGTGGGTTTTGGGAAGCACCTGGGGATTGGGGCAGGTTGAGAGGAGAAACAACCAAATGATCAGATGGTTGGAACTCTTAGTCTTAGGGAGTTGGAACCCAACCTCCCTCCTGGGTGGAAAGGAAGGCTGGAGGGTTGAGTTGTCACCAATGGTAGATGATTGAATCAAACATGCCTATGTCATGCTGCCTCCATAAAAACCTAAAAGAACTAGGTTCAGAGAGCTTCTGGGTTAGTGAACTTGTGGAGATTTGGGAAGAGTTGGTTCACCTGGAGGGGACATGCACTCTCCTTGCCCTTTCTCCATCCTTGCCCTGTCCTTCTCTTTCATCTGGCTGTTCCTCACTTATGGCCTTTTATAATCAACCAGTAATCTAGTGAGTAATCTGGTTTCCTGAGTTCTGTCAGCCACTCTAGTGAATTAACTGAACTCAAAGAAGAACCTCTAATTTATATCCAGTCAGTCAGAGGTACAAGTGAGAGCCTGGGCTTGTGATTGTCATCTGAGGGGGAGAGAAGTCTTGTGGGACTATCTCCAGGCAGAAAGTATCAGAATTGAGTTGAACTGTAGGACACTCAGCTGGTGCTGGAGAATTTCTTGGTGGTGTAGGAAACCTCTCCCCTCCCCGGAATTGGAGCCAGAAACATTACTCCTTAAGTTTCTTTCCTAACTCCTCTCTTCTATCCAGGGCATCACAATTCTCTTAGTACCTCGGACTTAAAGAGTGCTGTAATTTTGGATCCTTTCTTTCTTTCCGTTGCAATCCGTTCACCAGTCCTGATGAATCCTCTGTGTCTTTGTGTCATGTCTTGCCCTCTCCCAGCCTTACTTCCCAAACCTCACACCTGAGTTCTGCTTAATAGCTGAATCCTCCTTATGCTACTGACAATATAGTCTTCCTAAAATGTTAATTTCACCATATCGTCCTACAATCCAGAACTTCCAATAGCCCGTTGTTGTTTGATGTCACGCTTTGTATTTTTGCCTGGAAGTCCACATCCAGTCCCCCAATAATGCGTAGATATTGCTGCTTTCACCCTCTAGTGAAGGTTTGCTCTATTCCTGCTTTACTGTTTAACCCTCTTCACTCCATTCTCGAAGCCTACCTTATATAATCACTTGTTTGCTAACTGTTGGCTTTGGTCACTGGGGGCGCTGTCATGGGATTTATGGGTTAAATAAAACCTAAGGAACATTAAAAGAAATTTACCTTTAAAATAAAGCAGAAGAAATTCGAAACAAAGTTGTTTTCCTTATGTACTAACCAGAATCTCGGTAAATTATATAGAATCTCAGAGTCAAAAGAGAACATAAATTCTGCATACCCCAACCCTCTTTCAAAGCCAAAGTGTTCTTTAAAGGAGACTCCTGGCTTATGTTCTCTCTTTTCCAAAAAAAATTCCTTCCAGCCTTTAGCAGCTTTCACTTCTAGAAAATTCGACCTTATATCAAGCTTTCTATCTCTTCAGTTACATCCATTGATTCTATTTAAAGCTCTGGACCTTTAAAGATAAAAACTCAGTCTCCCTCCTTATGTTAGCACTTCAAATGTTGTATGATAGTATTACTTTGTGTACTCTTTCCTAAGTTGTAAATTTTCAATTTAAAAAAGCTGTGTCTGAAGGAACACTTTTTTTTTTAAGATTTTATTTCTTTGACCAAGAGAGACACAACAAGAGAGGGGAACAAAAGCAGGGGGCGCTGGGAGAGGGAGAAGCGGGCTTCCCGCTGAGCAGGGAGCCCGATGCAGGGCTCAGTCCCAGGACCCCGGGATCATGACATGAGCTGAAGTCAGATGCTTAATGACTGAGCCACCCATGTGCCCCTGAAGGAACATTTTTTTAAGCCTCACAGAGGTCATTGATGAAGTCTTCCTTCTGTTGCTCACTACCTACAAGAGCTCTCTTGTGGCGGGTGCCTGTGTTACTGGGAGATGCCTGCCTCTTCTGTTATATGTGTATTCCTTAGAACCAGGGGCTGTGTCCTATGCACCCTTGTATTGCTAGTACCTTGCCCCAGTAATTCGGACTAATATTTTTATTTTTTGAACAAATAAATAATGAGTTCCTGAGGGTGGGGCCTTTATGATGAGATTAATCCCCTTATAAAAAAAGACACCAGAGAGCTTGCATGCACACCCGCTCGCTCTCCACCCCTCCGCCCCCCTGCCCCCAGCAAGAGGGTCGCTTCTACTAGCCAGGAAGAGCAGCCTCACTGGAAATCAACTATGTTGACTTCTCGCTGTTGGGTTTCTAGGCTAGCACTATGAGGAAATAAATTTCTGTTCCTTGAGCCACTAAAAGTCTGTGGTATTTTACTATGGCAGCCTGATATGACCAAGACCTGAGATGATGTTTTAAGTGAAATTTTTGGACGAATTAGGTCATTTCTACTAATAACACTCAGAATTGTCCTGTAAAGGAGACAGACCACGTTTGACTTTTTAAAGACTAATTGTACTGGGACTTTGGACCTCATGAAGCCATAGCCTGATTCGTAGGCTTGATTGCGTATCATTGCAGGTGCAGCCGGTTAGAACATAACAAGGTGCCACTAAATGGCTTTTGATGCATTGTACAAACTCATCAACAGGGAGAAAATAGTGGGAAAACACACAACCCTTCTCCTTTATTCTGTAAGAAAATCAGTGATATCCAGAACAGTGCCCAGAATCACAACTAATTGAATTGGACACGCCGTTCTTGGGAGTATATAATTTGAAATGCCACATTTGCTCCCCTGAACTGTGGCTGTATCTGGATAGGACCTGATAGGAAGCTAAGTTGTGTAGAAGATTCTGAGGCCTTAGGAGGATCCTGATTGGCAGAGAACCAAGCAAAGCCATTCTCTGAGTGAGTCACATGTTCAGATTTCCAGTAAAGGGCCCACAAACAACGAACTCACGGGCATTGATGGTCAAATGCCAAAACAGCAGCTTCTCTGTTTTCCAAATCAGTCCCGTGTGCAGTCTATTAACAAACTGTCAAAGACTTTGTACATTTGGATGACACAGTTGCAGAGTTAATTTTGGTTAGAGAAAACTATCCCCCACCTCCCCGGTATTAATTTGGGTGGAATTTTGATCAGAGCAAGAATCCTGTTGTGGGCATTTCCAGTGTTTCTATGGGCCGCCAAACATGGATGGTTTTTGTAGGTAAAATTCACACGTTGAGTGAAGTCTAGGCGAAGGTGGAGGCTTTATCTTACAAGGTATTCAGCTCTGTGGGCCAGCAGCCTGGGACAGTCACTATCCCATCCCAGGCTTGGGATTGCAAGATTCGCATTGCAGAAATAACTCTCTTCTTTAGGCTGGGACCAAGTGGATGGTGCTTGAATCTGCGAAGACCACAGAGCCATTTCTCTGCCTTACAGCACGGTGCTATTTCTCACTCTTTGAAAAGAGCAACCAACACGGTCCATGTAGTTAAGGGCCTCTAGCACCTTCACTCAGAGCATTTTGAGCCTTAAACCTGTTTACTTAATCCTTCTCTTGTTTCTGATATTACTGAGGTCCATGTTAACCCAATGTCTCCAGACAGATCAGAGAACCAAACATCTCTTCCCATCCCAGTCCTTTTTTAAGCTAAAAATACACATAATTTAATGACAGGACTCATTGGAGAATATTTTTAAGTATGGAGAGAGAAGAAAGTGAATAATGTTCATGATGTTGCATAAGCGAACCAGTACAAGAGTCAGATTCTTTCTACCACGCTCATAAGCTTTCCTACTTTTCCCCTGAGTAGATGCTGGTCAACTGCTTAACACAGCTGCCTTCTGTTCTGTTGTTGCGCTGGACCCTTGATAATTTCCATCTGCAGTTAGGACCACCTCTGAAGCCTATTCGGTTCAGATTACCACCCACAGAAGAGTCCAAGGAACCTTCAACAATCAGCTGTCAGGGGTCACCCTGAACACCTATCTTAGCAGTTTTCCTCACCATTCTGGCAGAGGTGGCCTTCCACTTCATGTGGATAGGCTCAGATGTTTTCATAACTTGGACTCAAGATGTTGGCTTTTTAAATTTGAGTAAAGCCAACATAGAAAATTCGAAGTTATAAATAGATGCATTTGAGAAGCTATTCCTTTTTGCAAGAGTTGAAAATTTGGCCAAAGAATTAATCCAATTAACACAGTAATGATGGATCCTGGTATTAAATGTATATAGAACTCATTCAATAAAATTTTACCTGCAACTGTATGGAAACACAATAATCACCCTGTATGTCAATATTTCATACTCTTCAAGTGTATGAATTCAGATGATCTTAATAACAGTTTTATAAAAACTATAGAACAAGAGTAGTTCCAATTTTGTAGTTATAGAATCTGAGAGAAATTGAATGACCCATATATGAGGTCTCATTGATTGGGGGATTAAAATTAAAACCCAGATTGCAGTTTCAAGATCCATGTGCTTTCTTCTATATAGTATCTATCTCTGAATCTTGGTACCTAATGATTCAGCTGGGTTGACATGTGGTACCCATTGCTATTTAAAGACTAAGGATCAGGAATCCTCAGTATTAAGGATGACAGATATGAACTCATAATAACAATGGTGCATCTATGACACATATTTTTTCAGTGTCATAATTGTTTTTGATCTCTGTGTGTCTTAACTATACTGTAAGCAGAAGGTCTGGCTCCATGCCCATTGGGAATATGGAGGCCTACAATTTTTAGAATGAGTCAGAAGGCAAAATCTGTTAATCTCTTAACACCCTGTGACTCTTTTCTAATAATGGGGTTGCAGAATAAGTCAAACTCATGTAACTACCCATGTTCCGAATCTCTTTCCTCTTGTTCTAGATTCTCCTCTTCTTCAGTGTCAGGCACTTTATTTAGTTCCTTCTGTTTGTGGAACTTTTCTTGTCCTGATCGGCCTTATATCTTTAAACAGGACTCATCACCCATGTCCAGGTGCTTCTACTCTGGAGGCAGCACATTCTTGTTGTCTACATTCATCTGCCTGATGGGATCAGGAGGACTGCCTGGGGAAGATGTCATGGACTTTGGAGTTTGATCATGATGGGTTTGAATTGCTTTACTTTTAACCATTAGCTTCAACCTCTACATCTCCTATGAGGTATGTATTCCATTTCCATTTGATAAATTGTAAAGCCAAGGCAAGTCCTTCACTTCCTGAAGTGTCAGTTTCATACTTGACAAAATGCAGCTGTTACTGTTACTTAACGAGGTCCTCTCCAGTGTTGACCAAAGACTTAACTGCCCTCCGTCACTGCTTTTCAGGCCTTATGGATTCTCTGCAGATTCTGGAGAATATATCAAGGCTCCAGGCCTCTGTTTAAGTGGTCAGCTCTACTTTATGACAATCTGGGCTTCCACATATCCCAGGGGCAAATATAAAGTGACAAAATAAAGTACAGCAGTTTAGATGAGCTCTTTCTAGCCATTAGGCTAAAGAAGTAAGCATATGTTACATACTGTGAAATCTAAAACAATGATCTACTGTGGTTCAGATTTCCATATTTTATTGTCCCTCTTTACACCTGCTACAGTCACATGTTTGCTTTATCTTGCCTTATTTTCCTTCTTAGTACTTATCAGTCCTTGCTGTCTGGCATCATGGTGTAGTTCTGTTTGCTTATTGTCAGGCTACCCCTCAGGAAAAAAGGTTCCCCCTCATGAAAGGAGGGTTACCTCTTTTTCCTTGGCAGATAGAGGAGTGCTTGGCACACAGCGGTTCCTCAAAAATATTTGTTAATGAAGAAGAAAGGAAGGAAAAAAAGAAGGAGGATACTTGTAGTAAGGTCTGAAAAATAAGAATTTTAACAATTTTGATGATAGTGATATCTAAGACTTACTGAGTGCTTACTCTATCTTATTCTTCTTTTAAGAAACTGATAGGTGTTAATCAACCTCATGATACAAATACATATTAAGAGATAGGTAAGATACATATTAAGATATATACATCTTAATACATATTAAGAGATATTAAGTTTTTTTTTAAGATTTTATTTATTTATTTGACAGAGATCACAAGTAGGCAGAGAGGCAGGCAGAGAGAGAGAGGAGGAAGCAGGCTCCCCACTGAGCAGAGAGCCTGATGTGGGGCTTGATCCCAGGGATCATGACCTGAGCTGAAGGCAGAGGCCCAACCCTCTGAGCCACCCAGGTACCCCAATACTAAGTTTTCTTAACAGGAAAACTGAGACAAAGGAGTTCAGGTCACCTGTCCAGGGTAACACAACTCATAATAAATCTTCAGATTCAGGCAGTTTACCTTCAGATTTCATGCTCTTGATCTCCTTGATCTGTTGCCTCTTTTTTGTAGTATATAATTGATTCATGGAATAAAAAAAATAGACTGATCATTTATTGTGTTAAAGCAATGACTTAAGAGACTCAAAGAAAGCTCTCAGTAATTGTTATTGAATTTTATAAACCAAAAAAATACTTCTTATTTGGATGAACTTACAATGAACACTTAAGAGGGCTTGGAGAGAGACAAGGATCAGGCTGGATCACACATTTCTTGTTCCGACCCACTGTAGATTAATGCGTTGTAAACAATTCAAAGGACATCCTCATGCAACTCTGAGGGTATTTCAAGGAACCTTCCCATCTGGAATCTGTGCTGATTTCTTTTCATATTGTATTTCCCTATGGATGACTCAGAGGAAATTGAGGTTTCAGAAATATGTTGTGTTTTTTTATGGCATTTCTCTACCTTCACTGCAGACATTTTAAAGCTAAGTGTTTTTGTGGTTGTGCTTTTTCCCATTAAGCCGAAGGAAAGAAATTCACTTTGTCAATTATTTTCCACAACTTCTTTAATCCTAATAACATTTACACTTGTGTCATAATAATGGTGGTGATAGTCCTATTGACTGTGGTACAAATATTCCAGTAAATGAGGGTAAAAAGAGAGTGGGGAAAAAAAGCCCTGGATAAAAGAATTATAGTTGAAAACAGTTGTTGGATAACCATTTTGTGTATTGAACTACACTACATATTGTGAGGGGCATGAAGAAACATGTTGTCATCCCAGCCTCAAAGAGTATATAATCTTTTGGGTGAGCTGGAGGTAGACCAGCTGTCTCCAGTAGGGGTTGGGGAAAGGGGTCACGACAAGGGATAGGTAGGAAACAGACACAAAGTGCAACGATCACACATCCACTGGGAAATGATTAATTTCAACTGGAAGATCATTTAGTGTCTTATGGAAAGGTGGTATTTGAAATAGGTCTTGAAAGATGGCATAGACTTTCTTTAAAAACACCATGAAGAGCAAAGAAGAAATTTGTAAATGTGGAGATGTGGGGGGAGGACATAGGAGAATGCAGCCATCTCAGGAGGCTTTTCCTTTTTTCCTCCCTTTCTCCCTGTTTCTCTTCCTCTATTCCTTCGTTTCCTTTTTTCTCTCCCCTTCCTTCTTTCCTCCCTTCCTTCTAATGTGTAATGGGCCAGAGGAGACATCCACAAACCTCTTTCCGGTACCTACAGTCATGCCCGATGCATGTGATTCTCAGTATATGTCATTGGAAAGTAAATGGGTTTACTGTGTGCAAATGGGAGCTCAGAGAGGCTAACAGTTCTAATTTGTAGATTTACTAATTTGTAGATTTTTACTACTACAAATTTACTAATTTGTAATCTAATTTGTAGATTCTATTTGTAGAAATACTTTTGTGCTAGATCACCTCACGAAAGTCAGTTAAAAAAGTTATGAGTATCTACATGAGTCACTCATGACGTAACCGCAAGAGAGAGAAACAAATGAACAGAAATTCGCAGAGTTGGGTTGGTTGTCTGACTCTCTCTCCTAATAGACTCTGAGAAGTCTAGAACAGGAACCGTGTCTTTCTCATTCAATAGGTATTTGATTTAGTATCTATGACGTGTCAACTGCTGTGTTAAGTGTCATGGTAGAAAAATGAAAGAGACGGTTCTTGCCAATGCTGTGCTTGAAATTGATGGGGAAGAAAGATGATGATGCGAGTGTATGCTACTGCTGATTGTTAGAGAGTATCCTCTGCCAGGCAGCCATGCCAGGCAGAGCAACGCATTATTTATTTGATATACGCTGGGGTGAGTATTATCTCTGTTTTAGAGATGAGGATTCAAAGCTTAGGCTAAAGCAACTTGCCCAAGGTCACGTAGCAGTGTTAGGGGGTAGAGCTGAGATGAAAACTTTCTCACTCCAAAGCCTCTGCTAAGAGCAGCTAAGGGCTGTTCATTTTACTGCTTTAGGGGCTGAGTCCCTTCTTGTGTTGAGGGTTAAATAATGGATCCGGAATTTATAAGGAGGAGAAGGAATGGAGAGGACATCTGAGGAAATAAAGCAAGTGGTTTATTAAGGCTCGGTGTGTTGAGACAGAGGGATGGAAGATATGGGTAGCGAGATAGAAATGCACTTCAAAGCAGCCCCGTGTGCTTGGGCTCACAACAGTGTCTCACCCCACTGGCTGAACGTTAGAATCACCTGCAGGCTGTTTAAAGAATGTAAAAGCCTGGACACCTGTCCAGACCAGTTCAAATGAAGCCTCTAGTGGTAGGGCCAGGCATCTGTATTTTTATTTATTTATTTGAGAGAGAGAGCATGAGAAGTGGGAGAGTCAGAGGGAGAAGCAGACTCCCTGCCGAGCAGGGAGCCCGATGCAGGACTCGATCCCAGGACTCCAGGATCATGACCTGAGCCTAAGGCAGTCACTTAACCAACTGAGCCACCCAGGCATCCGTATTTTTTAATGTTCCTCTGCTGTCCCTGGCCCAGGGCTGGGGGGTATCCCTGGGCTGCAGTGGTAGGAACCACTGAGGGAGGTCTAGCACGATGGTGTGCTGACGGATTAGAGGCCTAGAGCCGAGGCAGGAAGATCATTTAGGAGCGGGCTAATGAGTAATGACGAAGGCCTAAATAAAGTTGGGCGAAATGGAAGGAAGCAAGGAAAGATACATGAAAGGCGATCAGGGAGCAAGCAGGATACACAGGTTCCAGCCTCCCTCTGGTGGGCTGGATGAGAGCGGGGCGTGACTCTTCAATATCTTGCTGTGGTGACTGTGCAAAAGTTAACGCCGCCTGTTGAAATGGCGAGTACAGGGGGGAAGGACAGGAATGGGGGAATGATGGTGAAGCTCAAGGCTCAGGACTGGGACTGAGATGGAAGAGTTAGAGAAGCAGTAGAAAAGCCGGGGGAGGGGGAAGAGAATGTTGTGAGTCGTGCCACAAGCTCCTGGAATAAGGAAACAACAGGCTTTTAGTGAATTCGTTGAAAACAGAATGTGAGATTGACATGGGTTTTTCTCCCTTTGTCTGCTTTCCAAACAGAGCCCTGCTTTGGATTTATAAGGCTAAAGAACTAGAAGAGGCTTCTGCCAGTTATTAAGTCATTGTCCTCGGCTCCAGACTCCCCCTCTGCTCTGTGGTCTGGGGGCTGCCAGTTGGTGCCTGTGAGGCTCTGCCAGTGAGGGGCGCTAGAGGGTCCCACCAGGCTGCAGGAGGGACCAGCGGCTCTGTCTTTATTCTTCCCCAGGGCGGTAACCCGGAGCATCACTTTAGAATTGTTTCTTCCCTCTGCAGGAACAGTTTCTTTGCTTCCCATAGCCACGGCTGAAACCATGTAGTTCTTCCTACACTCGCCGAACCAGCTTCCTCATGGCTCCCCGCCAGAGACCCCCAGCAAGGATGGTCTGATGTCCCCTCTCCAGAGACCTGGGTCCCAAGCCCACAGAGCCCTTTCTCTGAGCTTAGATACGTGGACACTAGCCGAGCGGTATCTTTTCCTCAAATATCTGTGTTTCGGCTCCACAGAACCCCATCTCAGTTCTGTTTTAATAATTTTAACTGCTTTCCTTTGTTGCCTCAACCTGAGGGATGGTAGCTGTTTTCCGCCGTTGATATCCTTGATACCTTCAAGTTTTTTGTTATGCTTCCCATTACCTATTTAGGAGCCTTATAACTAGTTAACAGTTTTTTATATTAAATTTTCATGGTTCAAATAGGTACTGTTGTGTCTGTCTCCTGAATGAGCCCTTGCTTACAGAGAAATTGGTTTCCAGGGGTCATTTCAGGACGCAGATCCTCAGAATTATTTGGGGATTAGTTTAGTCATGTTCTTGAGCTTAAATGCAATATTGATCTCCTTCCCGATGGGAAATGGGATTCTAAAGCCCATGGCAGGTAACCTTGTTACAATCAATCAAGTTACTGCCTATGATTGATTTTGATGAAGTATTTACTGAAGAAGTGCCTTGGGGACTCAAGTGGCTACTGCACTCAACACTGGTGGGAATAAAGTTGCCAATAAGGATGGTAGGATGGCATGGATTTTGATGGGTGCACTGAGTGCTTATGGAACAGAAATGATGAACAAGTCTTTATAATTTTAGCTCAGGTCATGGAACCAAGAAGCTTCCATGGTAACCCTAAATCAGTGTTTTTTTTTTTTTTTTTTTTGGTAGCCACAGGGCCAATATTTCAAACATCAAATTCAAAATACTATGTTTGCAAAATTATGGTATGTATTGAATTCATAGTTTCACCGAGTCTCTCATGAGAAAGTTGGGGGCCTTGATTAGGAAGGAATAAGGACTCAAACTTGAAATGGACACATCAAGTTGCAATCAGGGGAAGCTAAGAATCTTAGACCAAAGTCACTCTGAGCCTCCTTTGTCAGTAGATGCTGACTGCCTCTGTCTGAAAAGACTAGCCTTCCCTTGCTTGAAAACCTTGCAAAGATTAACTAGCAGTTGTTGCCTTGCAAGTGGACCTCATTTTACTCAAGATTAACCTCCATCATCTCTTGTTGCCACTAGACTTTGCCAATAGAGGGTGCCAGAGGTAGGTTATAAAATTGGATAGAAAGTTGGAAGACACTTGGTCTTTCCTGTTCCCTGTGGGCTGTCCACTCGTCATCCCTGTGTGATTCATCCTAGCAAGACTTCATCCCAGGGTGGGAGTTCCTTCCTAGAGTAGTAGCTAAATTCAGTTTGTAGTTCTCTCAAGACTTTACAGTTTTCTTCAAGATCATACCTTCCCTCAGATATGCCGGCACCCGCCAAGCAGCACCTGTTCCTTAAAGGTGAGAGTTTCAGCTCCATGAGTTCCTTCTTTAAGTCTCTAAGTTTTAATAATCCCACCATCAACCCTTTTCTGTGTCCGTGCCAGGAATAGTAGTGACTTCTTGTGGTTACTAACTCTATGATATTATAAAATTCTCTTTTTATCCTTTTATTGTTTTGAGTTATCAACTTTATTCCTAGTTAACAATTTATGTTAAATTCTCTCTGTTCTTCTTTGCTTTTCTCCTTGGCTGGACCTCTACTAAGATGAAACCATAGAATGTCTATGTTGAATTCTATTAGGAAGGGCAGGGGACCCTTGAAAGGAGAAGAAAGAAAAAAATTAAGAGAAGCAGAGAAAGGGAAAGATCTATATTAGGAGAAATTGGAAGAGTTGGAAGAGAGAAGGAATTGGGGAGGGGGTGGATGTCATACTGTGAAAAAAGGTATTTGTGAAAGGTACTGTGAAAAAAGTAGGTGGATATATAGCTTTGCTGCATGGTATTACCTGAAATCCCTCACTTTATCCTTTCACATAAGGCTGCAGTAAAGACTAGACATTCAGATATGTACTTCTGAACATAACACTTGGCTGAGACCAAACACAGATAATAATGGTTACATTTGGAGCTACGAGGTGGATGTTGGACCCCAAGTGTAGTATTCTCAGCATCCCAGACACAACAATGATTCCAGAACTGAGCCGAGAGAGAACTCTCACTATTGCCCTTTGGCTCCTGGACTTGTGGTGTAGGGGAGCAGGAAGTGACTCAGCTTGAAACGGGATGGTCCCCTGAATGCTAGTGGCACATTGCAAAGGCTGAATTATTGCAAGCCAGGGGGTATGTGACCTGCTAACGGTGAACAGAGAATTCAGTCTGTCTAGTGCGAATTCAGTAAATTGAGCATATCTTGAAAGTCTGATGTAGATTTTCTGGTTAGTTTTCCACCCAGGTTCAACTGATTTATCAGTTTCTTGAGAAATTAATCCTCCCTGGAGGGAAAGAAAAGGTTTGTGGCAAACATGTTTCAACTAGGTATTTTCAAGATTTTTCCCTGTTCCACCATCTGAAAAGAGAGCTCCTAGATCTGTACAGGTAGACTGATTCACTGGTGGAGGATGTGTGTTTGTACAGTCTGCCAAATGTGGGACAAATCACAACACGGGAGGAGGTAAATAAAAGACTGACCAGTTACAATGGTCATAACATGAGGTATTTAGAAAAATACCAGAGCTTCAGTAGAGTGTTTGGGTGTCCAATGCTACGAATTATTTGCATCTTCAAAGCCATAAAAAAAATAAATCTCTATTTCAGTGGTGGCTGGCCTGACCATCTTTGGAAGAGCCTATGACTGTATGGAGAGTCCATAATTCAAATCAAATAAGACAGGAATGGTGCGCATGTTTTTTTCTGGCATAAAGGAATTTTGGAGAGAGACACGTAATAGGAAGCTGGTCACTGTGGCCAGTGCTGTGGAATGTACCCAGCAGGACGAGATATTCCGACTGGAGTTATTGACAGAATTACATGGGATAGGGGAGGAGTATTTCTCCAAGGAAAGTTGGGATGCTAACATCAGAAGACGAGTGGAAAATGTTGAGGACACAGAAAAGTAATGGGTAGCCATTGCAAAATGTCATTAAAATAATTATGGAAGTCTCCCTGTTCTCTTGCAGCTGACTTTTTTATACAGGCAACAAGGAGAAGTATTATGTTGTAAGATTTGCCAACTTTTAAAAATTTATTTAATAATTATATTAAAGAAATTTCCAGAATGTTTAATTCAGTTAGTACTATGTATTAAGAAAATACCTTTATTGTCCTGTATTCTCAATTCTGACGTTTTTTGAATAAATAGTATATTCCTGGAAGTAATTTCAGATCAAACAGAACTTAGCCTAGAGTTAACTTTGAATAGTTAGGAGTTTTAAGTGTTAACTTTGGAATAAACTAGGAGGAATATAATTATTAGAATTTTTTATTTATACTTTGAATTAAAGTAGTACTTTTACTACCCAAAGCAATCTACTGATTCAGTGCAATTCCTATCAAAATACCCACAGCATTTTCCAAAGAAATAGAACAAATAATACTGAAGTCTGTGTGGGACCACAAGAGAACCCAAATAGCCAAAGCAATGTTGAGAAAGAAGAATAAAGCTGGAGGTACCAATTTCAGATTTCAAGATATGTTACAAAGCTGTAGTAAAAAGAACAGTATGGCGCTGTTACAAAAATGGACACAGAGGTCAATGGAACAGAGTAGAGAACTCAGAAATGAACCCATGGCATATGGTCAGTTAGTCTAGGACAGAGGAGGCACAGATATGCAATGGGGTGAAAGACAGACTCTTCAATAAATGGTACTAGGAAAACTGGACAGCTACATGCAAAAGAATGGAACTGGACTAATTTCTTGCACGATACACAAAAGTAAACTCAGAATGGACCAAAGATCTACATGTGAGACCTGAAACCATAAAATCCTAGAGGAGAGCTCAGGCAGTAATTTCTTTGAAACTGGCCATAGCAACATTTTTCTAGATATTTCTCCTAAGGCAAGGGAAACAAAAGCAAAATTAAACTCTTGGGACTACATCAAAATAAAAAGCCTCTGCACGGCAAAGAAAACCATCAACAAAATAGCAAGGCAAACTTCTGAACGGAGAAGATATTTGGAAATGATGTATCCAATAAAGGGTTAATATCCAAAATACGTGAAGAACATACACAACTTCAACACCAAAAAAACCAAGCAACCCAATTAAAAAAATGGACAGAGGACCTGTAGATGTTTTTCCAAAGAAGACAATACAGACGGCAACAGACACATCAAAAGATGCTCAGTGTCACGGATCATTAGGGAAATGCACATCAAAACTGCAGTGAGATACCACCTCACACCTGTCAGCGTGGTTAAAATCAAAAAGACAAGAAATGGCCAGTGTTGGCGAGGATGTGGAGAGGAAGGATGGATCATGTACTGTTGGCAAGTACGTAAACTGGTGCAGCCACTCTGGAAAACAGTATGGAATTTCTCCAAAAAATTAAAAATAGAAATACCATATGATTCTATAATGCCACTACTGGGTATTTACCCAAAGAAAATGATAATGCTAATTCAAAAAGATAAAAGCATCCTTATGTTTACTGTGGCATTATTTACACTAGCCAACATGGAAGCACTGATGAACAAATGGATAGTATCTGCTGATAAATGATGGGTAAGGAAGTGTGGAGTGTGTGTGTGTTGTGTTGTGTGTGTGTGTGTGTGTGTGTGTGTGTGTGTGTGTGTTACAGAGCCATTAAAAAAAAAAAAAAGATGAAGTCTTGCCATTTCAGACAACATAGATGGACCCAGAAGGTATTATGCTAAATGAGATAAGTTAGAGAAAGACAGATGCCATATGATTTCACTCGTATATGGAATCTAAAAAACAAAACAAATAAATAAACGAACAAAAAGCTGGATCAGACATAAAAATACAGAGAACAATTTGATGGCTGCCAGAGAGGAAAGAGCCCAGGGGAGAGATAAAATGGGTGAAGGAGAGTGGGAGATACAGGCTTCCAGCTATGGAATGAATAAGTCATAGAAATACAAGGAAGGAATAAAAGATACAGTATAGGAAATATAGTTAATGGTGTTGTAATAGCACTGTATGGGGCCAAGTGGTGGAAATTTTTAAGATACTATATAGAGAAGTTGAATCATTATGTCATACACCTAAAACTAATGTAACACTTTTATGTCAACTATACTTCAAAAAAATTAAAACATAAGTAGGAAAATAATACTTTAAAAAATTCATATGCCTCCAGACATTACAAGAAAAACTCATCAACAGTTGTCCAAAATCTCTCAAAATCAAGCAATTTCTGTGATGAGGTACTGCAACTAAATTACACGACACCTGGCAGGGCAGAAAATACCCAGCAGCTAGTGCCAGTCTGTAAGGATTTGGACACCTTTGGAAAGAGTAAATATGAAACAAATTAGAGAGGAAACCAAGGGAACATTAACTTGCTCACTTTCCAGACTCAGACCTCAAGCTAAATATAATTTGGAAAAGAGAATTTGTCCGGAAATCTGGGCTGAGAACATGCTAACCAAAGCCTGTTGAGGTCCTCCAAAATGCGGACAATGAGTGGTTATGTATAAATACAATGAATTTACAGAAGACTGTTGTACTAATATCAGAGTTTCGCAGTTCACTTTTGAGTCTATAATTAGTGTGTAACTTTGAATCATCTTAGATTAAGTTATAAGCATACATTCAAATAGTTGATGCAGGTAACAATCCATTTACTTTCTTTTTGAAGTGATATATTATAAAAATGATGGCCAAAATACCGCTATATTTCTTTTCTTTTTTTTTTTTTTTAAGATTTTTATTTATTTGACAGACAGAGATCACAAGTAGGCAGAGAGGCAGGCAGCGAGAGAGGGGGAAGCAGGTTCCCGGCTGAGCAGAGAGCCTGATGCAGGGCTCGATCCCAGGTTCCTGAGATCATGACCTGAGCCGAAGGCAGAGGCTTTAACCCACTGAGCCACTCAGGCACCCCAATACCGCTATATTTCTAACATTGTCTACTGAGCCCAAACTTCGGTCTCTACACTAGGAAGAGATCCCCTTATAGTCCCTCAGAAACTCCTTTTCTATGCAGGGATTCCAAGATGATCACCATTTATTCTTCATTCTGCTCTTTGATATAAAGAGTTTGCAGTAAATTCTTTCCTAACAGAATGCCTTATGTGTAAGGAGCAAAAAGAATTGCGAGAAATGGAGCTCCTTCTTCTCTATCTTTTGCATACATTCCTGTGCCCCAAACACACCACCTATAACTTATCCTACAACTGGCACTTCACCGCCACCAGCAGTGGTCACTAAGTACAATCCCTAGGGGGAAAATGATGACGGCATCCCATTTACTCTTGCAGAAGTTGGCATGCACGCCCTCGAGGAATTCCATGTACCCAGCAACCCTAGCATGGAGTGCTTGGGAATATCTCCAACTCTGTCTCCCAAAAAGTCACGTTTAGTTCGGTTCACATGATATGCTTAGCCTCTGGGTTAGTCAGTGTTTGGTTATACAAAAACAGATTGGCTCCAGGGTGGTCTGAAGGGCGAGTTTGCAGTCACACACATCATTATAATGGGAGAAACTGGGGACCACCTATGGCAGCATCAATTACAGAAAACTGGAAATCCTGGCATCTTACTAGAACCAGGGAAGGACCAGACCTTTAAAAAACCCTTCTCATTAGGCTTCCTCTTCTGTCTCTTCTTCGAGATTGTAACACCAAAAAGGTCTAAGTTTTAGATAAATCTATAGTATATGCATACAGAATTAACGAGGAATAAAAACTGAGAAATAAAATTCTTACTAGTTTATGAGTAGTTAGCCTGTACAGAGTGGATTCTTTTTTTTTTTTTTAAGTTTTTGAAGGTTTTTTATTTATTTGACACACAGAGAAATCACAAGTAGGCAGAGAGGCAGGCAGAGAGAGAGGAGGAAGCAGGCTCCCCGCTGAGCAGAGATTCCTGATGTGGGACTCGATCCCAGGACCCTGAGATCATGACCTGAGCCGAAGGCAGAGGCTTAACCCACTGAGCCACCCAGGTGCCCCCAGAGTGGATTCTTATCTGAAGATATGCTCAAACACTGTATTTTGTTGGAAAACAGGTAGTGGTGAAAGGAATATATTCTATAGTTCAAAGACACTTGGGATAGAACCTCAGTTTTCTCAGTTATTATGTATATTATCTTAAGTAAATTATTTGATATATTTAAGGGACATTTCCTTACATGTAAAAAGGTGACTAATAAAACCTACTTTCTTGGATTCTTGGGATGGTTAAATGCCAATATTTGTAAAGCCAATAAGTAAGTCTACACCAAACATGAGGCTCGAACTCAACAACCTTGAGATCAAGAGTTGCAAGGTCCACGAACTGAGCCAGCCATGCACCGTCCCCCGCAACCCGATGATGTCTTATACATAATAATTGCCCAATAAAATTTACTGCCTTTCTCAGGTACAGAGGGAAACAAATAAATGCAGCCCAATGTCCCCAGGCAGCCGATTTACAAAGTTTTACAACTGGTGAAGGGGGTAAGATTTTATATGACTTCAATTTAGTATAAAAACTCTCTGTGTATGAATTTGAGTCTTGGTTATACTCTCATTTTTTTTTTTTTTTACTGCGAAATTTCTCAATATTTTTTGGAATAGAATTTAGATTTGGAATATAAAACACAAGGGAGGGGCACCTGGGTGGCTCAGTGGGTTAAGCCTCTGCCTTCGGCTCAGGTCATGATCTCAGGGTCCTGGGATCGAGCCCCTCATCGGGCTCTCTGCTCAGCGGGGAGCCTGCTTCCTCCTCTCTCTGCCTGCCTCTCTGCCTCCTTGTGATCTCTCTCTGTCAAATAAAAAAAAAAATTTAAAACACAAGGGAAATGACAATCAAAACACATTTTCTACAAAGTTGCTAACCCACCTCAGTATACTTACTGACAGTAGTCTCTGCAGAAACAGAGTTTCCAAATTCATGCACCTTTCATATAATAATCACCGTAAGCAAAGCAAACACTTCACAGCAGAGATTAAATAACATGTAGCTGAACTATGTATATGAGGAAAATACTATGTTTTGTTAATTCAGAGCTAACTAGTCATTCCACCTCCGTTCAGGAGTGGTCAGCGCCTCTCCTCTGTTTTTGTTCTTGCTCATGTTTGTGCCCTGACGGCCAGCTGATTACTTGGGTCTTGTAGTCTTTCTTGACTCTAAATTTGTAATCCGCTTCTGAGATGTTGCGTTTAGAATTGCCCTGGAGACAGATAAATAATTACTCTATGGGAAATTAGAGGAACAACCCTCCCACTTGGCAGTGGGCTAGTGTGCTTTCTGAAGCTCTTCTGTAGGGAAGTGACAGCTCAGATGTGCCAGGCATGTTTACAATTTCTACTGAATGGAATGCCACTCAAAAGAAAACAACTATCATGGCACCTTTTGTCCCAAATATTAATGACCAGAGTGGCCTGGATTTTTCTCTCACAGCCTTGAATGGAAAGATCTTGCTGGCCTGAAATGAGGTTGGAAATGAAAATAATTGAGTTCTTCTCTTTTGATACTCATTCTTTCCACTGGTGACATGAGTCCCAGCCACTGTTCATCTCTGGATGGCTGAATTGATTGGTCTGCTCTTTGTTCTTTCTCATTTCCACTCCTTCTTCTCGGCATGGTAGATGGATTTTAATGGCTCAGGAGTTCACAAAAGAAGGCGTAATAGTATCGGAATTTTTTTCCTCATAGGGATTATTTGGATGCTGCCCTGTATTTGCAAGATAAGAGATGTGAGGTTCCTCTTGCTTGCCCTCCTCATAGGCCGGAGCAGGATTAGGGCTAGAACCCAGACTAGGACACCATTACCATTCCACCATGAATTATTCTCAAGTTCAATCTAAGGATCCATTTTTTGGTGCCAATATCCAATGAGACAACATTCAGCCAAGATTATGAGACAGATTTTCTAGATTAAAGAAACAGTAATTTCCCAAAGGGCCCCTAATTAATGCAATTCAATGAACCCTGTCTAAAGACCAGTATTTCAGTCATGATATATATTTTCTGGTTCAGGAAATGATTACCAGGATTACCTTTTCACTAGATCCACATAATAGATCATCTTCAGCCAATTACAAGGTCTGCGGGTTGGTTTATTGTGTGCAGAGAGCCCGAACATGTTTTCATTTCCACTCTGTGTCCTGAAATTGTGATGATGTGCTATTCCATTTGAATCCCTTAATCAGTCAAAATACTTTCTGGGGAAGAAGCCTTTTCCAACCATTTGGTACGCAGAAGTACTCATCAGTCAAAGGTGGGGTAAGGTGTCAGCTCACTGAGCCACTCATGAATGTGCCTCTACTTGCATGACATAAAAAGTTTGGACCACAGCATAGCGAAGAAGAAACTGCTGCATAATTTAGATGTTAACTTCAGTAGCCTTTTAATTTGCAGAAAATGCTCAGTCATATTTTTTCAGAAATTCAAGGATCTACCTACTCTGGCCTCCAGTGTATTTGGATGGAGTCTACAAGAGATTCTGTCTCTTCCCCATGGACCATTGCCAGAGGGTGTTTCTACGGGGGGAGGGGAGGCAGTTGGGTTGAAGGTGACAGTGATTTTGTGGGAGGAAGGAGATCACACTCAGCTGCTCCCCAAACACACATCCTGCCAACTACTCTGTGTGGCTGCTCTAGTAGCCCCCATGCTGGTGACCAGTGATGAGAGAGACATGGCGAGAAGGAAAGGATGGTCTTCGAGTTAAAGGCTGAGGTTGAAAATTGGGTTCCTTCTTGACCCAGGGCAGGAAGAAGGAAGTGAAGTTACGTGTCACCATGGTCTGTGTTGAGTGGTTCTTCTGGGTTCTAGAAGGGCTAGCCTCCAACATCAGTTTAACAGTCTGTGAAAAGAATAGGAATCCTGCCTCAGGAAGGAGCTGATGTTTCCCCGCTGATGGTTCCCCTGAGGCATTTTTGTAGGAAGTGTTGCTGGCACCCACTGAGCCGGTAACTTACTATGGGAACCCTGTGACTCTAGGCAGTAGGTATCTCTGGGGTGTGGATTAGCATAGCAGGAAAGATACCTGCTGTGGAATCTGAAAGATTTAACTTTGGTAACTTTGGTTCTACTAGTGCATTTGGGGCATTAAAGGATCATTACTACAGGCATTTGAGGACAACTTGCCTTTGTGCAGACCTTTTCTATAACAAGACCCCTTTAAAGATTTTTATTTATTTATTTGACAGAGATCACAAGTAGGCAGAGAGGCAGGCAGAGAGAGAGGGGCAGGCAGGCTCCCAGCTGAGCAGAGAGCCCGATGCCCAGGATCCCAGGATCATGACCTGAGCCAAAGGCAGAGGATTTAACCCACTGAGCCACCCAGGTGCCCCAACAAGACCCCTTTAATAAGAAAAATTAAAAACTCATGTCACAACATTTACCTCCACACCATTTTTAGACTCTTCTAGATCAGCTTCTCTCTCCCTCATCTACTTCCTTCACCTGCCTGCCTCCCTCTCCCCGCCGCTGCACAAACATACATTACATATGTAAACAGCAGAAGTCACTGTGCATTCTGAATAGGCAAAGTAAAACAAAAGCAAAGTATCTGTCTTCAGAGAACTATGCTTCAACCAAGACTGTAAGAAAAATTATATATGGGGCACCTGGGTGGCTCAGTCAGTGAAGCATCTGCCTTCGGCTCAGGTCATGATCTCAGGGTCCTGGGATCAAGTCCTGCATAAGGCTCCCTGCTCTGAAGGGATCCTGCTTCTCCCTCTGCCTCTCTTTTTCTGTATCTCATGAATGTATAAACAAAATTTAAAAAAAACTTATATATGAATTCCCAAGTAGAGAAAAATATGTTCTCTGTGAGAAGATAAGATACTCCTATCTCAGGCCATCACAGGATAGGTATCAGTAGACTGATACTGTCTACGTCTTTTTCCTTCCATCTTTATGTACAAACATCTTTTATTCCCGATGATCAATGGCTAAAATCCAATCAATCTTGACACTATTCTTTAGACAAGTTTTGAGGGCCACGAGTATGTATACTTTGCTCCTAAGGACCCTCCAGAACATACTGACAGGCCCACCTCCTTTCACTTTAAGATGGAGTCGCTAACATTTAATGACTATGCCTATTGTTAGCCTGCCAGCTTTTCCATTCAATAACCTTGGACCAACCTTAGGTTTTCCCTTAAGATTTCGGAAAGATTTAAGAAAGCCTCATAACTCTAGGACTCAGAGAGCAAAGATGAGTTGTTCCAATTAATCAAATGTACTGTTGGATTTACCTCTTACTCTTATTTCAACATGGATTAGAGTGTGACCTAAGCCAGACTTTTGTAGTTGCTCTAATGTCATTTATTAAATATAATTACATAATTGTGATGTGTTGTACAGCTGTAATGAACATACGGATATTGAAAGAGGAGAAGAGTTAAAGCATGGAGAAGCGCTGAGAGTTTAAATGAGTTCAGGGCAAGGACAAAAATCGATGTGATTTTAAAAGTTTATTTTAGCCTCTGAATAAGGCCCCTGGCCATTTTGTTATGACACTCCATGAGGAAACAAATATTGAAGTCTGGGTTAGCCTAAAGCAAAATCAAAAGGCGTCTGATGAACCCTTGGCACTCTCCTTCCATGATCAAATTACTGATCCCCTGTTGTTTTCCCCCATAAGTCGAGATTCCTGCTGCCCCAGGGCCATCCCCTAGTGTGGTCTCCCACCCTGGCTAAACCCCATTCTTTGGACCTGAATTACCTTCTAGGCTTTGACAGAATTTCTGCCTGCTCGCTCTTTCCCTTGGGATCTTACTGGGTTCTTTAATGAACATTTAAAATGTTAGTAGGTTACTATATATATTTCTTTCTGCTCCACCCAATAATGTAAAAGTATATAATTTTTCATATATATATGTAAAATATCTATATGTATATTTAAAGTACAATATACAATATATGTTTACATGGTTTTTTTTTACATGCTTATTGCCCTAATCTCTGGGTATGTGAAATATGATTGCTAAATAATGATTTCTAGTTTTGAATAATAGAAATGTAGCAAAGATTTAACTTGGAGCCTCACCTGAAATTTAGATGTATTTAGGCTGATAGATCTAGTCCCGCTAACTGATGTTCTGTGCCCAACAGAAGCCTGTCTGGATGGGGACCTATGTACGGTATGATGAGTTTAGTCTAGCAATAAAATATCAGGATCAGAAAGGAATACTGATAAGGAGATCAGCATAGTGGCTGCCATCATAATCTATATACATGGTTCAACTGAGAATACATTTCCATATATAGGAAGCAAAGGGCTATAAGTAAAAAGTAACATAAGTTTTAAAAAATTCAATTTCTCAGTAACCTTTGGAAATCACTAAACAAAATTGCTTTGGGTTACAGTCCTCGTTGTCCCCAGTAATGGCATGGCTTAAGCAATGGAAAAGTCACAGATACTGGAGAATTACCTGAGAGCAGGAGTGGTGATACCCATGGGAGATGGCAGTCTCTGGTGAGAAGCACAAAGCAAGAGTGATACCCACTGGGAGACTGGTCTTTGGCTACCTGGGGACACTTCTGGGGACTTCTGGAAATGCCCAAGGAAAGAGCATCTGCCAGAAGGTAAGGAAACGATGCCCCAAGAATTCCAAGTTCTTAATAATGCTATGAGCCCGATAGTTCCTGTGATCTAATGATGACTGGGGAATTTGGTTACATAATCAACACTTCTAAAACATCTTTGTATTAACAGATTTTCTTCCTCCTCTCTAAAATTATTTCCTTGGGATAATATCCCAGAAGTAAGAAGAATTTAAAAGTACTGGGGTAATATTTATGTTTCTTTTGAAAATATCTTTTATTTCTAGTGGGGTTTCAGACACTGTTCCTTTAGGAGAGCATTTGGGGGCAAATGAGACTCCTGAAACCAGTAATATTCCAGACTTTGTATCAGTGTTCATATTCTGCATTCCCAAAGGGCTCACACTAATTAAAGTCTCCCCTTATTAATTTTACTTGATGAAGGAAAGAAATATGGCTTCTGAATAGATAGAATTGGATCTGCTGTAGTTATACCAACTTATCTGAGATGATTATTATCTAATTTAGTTTCAGAGTCAGACATATATATATATATATATATATATATTTTTTTTTTTTTTCGTTTTGTTTTGTTTTTTGTTTAAAAGGTAGAGGAAGATTCCTAGGTATAAATCATTTATGGTCAGCATCAATCTCTGGGCTATTCTAGAAACTTCCCTGCCTCTGGGTTAGTCCTGTCATGTTCAGTTTTTTCTTTTCTGATAATCCAGTCTCTTGGGATCTGAATGGTAAACAATCATTTTTTTGCAACTGGGTAACAAGATTGAGTAGAATTATGTTAATCTACAGAAATGATTCTTGGCAGAAGAAACAGAACTATAGAGAGTCACACAGAGATTTCCACCCAGATGTCCTCGAAAAACAGTAAGTAATGAAAAGATGCATATTTTCTCTGATACTTAATGTTCTTTAAAAATAGGACATCATTTCTACTCTTATTTTCACAGTGAGGTACAGGTATGATTTCTCGCCTTTGCCACAGTGATTCTGTTTCACTAAAACCATAATTACTATTCCAAGGAAATTTGTCAATAGAATGAAAGTCACTTGTGAAGAACCAATGTAACCTGTACTCCTAATAACCAGTTTCCCTTTTCTTTTTTTTTTTTTTGAGATTTATACTTTTAAGGTATGCAGAATGGATTATGAATTATCTGAGAAGTAATGATCTGTCCCCAGGTTATTAGCTCACACAGTCAAAAAGCTTAAACTCCAATCTGAAACCCAGAATGATTTTTTAAAATATGCAATCCAGTTCTGTTGGTTTAATTGATAGTATCGCTATCTAACAGATATGTATAAATGTACCTTCTACATCCATTTTGTAGGTTCCTATTCTCAAAAGTTCTCAACAGCTGTCCAGGGAAATGCCCACAGGCCATAATCATCACTTTATCCTTCCTGCAATGGTTATCATTTTATATTGAAGCTGGGGAAATCCTTTTTATCTAGACTGTCTCCAGGCATAACAAACTGAACACAGAATGAGCATTGTGTTACGCAATGAGTAACATTTTCTAAAACATTTGTATAACTTATTTCAGGACTATTAGTTAATTAACTTCTTTCTAAAAATGTCCAAGATCTATTTGCCAAGTTAAAAAAGAAGAAAGCAAGGATGATACTTTGTTGACTTACCAATTTATATACATAACCTCTGTATGTTTTCATTGTCTACATTTCCTTGAGTGAAAATCAAGAGTGTATCCCAGCATTTCCCCAATTATCTTCCATTTTACAGGATTATTAACCATAGCAATAAGTATTATGGTCAGAGACACTTCTGTGGTGAAATAAAGAAAATGACAGGCTAAACCCTACATGGTGATTTGAAGTATGTCCACATGACGTTTGATGCTCCCTTCAAAGGGCAGAGCCTAGTTGCCCAACTTAGTGATTCACTTCCACCAAGTAGAATAAAAGTGGAAGCGACTAGTGAGGCTTCGCAAGGTAGATTATAAGAAGCACTGCAGCTTCCTACTTTAACCTTCTCAGATCACTCAGTCTATAGGAAGCCCCCGGCTCTGTCATAAGGACACCTGGAAGGGCTGTGAAGGGGTATCTGTGGTAAGGAACTGAGGCCTCCCACTAACAAGCATTTGAGTGAACCATCTTTGACATAGATTCCCCCTGCCCCAGTCAAGCCTTCAAATGATTGCAGCTCTGGCCAGCAGCTTGACTGTAACCTCATGAAAGACCCTGAGCTGGACCACCCAGCTAATCATTCCCAGATTCCCGATCTTTAGAAACTCTGCAAGAAAACAAATGTCTGTTTCAAGTTGCTAAATTTGGGGTAATTAACTAATACAGATTCTTTATGATGAGACTGCTCAAAGCCCTTAGCTTGCTGGTGGTAGTTGTGGATCTGCAAATTTTTTGACCACAAAGCATTCTTTTTTCCCCCAAAGAATACCAATGGATAGTGCTTGACTAATTATTTTTGAGTAATGCTGACCTAGAGCTTTGCATCCTCGTAGTCACATTAACAAGAGATGAGATCCATCCAGTTAAGTAACAATTTCAGGCAGTCAACTTAAAAAAATTTTGAAAAAACCCTGTGACACTTGGTTAAGTAGGGTGTAGAAGTCCAAAACCTTCCCAGTCTTTGATTTCTGGTGCATTTCCTATAGGGTGCAGAGGGCACTGCTATGCTTATGTGGCAGAAAATGACCAAGTTCTGATGAAGTATTTTTCTGCTGAGAGCCACTGCCAAAGTAATTCATGAAAATTGGAATACCTCGTTGTAATGTTGGTCACGTTCCATAGCTGATTGTAAGAAATTATCAAACTGCAAATGTTAAACAGCCTTTAAAATTCAGCCTTGTCATGGGAACAGCATTCGCAAATTAATAGGAAATGTATTTTTTAATTCCTACACTGAAATACCAAGAGCCTTATTTTGGTGAAGGAAATTGCTACTTGGATTCAGATGAGATATGACCTTTTCAAGGGAGACTGTACCACTGCAGCAGACTTCCTCAGAGAGCACGCTGGGAAAAGCTCAGAGAGGATTTACATGACTCAAAGGGTAAAGGGGTTTTGAGAAAGTCTTATTCCTTAGGCCACTAGCCTCCAAAATACAGATATAATTAATGCATGGCAGATGGAACTGCTTCCTCTCTGACCACTTACCTTGGTTACAATGGCTGCCCACAGATGAGCAGTGTAAGAATTTTGGGCCACAATGTCAAAAAATGGCTTTAATTCTCCAAATCTAAATTTAATCATGGGAGGTCTCTATTTAGCACTGAATCAGGTCAAGTTAACGCAGGAGAAATTGCAGGCAATGTCCCTCTTCTCATTCATCGGTTTCATTCCTTTGGTTTGAAGAAAAGTTCCATCTGTTACCATTCTCCCACAGCATTCCCTGGCTTGTGAGAATTTCTCAACTTGTCTATATTTAACGAAGTGTTCACCTGTTTCTTTTCTTGGAATATGTGATTTCCTCTTGGCTGGCATTACAATGTCAACCTACAACATATACACATATAATGTGGTACATGTACAATGTGGGTAGAGGTCACTTACGCTGCCCAACGTCTCACAATGTGTAGAACATGCCCCACAACAAAGAATTATCCAGTCCAAAAATCAGTAGCATAGAGGTTGAGAAACTGATCTAGTTAGAAGCCATATTGTTATATTTTCCCAAGGGGTGTATTGTATTTAGCTGTTGATCGCTCTCCCTCAATCACAGTTAATATGTCTTTGAACTTTCCTAATTCAGCTATTTTGTGACGGGTTTACCCAGCTCACTTCACTTTGCAACATGTAGAAGCCAAGGAAAAAGCTTTAAGTCTCTCCAGCCTGTACCACAGCTGTATCGTTTCAAGGCGTACAATATTTTTGGTGTGTCTTCTGTGGCCATTTCACATCTTACGCCGTTTTCAGAATTCTACCTGAAAAAGAAATGTCCCCAGTGGAATGCAGAATAGTGACCAAATGTGAAGGTGGAGCTGGCCCTAGGAAAAGTTTGTTTTTAAACAAAAACTATCAGCGAGATACATTTCATAAACTCCTACATGAACTGTGAATAGACTCCTTTCTTGTTCTTAACCTGCCTCTGCAGAGGATCATGTGATAGCCAACCTCCTCGTGAGCCATGTCAAAATTGGCTGACCTCAGCGTGCACCCAAAATTCCAGGCCTATCATCTGCATATTCAGTCTATAAAGTTGACCAATCTGTACTCAATTTACAATACACATGCCAGTAGTTCGGTCAAGTATCAGAGGATAAGACCACAAAATTTCTTCTCTCCAATTCTTTTTTTTTTTTAATATTTTATTTATTTAATTGACAGAGATCACATAGTAGGCAGAGAGGCAGGCAGAGAGAGGGGGGAAGCAGGCTCCTTGCTGAGCAGAGAGCCTGATGTGGGGCTCGATCCCAGGACCCTGAGATCATGACCTGAGCCAAAGGCAGAGGCTTAACCCACTGAGCCACCCAGGCACCCCATTCTCTCCAATTCTTATTGAAAACTGTGTTACTATAAATGAAAAAAATTGAGAAATCATTTCTACCTTGTGTTCTATGTTAGTTTCTCAAAATGTAAACCTTTTTTTTTTTAAGATTTTATTTATTTATTTGACAGATATAGATCACAAGTAGGCAGAGAGGCCAGCAGAGAGAGGGGAGGAAGCAGGCTCCCTGCTGAGCAGAGAGCCTGATGTGGGGCTCGATCCCAGGACCGTGGGATCATGACCCGAGCCGAAGGCAGAGGCTTTAACCCACTGAGCCACCCACGCACCCCTCAAAATGTAAATCTTGAGAGAACTGGCAGATGGGGGTTCATTTTCTGGGCTTTGCTCTGTACCTAGTTCAGGAGCTTCTGTAGTCGTGGGACCCAGAAATTTGCCTTTTAAAATCCAATTTTCTAGTTATTCTTAGAGATAACTGAAGTTTGTAAAAGCACTTTTGCTCTGGAAATTTAAAACATTACTAAAGCAGATACCCAAAAGATGGGCCCATGGGTCTTATCATTTTTACCTACGCTGAAGAGATGCTTCCACTAAACTAAAATTGGGGCTTGCCCGTGATCTTATATCTAGAACTAACATCAAGAACAGTCATGGAATCCACTGTAACATTTTTGTAGCGATATTGTAGTCTCTCTCCTGCATCTCTCTCTGCTACCTATATGAAGCCCCAAATCAAACTTTTACTTTAGAACTCAGCCTTAGAAAGGCTTTGTTTTCATGAGACATGGATACACTTTCTCATCGCGGACAATGAGAACCAAGTCATTAATGAGGGTTTTACTTTCCACTTGGGCTTCCTAGAAACTGCAAGCCGTGTAAGTGGCTCTGAGTCATCTCTTCTGTATTAGGATTTCTGTGTTTTATTTCTTACCCTGGATCTGACCTTCTATTCTAGGTAACTTCAATAGTTGTCATGAAAGCAGAGTCTGAGACAGGGATTCAGATGCACGTGACATTTAGGAATGTGCCCTCTGGAGAAAGGGAGGGAGGGAAGCCGGAGAGGGCAGGGGAAGGTGTTAAGCAAGAATGTGGTTTCAGCTGGTGTCTAGCCTCCACGTGGTCCAACAGAGAGCTCTGGAGTGTAAGTCGCGGCACAGACTTAGTCCTACCTTAGGGAAGGATGACTGCGTTTTGCTAGGCACATGTCAGTTGTTGGCTGGGTGTTACCCACATTGTGGTTGGTGCTGGCTAACCTCCCAGTGGTGGCTTCTGATGTGCAGGTTACTCTCCAGAAAAGGGGGTGGCTCTGGGCTGTTAACATCTAAAACTCAGAGCATCGGGATATGGGGCCACCAGTCCAGTACACTGGGAATCTGGCCCAGGCACCAACAGGTGCCATGTCCATCTTCGTTTGCATTTTTCTGTTTTTAATCCACATCTTAGTTTTATTTCTCCTTTTCAAGATTAGAGGGTAGCCTGGGAACATAGGTTAAAATTAGCAGCACCAATGAAGTTGTGGAAGTTGTGGAGGTCTGGCTAATATCAAGTACAAACATGTATATGCTTTGCTGATGAAAACCATTTACCATAAAGAAAAGGTAGTGTGATTACTGTAGTACCAACCTGAAAGCAATGCTTGATTCATGTTTAGGTTGGAAAGGTCCTAAGACCTTATGTAATGCATATGAGAGGGTCTTCTGACTTGCAGTGAAATAAGCCTAAGCAACGTATATCATTCCAGACTGGGTTAACGTTTCGAAGGGGGCCTTTTATTTAACGCTCTTGACGATGGTAAGTAACTTCAGCTTCTCACTATGAATATGCAGCACCTCTCACATGAGTGATTCCCACATTGATTTCTCTACCTGGGATGCCTGACCTGAGAGCATTTGAGTACCCTAATTGCCCACTGGGCGGGTTTTCACTTTGATGACCCCACGGATCCTTTAAATTCAAAACATTATTCTCCTGTTGAATCTTCTCCCACTTTCTCCTAGCCCCATGTTCCTGATCCTAGGTAAAGGGGTGGAGGCACCAGCATCTCCCAGTGGCTCTCATATGGTTTGGACCTGAATCCCTTCCCCAGGGGCCACTGCAGAATTCTCTGCCCCCCCCCTGCCGCGAGCCCGGCTCTTTCGGCTCAGCCTCTACCCCCGTACCATTGGCAAAGCCATCATCAACCTCAAAGTAGAGATTGATTCACATCACTCCCTATCTTAAAGCCCGAAATGTCTTTCCAGTGCCAAATCCAAAATTCTCAGCTAGGTATCCCCATTACTTCTGAGGAGTCTGGCTCCAGGCTAAAATCCTGTGTGTGGTCTTTTAGGCCCAACCACGGGCAGTTTCAAGCCTTTGCCTGGCAGGCAGCATGGGAGGGAGTGGCCCTTCCCAGAGCCAGCCCACCGTGGTTTTTCAAGGAAGTAGCAGGCAGGGACTCAGAAGCTGGCACCTCCACTAGGAGGCCTCTTTCCTGAAGCCCCAGTGGAGACCTTCCTCTGCCATGTCTGTAGATGTCCACCGTTAGCCCTTCCCTCTTCCTTAGCCTCAGCCTCCCAAGGCCATACAAAGGCAAAAGCCTTTTCGTCAGGGCTTCTCGGCACTGAGAAGCTTCCCTCTCTCTGTGTTGCGTGTCACTCTCTGATGCATGGACTGCTGTCTCCCAGAGAGCAGACATTTATTTGGCTTAGTATTTCCAGTAATTGGCACAATAAAGGCTCTTGAAAAATGTTGACTTGGTGAACCATGAGCAGGGTAATATTTTGTTTGTACATACAACATAATCGTTGAGAAGATTTGTACACTTGGCTAGTCTACTGGTATATATCTAGAATTGGCAATATTAAACTTTCTCAGTGCATGTGTAAACTCTGATTTTCTGCACTGAGAAAAAGGATGGGTTAATTAGATGTATTGACTGTATCTTGATGCTTTATCTTTGCAACTCTGACATACTTGGGGAATGATAAAATTTGAATCGGGACCAGACATGGCCACTGATGCTCATTTTAAAAAAGTTTTTTAAGATTTTATTTATTTATCAGAGAGAAGAGAGAGAGAGCACAAGCAGGCAGAGTGGCAGGCAGAGGCAGAGAGAGAAGCAGGCTCCCCGCTGAGCAAGGAGGACTTTGGGATCCGAGGACTCTGGGATCATGACCTGAGCCAAAGGCCGCAGCTTAACACATTGAGCCACCCAGGCGTCCCTCATTTAAAAAATCTTAAGAAAAATCATGAAACGTAGAGCCTGATGTCAATAATAATTAAATGTATAAAATATTTTTAAATCGAGAAGGATGAAAATCTATATGCTTCTCCCTATGAATTGTACAGTGTAAGAAGAAATACCAACTACAAAAGTCAAGCATCAACTACATGGAAACCAATGTTTATTCTGTGAGTTAATTTCAAAATTATACCATGTAAGTGACTAATATTCTCTGTTGGATACAGTTCAGAATGTGCCCAATAATGGATTTCTTCCCAGACTGCTTATAAATTTAAGCACGAGAAAGCTGAATTTCATTTGGCAAGGAGAAATAAATGTGTATTTAGCTCTCTAATAAGAGGCATCCGCTTACTAGTATCGACAAACATATTTTACAATTAATTTCTAAACAAAGTTTCAAGATTATAATTGAAAAAGTTTAGATGGCGTCTATTGTGAGCCAAAATTTGGAAAGGAAAGTAACGAAACCCTGGCTTATAAGGAGTAAGCGTATGACGAACTGACCATCTGTTTCAAGAATTGGCTTTGATTTTTCTTCTGTAGAATGAGTAACCGGTACCAGCTTGTAAGTAAATAGAAGAAATAACTGCTCTCTGTTCCCCATTTACTACTAACCCAGTAGATGAGGACAGGTGTTTGTGGAGCAGGGAAAACTTAGGATACTTACACAGAAGTGTGCATCAGACTGTTACAACTAACCCCTGTTGTTTTTTTTTTTTTTGAATTTTACTTATTTATTTGACAGAGATCACAAGTAAGCAGAGAGGCAGGCAGATAGAGAGGAGGAAGCAGGCTCCCCGCTTGAGCAGAGAGCCCGATGCGGGGCTCAATCCCAGGTCCCCGGGATCATGACCTGAGCTGAAGGTGGAGGCTTTAACCCACTGAGCCACCCAGGGGCACCCTAACCCGTTTTTATGTAATTTGTTCACCATGAACTTTTGGAGCACCTGCTATATGTACTCGGCTAGGATCTGGAAATAAAAATAGCAAGCCAGGGTGCCTAGGTGGCTCCATGGGTTAAAGCCTCTGCTTTCCTCAGGTCATGATCCCGGGGTCCTGGGATCGAGTCCCACATCGGGCTCTCTGCTCAGTGGGGAGCCTGCTTCCCTTCCTCTCTCTCTGCCTGCCTCTCTGCCTCTCTGTGATCTCTCTCTGTCAAATAAATAAATAAAATCTTTAAAAAATAGCAAGCCAATACAAATGTATTCTAGTGGGGAAGGAAAATAAGAATAATGATGACTACCTAATCATAAATCGAGGGACAATAATGGGATTTCATACAGTATATTATGAAGGTACCGGAACTGGTGTCAGGGAAGGCTTATCAGAGGAAGTGACACTTGAGCTGGTTTCGGAGGATGAGTAAAAGTTTGTTGTGTGAGAAAGGTTGAAGTGAGAAAGGAGAGCAAGCATTCCACGCAAAGAGGAGGACAGCAGCGTAACGTGATCAAAGAAATGCAGTGGGGCTGGGCTACAGAGGAATAGGGAGTGATACAAGATGAATCTGAAGATGATGGCATAAAGTAGACCAAAAGAAAGCCTTGTAGGCCATTTGAGGGATTCTGGTCTTATATAAAAATTGAAAGACAATTAGTGGATTTAGATTGGAGAGTAATACAATCAGATTTGCATATTAAAAAGTCCACTCTACCATCAATGACAGGAGCAAAGAATGATGCAAAAGCAGTTAGTCCAAGGGGAGTTATATGGCGATGGCTTGGATAAAGGTAGTGGCTGTGTACAAATCCCAGACATTCAGGATGCAAGTTTGTAGGGCTTTGGTGAAAGGTGGGTGTGGAGTTGAAGGGGAGAGGACATCAAGGATAATGCCCAACAAGATGGATAAGTTGTGCCAATTGTTCAAATAGGTGGCACCAAGAGGGCCGCGTCTGGGGAAAGATCAGGAGAGTCTTGGATATGCTAAAATGCCTTTGAGAAGTGGAGATATCCAATGGGAACTGGCTAGATGGATAGATGGCTTGGAGAGAAACAAGCCCAAGAGTCCAAAAGAGAAAGGATACGGACAAGGCAATAAGAAATACTTTGGAAAGGAATGACAGATAAAAAGAAAAAAATAGTTGTAAATTGAGACAAGCATGACACAGTGCAAATATTTTATAGTGCTAATAATAATAGGGAAAAGCAATGATTTTATGAATATTAGAAATAGTAATAACTGAGGTTTAAAGAGCAGAGTCAAAACTCCTGGTCCTTGGAACTAATCCCTGTCTTTTGGGAAGGCGTCATTGAGATGTGGGTGGGAAAGTGCCATGTATGAAACCAAAACTGGATAAACCTCTGTGGTGGGGTGGGATGAAGGAAGCAAAGGAGCTTATGAAGATTTCCCCTTATTAAGAAAACCAGAGTAAGTGAGTTACCCTCAGAAGTCCCCATTAAAAGGAACCAGGTTCCATCTTGGAACTAACACACGAGCTAGTGCAAGGCCAGTAAGTTTCCCTATAAAAGGACATTTAAGTAAACTCATGCTGGAGCAAAATCATATATTAACTTTAATGGAATTATGAGTATCCAAATAGAGACATCTTTTAACTTTATACAAAAGCAAACTTATACTTTAATAAGGAATGCACACCACAAATAAGTTATGATTTTACTAGAACAGCAATTTTTTTTTTTAAAAAAGGAAAACAATATAAGTTGATCTAGGTCTGTAGTTCTTAGGCATAAATAACTATCTCGAGTCTTCACAATGGCTGAATTTGTTTTTGTTTTTGGTATTTCATCTAAAGTTTCCTTTAGTCTGCTTGGAAACTCTAGCCTTTAAGATTCAAAGAATTCTACACATTTTTTTTTTTTTTTATACAAAGTAAGGTGGGGTTTAGTCTTTCTTACACATCACATGGTCCTTAGAATTTGAGAAAGAAACCAAGCCCTACATACAGACTGCTCCCACTTTATTGACCACTAAGAAACAAATTATTCAGTTCTCTCTTGGCTTTAGAAGTTTTACTTCTTCCTGCATTACAAAAGTGAAATATTATTGAAAAGAGGGTGGATGACATTAACTAGGTAGCAAAATATATAGATTTGTGTAAGAAATTCAAAGAACTGCAAAATAATCACTTTTACATTTAATAGCTGTAAGGTAGAGGATTCTTGTCGAGAATCCATGTCTAAGATTTCAAAGGGTTCCTGATCCTTGTTCATTCTAGGACTTTTTTTTTTTTTTTTTTTTTTTTTGGATATTCTTCAGGGCAAAACTACTTAGGCTTTAATCTGGTCTGATGAAAAAATAAGTTCACTAGAAATTCTAGACCATGTCAAAAATCTGTACCCACATTCTCTTCACAGTAAGTAGACACATTAAAGCTTAAGGAAATAAAACTGGTATAATACACAGTTTTTCTTAGATTTTCCCCAATTTTGAGGATAAGGTTGACAACCAGGTTTAGGATACATACTGAGCCATCAAGGTGCTTAGGGATGAATCAATACATTTATGCAAGATACTGGTAAGGTCTGTTGTTCAAACATCTGCGGTATGAGGTCTAGAAGATTAGTTGGCAACTGACTTCTTTGGGCTTTGACATTGCCAGGGTTTTGGATTGTTTTTTCCCTTACAAAAAATATTCAGATGCCTGTGTTTGGCATTCAGACTACTTCAGTGTCAAGACAAGGTCTAACAATGATAAAATAAGACATTAATAGGTCCTAATGTAATAGAAACAATCTTGGAATTTACATGCTATTTAAAATATCGTATTGCAAAAGGGAAATGCCCGGATAATTTACTTTTGATTAACAGTCACCAAGAAGAACATTCTGCACATATTTAACAAGGGTAGTAATACTGCATCAAGAATAGTTCTTGAATATTGTGAACGAAGGCGCCACAGAAAACTCAGCATGAAAAGTGACATCCTGGAGTTCTCGGCTAGAATCCCATCTCCATTCTTAGCAGCAAGCAGGAGACTCAGAAAATGCTGACTTTAATTACAAACTTTATTTGTCAATACAATTCACAGTTTATACATGGTGCATTTCACCATATGAACTTTAACAGTTATCAAAGAAATGGGTGTAGATTTCTTTCTAAAAGAGCCTCACTTTCTAAAATTTTGGTTAGAATTTAAGTTTATAAAAGTACCTTCAACAAGTTAACTGAATATTTACATTTCTAGCTTAAATTTAAATTTTGGAAAATAAGCATCTATTTAGATGGTTTTTTTTTTTTTTTTAAAGATCCTCAGTTTATGTTTTAAGTCCCTAATCTGAATGCCACTTATTCAGATATTTCCACCACCCTCCCCCCCCCCCCCCCGATAAAAGAAATGTTTGCAATTGTATTTGGGGAAGTTGTCTTCTTTCTGCATTTGAAAAATTATATATACAAAGTACAGCAGATCTAAGTATGAAAATAAAAGAGAGTAGCAATCTACTAGGTGCCTTTAATGAATTTCTTCTGAATCTTGGAAACATCCAAAGAGTTACAGGATATAAAACTCAACTAAAAAGGGTTATCAGCCTTTTCTATCTTAAAAAAAAAAAAAAAAAAGCTCTCGATTTAAATTGTGCTAGAACAGCTTTTTCTCTAATGTCAAAGATGAATTATGCCTGCAATCTGCATTTTTTCCCATGTGCAATATCACAGTGATCCCAGTTTTAACTTCTGCTCTCATGCTCAGTCACAGCTCCAGGGGGGCACCCACACAGGCGAGGCTGTGCCCAACTCCAACCACAGCATCACCTCCTGTCTGGCAAAAGTCACCCAGGGAAAGAAACATCGGGTAAGTCTTCCACATCACAAAAGCAAATAGGGGCTGGCAGTATAATGTTTATTAGCAAATGGTTGTAACACATTACTGTGCTATCTTCTTTTCTTCAGAACGGTAATTCACACCAGTTGTCTTAAATCACCTCTAGTAAGATCCGTGTTTAACAGCTTTTCTTCTGTCAGAGCATATATGAGTGTGTGTGTGTGTGTATATATATATATACACACACACATATATGTATATATATATATTTTTTCCTTCTGCTTCTGCCTTTTAAGGTGTAGTGATGAATGAATGATAACATCCAAATACTGCTAGGAAAAAAAAAGGGACTGTTTGGAGCAGCTAATTTTACCACGTTGGAAATAATTACACTGTGTATATGGGGCCGTCTGTGCACCTCATTTCTTTGCAGTGCCTTTAACGCTAGAATTTCTGAGTGTTGCTTCAATGTCCATCTAATTTGGCATCTATTCCTTCTTCGGGCATCATCATTTCAGTGTACGCACTGTTCCCAGCAAGGTATGGTTGTGGGATAAAGGGTTGCAGAGGTGAGCCTAGGGGTGGGGCTGGGAAGGAGAAACCACACATTAGCCAGAGAGGTTCTGTTTCTTCGGAAGATAAGGCACTGACAGAAAATTTCTTAGGTAAAAGGCTGCATAAGAATCTCTTGCCATTTACAAAAAGAAACGTCGTCATCCATAAATGGTCCATATCTAGGCTCAGTTAGGTAGACCCTGAAAAGTTAAGGACTGATCCCTCGAAGCTACATGATTACCAGAAACAATTAGAATTCATTCTGAGGCCTTATGGCACGTTACGAAAAGAGGGAGGAAAACAGTCTGGGCACAAAAAGGCATCAGACATTGCTTGTTTCATTCCACTTGCTGAGGAAAGTGGACCACTCCACAAGCATCATTGAAAAGATAGTGCTGGCTCAGAATTCCAAATTCTCTCGATGGTAGATGGCCGTGATGGGTGTATCTATTATTTTTTCCCCCTTTGGAGCTCATGCACAATTTAAAAAATGCTACCAGCAACAGTCATAAAGAGCATATAGAAGTCCTCACCTATGGCTATGCCTAAGGTTCTTCAAAGAGAGGGTTATTTAATGTTCTCAATAACAGCAATTTCCTCGCCTGCACAGTGTGGCGTCAGTCCGTTCAAATAGATACTCTCAGTTTTCAGTAAGGGAGGCAAGACATCCCTCTCGCTGGCGAGGTGATTCACAGACAGGGTCCTCCTGCAAGGCGTCAGCTCTTGGTTGTGGTTGCCGGCAAGCTCCGCGGACAGCTTGCGCTTGATGGAGGTGGCGCGCTGGAACTTGTCGTAGATCTCCACACTCAGGCGCCTCCTGGTCTCCTTGAACTCGGCCGTGACGTTGGCCGTCCACTCAGCGGCATGGGCTCTGAACTCTCCCACCTGGAGCATCACGCAGAGAAAACACAAAGAGACACCCACGTGACAGTCAGCATTTTGTGTGCTTTATCCTTGGATCGTTTTATTGTCGTGTTTTAAACAAGAAGATGGTAGCCCTTTGTGATACGGGAGGTCTGAGAATTGGAGTAATTAGGCACGCGGGCCAGGGTGACACTCCGCTTTCTGTCGACGGGGCTCTAAAAATTAACCTGTGATCTCCCCGCTCTCTGACCTGGGTTATATTACAGGTACTAGAGGGGCTTGTTATTTTGTACACAGATTATGCCATTGAAACTTCTGCAGCTGTACAATGGCAATCTCTAACTTCTTAAAATGTTCTGCGTTACCTTTTTCATCCATAATTTCAAGAACCACTTGAATGTAGAAAAGGCAGTGAGACACAGCCGGAGCGCAAGCCTGAGTCGAAGCCTGGAGTGTGAGCCCAGGTGACCAAGCTGGTTCTGGAAGCCACGCTGTGTGCTCGGGGTGCAAACACAGGTTTGAGAGAGCGGAAGTGGTGTGTGCAAGGGCTCTGTGTCCAAGCCCACACTGGTCAGTGGGGAAATTCTCTGTTTACTAAATAAGCAGTAAAATATTTTGCTTCTGCTTTCAGGGAAAGCAAAGGAATGAGAACTGGCAAGCCCACTTGGAGGCCCTTTTGAAGAGTAAGTCCAAGGAATAGTTTCTCCATGAATGTTTGTGGAATCAGTGAAGTTACTCAACCTGTCGCAGCCACAGACATCTTAGGGCACACACGTCTTCTCTGTATACAAACTGTACTTTCTGCCTCCTCCGTTTTGATTATCACTAATATCTTTACAAAAATGATCTTCTAGTAAACACGGTTTTGCAAATGGCTTTCCCCCCTCTTAGCCAATTTTAGTCATTTTTCCCTATTAGTATCCATTAATCTACCTCCTAGTCTGTATCAGCTGATAAAAACAGGGCGTGTGGGATGACAGCCTCCCGGTCCAGCTCTCTCACTCACATTCTGTGCGCCCGCTGGTGAGCAATTTTACCTTATTTTGAGCTTCCAATTCCTTATCTATAACATAAGGATAGTAGTAATCGATTTCACAGGAGAAACAAGTGACGTGTGTGTGTGTCCTTAAAATGTAAAGGACTCCACAGCGACTACTTACGACAATGAGCCCGGTGATGCTCTTTGAGAGCTTAATGGAGAGTTCCAGATATAGACTAAGTGATAGAGAACTGAAAAAATGGGACATTTCCCCCTGCAATGTAATTCACAGGTTTGAAGCACCCAGTGAAACCATGGTCTGAGGTCTGTCTGCAACTCTCCCCAGAAAGGCAGTGGATTACTTTAACCCCTGAGTTATACAGATCTGTAAGTCGTGAGGTGCTTTGGGCGTGTTGAAGGCATGCATAAAAGATACAGTTGAACGAGGGCGCCTGGGTTTAGTGAGTTCAGTGTCTGTGTGTGGTTTGGGTCATGATCTTAGGGTCCTGGGATCAAGCTCTGGGTCAGGCTCCCTGCTCAGCAGGGAGTCTGCTTCTAAGTCTGCCCCTCCCCAACCTGTGTGTATGTGTGTACGCTCTCTTCTCTCAAATAAATAAAATTTTTCTTTTAAAGGTACAGCTGAATAATTCTCCTGTGACCAGATACACTGGGAGATGTATTTCATCAGTTAAAGGAAGGTCAAGGCAAGAGAGAGTTTGTTTACCTACTCATTATTATAGCTGGAAGAATATTTTAAAATATAATGATGCATTCAGTGTAGAACTCAGTAAACATTTACTCCTATTAGAGAGGACTCTCATTATTACCAAGGGTCTGTGTCATGGGATTGTGTAAAATTTTGTATGTGTATTCAGTGCCTCCTATGCTAGGTGTTTAATCAACTTAATGAGGAAGATTCTATTACTTCCCTCATTTCACTGAGGCTAGGAGGTTAAAAAAACTTAAGACAGAGTAAATATGTGGTGAAGCCAGAATTCAAATGTGGAGGTCTAGCCCACCCTCTTCTGCCTTGCCAGTATAATCTTATTAATTCTAAGGGCTAAACATGTTTTGGAGGAGCCCAAGGCAAATTCACATCGTATGGAAATCCATCGTAGAGCAGCTTACACTAGGGTGAGGACAGACTACCATGATTTCCTAAAGATACTGGGAGAATAGATGTTTTTCCAGTATTTTCAATATGGCTACTTCTCTAAATCAACAGTGGTTATCTGTTCCCTCTCTCGTGCCCTGAACTTTCTATTCTTCATGATACTGGATTTAAGGAATGCAGCCACTCAAACTCAAAGCTTGAAAATAAGGGGGGAGAAACAAAAGAAAAATAAAAGTCCCTCAAAAATGAAATCAAGGCCATCAAAATGAAGAATTACTTATTCCTGTTCCTTCAGAAAAATTCTGACCTTCTAGAATTGTCCGTAGCAATGTATTCATTGCTAATTATATAACAATGTCCTAAAGTACAGACCCATTTCTGTTAATGAGGATAAAATTGTATACTCAGGTTCGGAAGGGGCTTTCTTGTTTTCAATGCAATTAGAATGTAACATTTATATAAGTCAAACTTTCCTTGATTGAAATGTTTATGCATGTGGTGCTCTGGATAATTATAAGTTAATGCACTAAAACATTTTTGTTTCATTGGATTTTTAGAAAAAAAAAAACAAAAAAAAAACAACCTTTCACTAACTTGAAGAGTATGTCATCTCCCTAAAACTAAGCAGTTTACACCACTTAGTAACAAAGCAGAGGACCAAAAATGAGCAAAAGTAGTGCCTAAAGGAAGGAATAAGGAATGTTCCTGCAGCTCATACACTTGACTCAGAGAAGAGGTCTTCCCCAGGAGTCCAAAAATTCTTGACTTTTACTCCATGCTCACAGGCCATGTGATCTGATTTACAAGAAGAGAAAGAAAATGGAGTGCTGCCAACACTCACCCTCTAACTGGAAGGGAACGGCTTTCATCCTTGTCACTAAATCCAGGGGGACCATTCACTGTCCCCGTTTGGCCCCATCTTCACAGCTGCAAAGGGTTTTGCTAAGTCCCTCTCTCCCTCCCCATCAATCAATCTCTGGCCCTAGTTACCAAATCAGCACCCTCTCAAGGTATTGCTTTACCATTCAGGCTATTTCTCCGTCAGCTTGGGGTGCTTTCTCTTAGCCTTTCCTTGACTAGCTCTGCTCCACAGGGCATTCCAATGGATGATTCCCAAATCCGTACGTCTAGGTCTAATCTCCCTGCCGAATTCTGTGTCTGTGTAACTGACTGATGATAAATGGCTTCACTTTGGATGACCTGCAGGCATCTCAAACTCAGCCTCTCTCCAAACAGTTTAACTCCACAAACCTGTTCTTACCTAATTTCTTTACAGTGAACAGCACCATCAGCCACTGCGTCTTCCAAGCTGAACTTTAATATCATCCCCTGTTCTCCCTCTCATTCAGTCTTACATCACATCAGCCCAGAGTCTTGCTGATTTACACCTCCTTTTCTCTCAATTCCTTTTGCTTCTCTCCATTCCTGTTGTCAAAACTGTGGTCCTGTCCTGAGCCTCCTAACCAGTCTTTCTGACTTAATCCCCCTCCCTCCACATGCATTATCCATGCAGCAGCCTGCGTGTCCTTTAATAAACACAGATCGATCAGGTTACTTTCCCTTGTATAAAACCATTCAATTGATTCCCTTTTCATTTGGATAAAGTCCAGACTCTCTAAAGTGGCTTATATGGTCTAGGGTCTACCTGCTTTAGCCTTAATCCTAAACACAATTTTTCTCAAAGTCTACTCTTGGGGGCCATCCTGAAAATTTATTTCCTCAAACATGCCACTGCATTCTTCTGCCTTTATCCATTTATTGCTTCTTATTTTCTCTGCTCAGAATACTGTTCCCCAGTCCTTCCCTAGCGCCTACTGCATTTCCTACCTGTCCTCAACTAGACCTCTTCATGGAGCCATTCCCTGCCCCCCCGCCCCCGAAGACTACAAAAGGGTCATCCCAGCAGCCTGTACTTCCCTAGCATTACTCATCACAGTGTATTCCAACTACAAGTGTAATTGCTCTCCTGGCTTCACGGCAATAGAGAGGATAAGTCTGCCAGGTCTCGTTCAGCTTTCCCAGAACTTACAGTGTACATAGTTGGAGTTCAGTAAGTGTTTGTTGGACAAATGAGTGAATGAATGAATGGCAGAAAAATCAGTCACGTTCGGGAAACATGTTCCAATAAGAAGAGTGTGCTGTGCCTCTGGGTTGACTCTGATGGGAGAATCCTGTTCCTTTCAGGAGAGAGATGCAGCCAGGTCTATTCATAGTAAAGGTTCAAAGTATGTTTCCTTAAACTTTTTAGTCTTTGTAAAATCTCCTCATCATTCTAAGAAGTCTATGATGTTACGAATGTCTCATCTTCAGCGTGAAGAAAATCATGCCCATCGTAAAGATCATTTAAGTCAAATTCCCTTCTCACTAGCCCCCTAACCTTTACCATCATTCTCACCACTGTGCATGACAATATCTTACTAGGCCATCCCACAACCTAAGCTTCACCATCCTTGTGGAATGTAACCTTTAAATAATACTTTTACATTAGAAGAATCACCGACATCTTTGTCAGCAACTGTGAATACTTTTTAAGCATCTAGAGCCGACTAAGGTAGCAAAGTCTCATGATTATAGAGGTATTTGCCTCCTCAGTAGTGGTTCTAAGCCCTACAGTTCAGGTCCTCTAAAACATCTCAAATAATACCAAAGAAGGCCCTTGGAATGGTAGCAACATAATTTAAAACCAAGCATTTGTCACATATTTCAACGCTTTTAGAGCAAATTTTCCTAAATCACTTAAGGTTGATAGGGTGGCTTAAGAAAGATGGAAGTTCACTCTTCTAGAAACTGGTAATTTATGAAGTTCATAGGAGGCGTATTTGTAACCATAAAGAATATTTATCACCCCATTTACTCTAGGCAACAATCAACAAGGCAGATTCTTTGAGGGTAAAGATCACTGGCTAACGTCATATCAAGCTCACCTTTCTTTCCCCTCATTCCACACTGTAGCATTTGGGACAGTGCTTTGGATAGAGTGACTGAATAAAGTTTAGTTTCCCCAAACTAGATGGTAAGCTTAATGACACAGAATATGCATCCTATTTTCTTCCCATAAAAGTACCCAATATAGTAATCTCAACAAACTAGACTCTTGCATACTTTGACTGACTAGGGAGAAATCTGTGACCGTTGACTGACACAGCTCTCTTCCTGTGTACAGACCCTCTCAGAGGCTCTCAAGGAAAGCTGATATTTGCAGAAGTTCTATATCAGTGTGTGTTGGTACAGCCTGAAGAGAAGGCAATTTATAAATTGATTTTACTAACCACTAAAATGTTCATAGCCGTTGATCAAAGTTGGTTAATCCAAAATAATTTATTCCGGGCAAGAATTTTCACCAAAGGAAAAAATATGTATGAAGATATTCTCTAAACTATATATATATATTTTTAAAGTTTTAAAAATTTAATCTCTCTAGGGGCACCTGGGTGGCTCAGTGGGTTAAACCTCTGCCTTCAGCTCAGGTCATGGTCCCAGGGTCCTGGGATCGAGCCCCGCATCGGGCTCCCTGCTTGGTGGGGAGCCTGCTTTCCCCCTCTCTCTGCCTGCCTCTCTGCCTAGTTGTGATCTCTCTCTGTCAAATAAATAAATAAAATATTAAAAAAAAAAAAAAAAAATTTAATCTCTCTACCCAACATGGAATTTGAACTCATGACCCTGAGATCAAGAGTTGCGTGCTCTTCTGACAACCAGCCAGATGCCTCTGAACCATATATTTAATAGCATAATAGGGAGACGAATAAACGTCATTTAAGAAATCAGTGCTTCCGAGAAGTCCTCAGCTATAGAAACTCTTTTCTCCTATTATGTGTTAAATAAAGTGATAAAATTGTCTTTATTTTTATTAAAACTATGCAAAAGAATGAATGTATATAGGCAGGGGTAGTAAAAGTAACAGTATGTAAAAATGGAAACTAGGTTTCAACAGTCACATACAGAATAGCTATTATGGACCAGATCCTAGGCTTACTGATGACTTTCCTGAGTTGCAGAAATTTTTGAATAGTTTTCTTCCTTTTAAATCTCCCCTTGATGATGTTATAGTACTATCTGTGCACATTCAGGGTCTAGATACCCAGCCCTGAATAAAGCTTGTGAGGGCAGAGTTCTCTATGGAATGCTCTTTATTTGCTCGACACATGCATCAGAATCGGATTGTAGGTGCCACTGGGAATTTTTCTTATTGAGATATCAAAGTGAAAAAAAAAAAGATTCCTTTCAGTATTCTTGAAGGAATCTTTAATGTTGCAAAGAAATAAAAAATGAGAATCCATAAGATGAAAAGGCAACCTACAGAATGGGAGAAAATATTTCCCAATCCTATTGTCTGATAAGGGGGTCAGATCCAAAATACATAAAAAACTCATACAACTCAACAGCAAAAGACTAATCCAATTAAAATAATAGAGGATCTAAACTAAGGTTGTATGCCAATTATACCTCAATAAAGAAGTTAAATTCTAAAAAAAAAAAATGAGTCATTATTTCTGAATCTTAACTCTACCGTGTTTATTAAAGTGTAATTCTTTACACTTTATTATACATCTGGTTGTGATGACTGTCGTATTTGTTAATGATTTTGTTTCTGAAAACTTCCTTGTCTCCACCCCAGGTCAATTTTCACCAGAGTGGTCATTTCCTTATAACAGAAAATGTAATGACCTAAAGAGAATTTTCAGTACTCTCAGTCTGAAAGAAAATTTTTTTTAAAATTACAGGTCTTTTTTTTTTTTTTAAATTTTATTTATTTGACAGAGAGAGAGAAATCACAAGTAGGCAGAGAGAGAGGGGGAGGAAGCAGGCTCCCTGCAGGGCAGAGAGCCCGACTCGGGGCTCAATCCCAGGACCCTGCTGGGATCATGACCTGAGCCGAAAGCAGAGGCCCCAACCCACTGAGCCACCCAGGCGCCCCAAAATTACACGTCTTTTAAATGGTCTGTATCACTGCGTTTCTAAGGTTATTTTCCTTCAAGCAATTCTGTAAAATGCGAGCCACACTTTTTTCCCCCCCAAGAGAGTAAAGCTGATTTGTGAAGAGCAGTAATTCCTTATACTTTTCCTTCTGATCTGTTCCTGAGCCATGCTTTTGGGACAGGAAGACATAATCCTCACCTGACCTATGATAAGAGAATGGATTCTAGTGTGCATGTAATCTAAGTGTCCTCTCAACATGGCAAGAGTCAGTATCTCCCCACCAGCTGAAGTTACCTGAAAAATTGCCATTGAATTTTAGCTAATATGCAAGGGCTCTACAGTTTTCAACCATTCTGTTGCAGGAGTACTTTTTTTTTTTCTTGTTGTTGTTGTGTAAAATTCACGAAACAATCACCAAGAGGTTAAATATTATTTAACTCTGCTGCTTAATTTATCGAATGAACTTGTGAAATTCCTCAAATTTAAGAGAATTCTAACCTGAATTACTTATTTACCTTAACTCTCTGTTTCACTTTCACCAAGCAAGTCTTTTGCCCTTCCATACATTTTTATTACATCGGAAAACCCAGTGTTTTCTGCTTCAGCTTTTCACCTAGAATCATAGCTACCCTACTTCCACCTACCCATGAGCTTTGAAATTCTACATTTACAGAGTTTTGGTTTTCAGATAATTTTTTTTTCAAAGATTTTATTTATTTATTTGACAGAGATCACAAGTAGGCAGAGAGGCAGGCAGAGAGAGAGAGGAGGAAGCAGGATCCCTGCTGAGCAGAGAGCCCGATGCGGGGCTCGATGCCAGGACCCGGAGATCATGACCTGAGCTGAAGGCAGAGGCTTTAACCAACTGAGCCACCCAGGCATCCCTGGTTTTCAGATAATTAATAGCTGAGTAATAATAAGAAATTTGCTAATATTCTAAATTGTCCAGTTCCAAAGACTGAATAGCTCAGCAACAATTTTTCCAATTACTAGCAGGCAGCTACTTTAGGGTAAAAGTTGGTGGTATGATTTAGAAATCTGGCAACAGTGACTTCACTAGTCCTTTGTGGTAAGATAGCAATTCAATTTTTTTACCCCCTCAAATCTCTTTCCACCAATCATTTCTCTTGAATGACTCCCTTCCATTCTCAGTTCATGGACATGGCCATGTTTTGAAGTCCTACAATCTCTGCTAGTCAGTTTCTCCCGAAAGACCTTACCCTACCTTATCTCTAGTTTTCTGTTCTAATTGGCTTTTTCTTCTCATGTATACTCAATTAACTATGAACAATAATCACTCATTATAGGTAGACCAGTCCCTTTCATAGACTCGTAACTAGATGAGGAATTTCTATCTGAAACTCTAAGGTTTTTGTAAGATTTTTTCCAATTAACAAAAGCCAACTCAAGTACTAGATAATACTTAGAAGAGGTTCAACTTTTCTTTAAAAAAGCCTTTTTTTAAAAAAAGATTTTATTTATTTGACACAGAGTGAGATCACAAGTAGAGAGAGAGAGAGGAGGAAGCAGGCTCCCTGCCTAGCAGAAAGCCTGATGTGGGACTTGATCCCAGGACCCTGAGATTATGACCTGAGCTGAAGGCAGAGGCTTAACCCACTGAGCCAGCCAGGCAGCCCCCCAAAAAAACTTTTTAACATGCAGATCTAAACTTTGTTTTTTTTCTTTCTTAAAGTTTTTTAAGATTTTATTTATTTGACAGATCACAAGTAGGCAGAGAGGCAGGCAGAGAAAGAGAGGGAAGCAGGCTCCCTACTGAGCAGAGAGCCCAATGCGGGGCTCGATCCTAGGACCCTGGGATCATGACCTGAGCCGAAAGCAGAGGCTTAACCCACTGAGTCACCCAGGCACCCCTCTAACCTTTGTTTTCTTCTAAGGTTTTTAAATTCCAGTTAGTTAATGTAACAGTGTAACATTAGTTTCAGGGGTACAACAGAGAGATTGAGTATTTACATATAACACCTGGTACTCCTCCCAAGTGCCCTCCCTCCTTAATCCCTATCCCCTATTTTACCCATCCCCCCACCCACCTCCCCTTGGTAACGGTGAGTTTGTACTCTATAGTTAAGAGTCTGTTTCTTGGTTTGCCTCTCTTTCTCTCTCTCTCTTTTCTTTCTCCTTGGCTCTTAAATTCCACATATGAGAATTTTTCTTAAATTTTTGTTTTTTGTTTTGTTTTGTTTCTTAAATTCCACATATGAGCGAAATCATATGGTATTTGTCTTTCTTCTTATTTCACTTAGCACTATACTCTCTAGATCCATCCATCTTGTTGCAAATGGCAAGATTTCATTCTTTTTTATGGCTGAGTAATATTCCATTGTAGCATTTTTGACATGGCCAGAATCACTTGGATAGAGAACCTTCTCCCTAAGGGATTTTTTAAAAAAAGATTTTTATTCTTTTCTTTCTTTCTTTGAGTGAGGCAAGTGCAAATTGGGGAGGGGCAGAGGGAGAGGGACAGGCAGACTCTGCACTGAGTGACGAGCCTGAGGGGCTTGATTTCGGGACCCTGGGATCATGATCTGAGCCAAAAATCAAGATGCTTAACTGACTGAGCTGCCCAGGCACTCCAGCCCTCGCCCCAAGGGATGCTTTCAAAAGAATCTAAAGCAAAGCTGACCACTTTGGATTGAATGGCCATTAAGTAATTTTCTTCACCAGGAATAAAACTAAAGAGGTTTTTCTTGTCTTTGTCCAATGTATTATCCTGTCCCTTTGGCAGTGGAATGTTAATTTCTTGTTCTCGGTGCTCAAATACTTACAGACCTTAATGACGTAAGGAAGGTTAAATATGAAAAGCAGGTAGCCAAGCTGAAAGCATTCCTCTGGTTAAATGTGTAAAAATAATTTGAAGCCTACTTTGCATTCCAACTTCAGAGAGACTATAATTCCTAACAATTATTATTCATTTTCTGAAGTACTGACATTTCGTTGTTATTGTTGAACAGCACTGTTAAAAAGAACAATTCCAAGTATTCTCTTCACCGACCAGGTTAAAAAAAAACAAAAAACAAAAACCAACCCAACTAAAAGGATTACTAAGTGTCACGTTATCTTGACAGAATAGTACATGATGTTTTTCTCTGGTTTTCAGGAAAGTATATGTAATATTCATAAGGTCTCTTTAAACTACTTTTTTTAGTAATTTCTCCATTTCTTAATACCACACATATTAACATAATTGTGCAAAAATCAAGTACAATAATTTTAATAAAACAATGACAAAGAAAATAACAATACTAATATTAATCCTGTGAGTTTAAATATCTTTCCCATAAAAATTTGCAAGTATTATACATAATGTTAACTGCTTTAATGATAAGGTAGGGCTGCAAAATCAGACATTCACTTGTTGTATAGTAGACTTAAGTTTTATATAGGTGTGATGTATTGTCAGTGTATCACTGAACATTTTTTTTTTAACATTTTATGTATTTATTTGAGAGAGAGAGAATGAGAGGGGAGAGAGGGAGAGGGAGAAGCAGGCTCCCCACTGAGTAGGGAGCCTGATGTGGGACATGATCCCAGAATCCTGGGATCATGACAGTGGCCAAAAGCAGACGCCCAGCAGACTGAGCCACCAAGGTGCCCCTATCAGGGAACATTCTTGAAACTCTCCCCTCAGGTCTAGTATTAGAGTTACTTTAACAATCTGTATTATGGAGCTCATCCAACTTACAGAACATTTTATTGTATGTAAAGCGAAGGACACTAAAATTCATAAAAATATAAAATTATGTACTATAAAATTTCACATACATGTGATTATCATGAGTTACAGTAGATAGATTATTTGTCTCACAGTACAAGGTGGAAACTCTGTGACGGGGTGATGGTGGGGTAATGCTGTGTTTGTTGTTTTTCTTAAAGGTATATAGCTATGTGACAAATACCAGTCCAAAGTAATAACAGAATGAAGGGCTGATGAAACTTTATAAGCATTCTCCACAAAACATATCCATTATATATTCAATAAAATCAAAACAGGGGTGCCCAGGTGGCTCAGTCAATTAAGCCTCTGATTTGGTTTTGGCTCAGGTCATGATCTCGCTGTCATGGGATCGAGCCCTCTGTCAGGCACCACGCTCAGTGTGGAGTCTGCTTTGGATTCTCTCTCTCTTTCCCCCACTGCCCCGCCTCCCCCACTTGATCTCTCTCTCAAATAAATAAAAAATCTTTAAAAAGATAAAATCAAAACATGTGATGTTGTTTCAAAACTCTTTCAAGAAACCTGGATTTAATAATAGCTTACTTATAACAAAAGGGCATTTTATGTTTATATGGGGCTATGAGATCTGTGCACTAAAAACATGCGTTTCCTTCCTTTCGTCTTCTGCTCTCCTTCCAAAACAACTAAGCCCTAAAGTAATTAGATGAAGCAGAACTAGGGAGACAGCAGTGTGACAGGTTTGGTGAGGGGGCTGTGGTACCAGTGTGGTGCATCAGAGTTAGAGCACCTGCATAATGGGGTAGCAGCCCAATGTGTGGTCTCAGAGTACGAAAGGGATGAGGGGGACAATCCACACAAGGGCAGCCCAGCGCACAGTGCTGGTGACCAAGCAGGGTCGGGGGGGCATCCCTGAAGTGTAGGGGGTGGGACAGCAATGGTGACATACAAGGACACTGATCAAATAATATACTGAAAATAATGAGAATCGGATATTTCACTGTAGAAAAGGAATTACAAATATAAAAAAGCAGAAAATTAGGGACACCTGGGTGGCTTAGTCGGTTAAGTGTCCAACTTTTGATTTTGGCTCAGGTGATCTCAGGGTTGTGAGACTGAGCCTCACGTCAGGTTCCATACTCAGTGTGGAGTCTGCTTAAGGTCTGTTCTCCTCTCCTCCCTCTGCCCCTCCCCCTTCCCTCTCTAAAAAAGGGCAGAAAATTAGAATGAACTCTTATGTCAGACTGAAACTGGGGATATCATTTTTTTCCCTGTCATTATTTTTAATTTAGGTATAATTGACATCATATTAATTTCACATTACAATGTAATGATTTGACATTCATATATATTGCAAAATGCTCACCAAAGTCCAGTTAACATCCTCATGGTTTTTAAGATACACAGATAGATGTCAAATAGATAGAAATATGTGTATGTATAAATATAAAATATCTTCTCTAGCTTTGTTTACTGAGAGTGTCTGGGAAGAGTAACAACACCATTAGCAATGAGCACCCAAATCTCTTTCTAAATAGCATTATCCACTAAAAGAAACCACGGCTCCTTCAAGAAATGAATGATTCTGAGGCCAGGCAGAAAAATTTTAAGTTGACCTGAGAACACTTTATTGTGCCAGAAAGTAAAGAATTGCTCAGAGAATAATGGGAATACACCAAAAGGCACAGAAGACAACTTGCAGGGGCTCCTGCTGGCCAACTGTGGGACGACTCGTGGATCAAAATAAGTGATGTTTGTAACAGATAATAGCTCATCAATTATAGCAGACTGACATACATACATACATACATATATGCATACATAAATGTGTATATATTTGTATATGTATATATGTATAAGTTTGAGGATAAAAGGGATAACCATAATATCTCAAAGAACTTCCCCACAAAACATGTATTATTTACATAGGGAAGGGGTGCCTGGATGGCTCCATTGGTTAAGCATCTGCCTTTGGCTCAGGTCATGATCTCAGGGTCCTGGAATCAAGCCCCATGTCAGGCTCCCTGTTCAGTGGGGAGTCTGCTCTCTCTCCCTTTCCCCACTCCCAACTCATGCTCTCTCTTTCTCTCAAATAAATAAGAAAAATCTTAAAAAAAAAAAATACATGGTGGGGGGCACCTGGGTGGCTCAGCGGATTAAAGCCTCTGCCTTCAGCTTGGGTCATGATTCCGGGATCCTGGGATCAAGCCCCATGTTGGGCTCTCTGCTCAGCGGGGAGCCTGCTTCCCTTCCTCTCTCTGCCTGCCTCTCTGCCTGCTTGTGATCTCTGTCTGTCGAATAAATAAATAAAATCTTAAAAAAAAAATACACAGGGAAAGGAGGAACTTTATAGTGGAGAAGCCAGGCAGACACCACTTTTTGTGATATAGTTAACATCCAAACAATGGGACAAATTAAAATTGTGTGCCATCTAAGAGGAGGGAATGAGGAGAGCTTTTTCAGTGTTATTTAGACTTATACGTGGTATCAATTACCGTGATATCTGTATTTCACTGGTAGGTACACAGAAAAAGATCTTAGTTGTAGTTGAGTGTCACTGTCTAAATTCACTGAAAATTATATCCTTTAAAACTAACCTAAAATGAAGAATTTTAGATTTCAACATAAAATATGCATGGATAGACTTCATTTTTCAAAATGTTTTCAGGGAGTTCACACACTAAAAGTGTGAAGACCCCTGTTTTGAACTGGTGTTTCATAGCTATGCTGACATAGCCATGTCACTCTCTTCACCTCCTCCAGAGACACATGTTGTAGCTCAATCCTTTCTTCTCCACTTCACCTTTTCCTCTATATCTATCCCAGACTTTGGCAAAGAGAATGTAAATATTTTGGTGCTCTTGAACATTTAGAATGTGTCACCTAACCATGAACTTCAGAGACTGTGTGGAACTCTTGCAGTTGTATATATATTATGAGGATTTGTGCATTTAAAAAAAAATTATGTTCAATTAGCCAACATATAGTAGGACATCGTTAGTTTTTGATGGATTTGCGCAGTTTTTTCATGGGGAAGGGGATCAGAGCTCTTCACATATTCTCAAAGAGCATGTGACCCAGAAATATGAACCCCTGCTATATGAAATAAATTCAACATTGATGTTAATTACAGTGGAAGACCACTCCTAGGTTTCCTAAGTTTCATTTTGTGTACTGTTTTTTTTTTAAATATTTTATTTATTTATTTGATAGAGAGAGATCACAAGTAGGCAGAGAGGCAGGCAGAGAGAGAGGGAAGAAGCAGGCTCCCTGCTGAGCAGAGAGCCCAATGTGGGGCTTGATCCCAGGACCCTGAGATCATGACCTGAGCCGAAGGCAGAGGCTTTAACCCACTGAGCCACCCAGGCGCCCCCATTTTGTGTACTGTTTTATCTCAACTGCTGAGTCTGGTAGAGGCACGTTGTAGGCACTTACTAGAGCTTTGTCAAGTAAGTGTCCTATGAGCCACAGGAATCCGGGGATGTCATACGGAGGTTGGCAGATGACAGACAAGAGGAGGGTAGAGAGTATTACGGGAGAATGCCATCAATTTCAGACATTGAGCATCACGAGGCAAAGGCCCACTGGAATATGTTAGGAGACAAGCTGTTGCCCTTATATTGCTTACTGGGGGAGACGGACAAGGAATTTCACAAGTAAATATGTATGACAAATCATGATTAAGTGCAGTGAAGCCAAAAGGAATGGCAGGAGAGCATATGAGGAGGAGAAAGAATTAGATGGGTGGGGTCAGAGGACATCTAGAGGCATATGACGTCTGGTCTCAGATCAGAATGATCTCTGTAGTCAGCAAGGTGATGAGCCTGGGGAAGAGTAGTCAAGGCCAGGGCAGAGCACAGAACCTGGGAAGGGAAGGGAGGGGAAGGGAGGGGAAGGGAAGGGAAGGGAAGGGAAGGGACACATGTGGAAAAGAGCTTTGTGAAGTAAGAGGATTGAAAGAATCCCATATGGCTCGATTCTAATGAAGCCTCAAGATGGCAGGACCCAAGTTATGCATGACCACAGAAGTCATGTAAATTCCAGGATCTTGAATTTATTCTCAGAGCAATGCAAGACAACTGAAGAATCGGAAGCAGGGAATAACAACATCAGTTTGGGGTCTTTGGTTTCTGTGCCTACACCACATATGTTGACAAAAAACTCCTGAGAATGCAGAGACAAGAATAGGACTTCAACTTTTATTTATTTTAGTTAGGCTGCTACTAATATTTAATATATGGAATGACACTGGTACCCTTGCTTGATCCCTGTGGACCTTGGAGCAATGACAAGGAAAGGGCTGGATTTTGATGACTGGCAGGTTGGCAGGGGCCCCTCACTTCATTCCTGTCAGTGTATTCTGGTATATTAAAATTTACAGGCTATGGGCTCCCAGCAATGTGGTTACTTTTGTAAATTGCAATCTTTACACAGAATTTCTGTAATACTAAGTAATAAGATGGGGTGCCATGAAGATCTTAGGCACTGACATACAACTGCCTCATGGTAAACCACTTAAAGATCACCTATGCATTCTTAAAATTTGTCTGGGGTGACTAATGTTTTCTATTGGAGGCCACAGGGCAGATATTTTGAAATAAATTCATGTACTCTAACCCTTTAAGGGATACGAGATATATATATATAGATATATATAGATATCTATATATATATAAAAATTTTAAAAATTTAAAGATGTACCATGAATGGAAGATTTTTTTTTTTTAAGATTTAATATATTTTATTTAGACAAGAGGTCCAAAGGTAGCTAGGGGGAAGAGATTTCTTATGTACAGAGGAAGGTCCATCAGAATAACATCAGACCTTTCCACAGAAACCTGGCAAGCCAGAAAGGGCTGGCAAGACATATTCAGGGCACTAAACGAGAAGAACATGCAGCCAAGAATACTTTATCCAGCAAGGTGGACATTCAAAATGGACAGAGAGATAAACAGCTTCCAAGACCAGCAAGGTTTTAAAGAGTATGCAACCCCCAAGCCAGCACTACAAGAAATATTAAGGGGGGGGGTTTCTATAAAAGAAGAAAGAAGCCAAGAGTGACAGAACAGAAATTTACAGAGACAATCTATAGAAACAAGGACTTCACAGGCAACATGATGCCAATAACAACTTATCTTTCAATAATCACTCTCAACATGAATGGCCTAAATGTTCCCATAAAATGGCACAAGATTGCAGATTGGATAAAATGACAGGACCTGTCCGTATGCTGTCTACAAGAGACCCATTTGAAACCTAAGGATACATCCAGACTGAAAGTGAAGGGATGGAGAAGCATCTTTCATGCCAGTGGGCCTCAAAAGAAAGCTGGGATAGAGATTCTTATATCAGATAAATTAGATTTTAAGTTTTAAGTATCTCTGTAGTCAGAGATACAGACACTACATCATTCTTAAAGGGTATACCCACCAAGAAGACCTAACAATTATAAATATTTATGCCCCCAATATGGGAGCAGCCAACTACATAAGCCAACTGTCAATCAAAATAGTCATATTGATATGAATACATTAATTGTAAGGGATCTTACCAAGCCACTCTCAGTAATAGATTATCCTAGCAGAAAATCAGTAAAACAACAGCAGTGAATGACACATTGGACCAGAAGGACCTCATAGATATATACAAAACATTCCACCCTAAAACAACAGAATAATCATTCTTCTCTAGTGCACGTGGAACTTACTCCAGAATAGACCACATATTGGGTCCCAAATCAGGGCTCAACCAATACCAAAAGATTGAGATTATTCCCTGCATATTCTCAGACCACAATGTTTTCAACTGGAACTCAACCACAAGAAAAAATTTGGAAGGAATTCTGTTTGAATTGGAAGCTAAAGACTATCCTGCTCAAGAATGTTTGGATCAACCAAGAAATCAAAGAAGAACTTAATTCATGGAAACCAATGAGAATGGAGACACATCAGTCCAAAACCTATGGGATATGGCAAAGGTGGTCCAAAGGGGGAAATACATAGCCATCCAAGCCTCACTCAAAAAAAAACTGAAAAATCCTGAATACATCAGCTCTCTTTACACCTTAAAGAACTGGAAAATCAACAACAAATTAAGCCAACCCCATGCACAAGAAGGGAAATAATCAAGATTAGAGCAGAGATCAATGAGTTAGAAACTAGAGATACAGTAGAACACATCAACGAAACTAGAAGCTGGTTCTTTAAAAGAATAAGATGGATAAACCACTGGTCAAACTAATCCAAAAGAAAAGAGAGAGGGCCCAGATTAATAAAATTATGAATGAAAAGGGAGAGATCATGACTAACACCACGGAAATAGAAACAATCATCAGAAATTATTATCGACTGTTATATGCCAATAAGTTAAGCAACCTACAAGAAATGGATGCATTCCTGGAAACCTATAAACTTCCAAGACTGGAACAGGAATAAATTGACAACCTGAACAGACCAATATCTAGTAATGAGATTGAAGAAGTGATTAAAAACCTCCCAAAAAACAGGAGTCCAGGACCTGACAGATTCCCTGGGGAATTCTACCAAACATTCAAAGAAGAAATAATACCTATTCTCCTGAAGCTGTTTCAAAGAGTAGAAACAGAAGGAAAACTTCCAGACTCTTTTTTTGAAGCCAGCATTACCCTTATCCCCAAACTAGGCAAAGACCCTACCAAAAAGGAGAATTTCAGACCAATATCCCTGATGAATATGGATGCCAAGTTTCTCAACAAGATCCAAGCTAATAGGATCCAACAGTACATTAAAAAGATTATCCACAACGACCAGGCGGGATTTATCCCTGGGATGCAAGGGCAGTTCAACATTAGCAAATCAATCAATGTGATAGAACAAATTAATAAGAGAAGAGAGAACAACCACACGGTTCTCTCAGTTGATGCAGAAAAAGCATTAGACAAAATACAGCATCCATTTCTGATTAAAACTCTTCAAAGTATAGGGATAGAGGGAACATTCCTCAACTTCATAAAATCTATCTATGAAAAATGTGCAGTGACTATCATTCTCAATGGGGAAAAGTTGACAGCCTTCCCTTTGAGATCAGGAACATGACAAGGATGCCCACTCTCACCACTGTTGTTCAGACAGTACTAGAAGTCCTTGCAACAGCAATCAGAAAACAAAAAGAAATAAAAGGTATTCAAATTGGCAAAGAAGTCAAACTCTCTCTTCACAGATGACATGATACTTTACATGGAAAACCCAAAAGACTCCACCCCCATACTACTAGAATTCATACAGCAATTCAGTAATGTGGCGGGATACAAAATCAATGCACAGAAATCAGTTGCTTTCTTATACTCTAACAATGAAAAAACAGAAAGGAAATTAGAGAATCGATTCCATTTACTATAGCACCAAGAACCATAAGATACCTGGGAATAAACCTAATCAAAGAGGTAAAGGATCTGTACTCGAGGAACTACAGAACACTCATGAAAGAAATTGAAGAAGACACCAAAAGATGGAAAAGCATTCCATGCTCATGGATCAGAAGAATAAACATTGTTAAAATGTCTATACTGCCCAGACCAATCTATACTTTTTTTTTAAGATTTTATTTATTTATTTGACAGACAGAGATCACAGGCAGGCAGAGAGAGGAAGGGAAGCAGGCTCCCTGCTGAGCAGAGAGCCCGATGTGGGGCTCGATCCCAGGACCCTGGGATCATGACCTGAGCCGAAGGCAGAGGCTTTAACCCGCTGAGCCACCCAGGCGCCCCAGACCAATCTATACTTTAAGTGCCATCCTGATCAAAATTCAACTGGCATTTTTCAAAGCACTGGAACAAACAAACCTAAAATTTGTATGGAACCAGAAAAGATCCCGAATTGCTAAGGAATGTTGAGGGGCTCCTTTACTACAAAGCTGTGATCACCAAGACAGCATGGTACCGGCACAAAAACAGACATATAGACCAGTGGAATAGAGTAGAGAGCCCAGATATGGACCCACAACTCTGTGGTAAAATAATCTTCAACAAAGCAGGAAAAAATATCCCATGGAAAAGAGACAGTCTCTTCAATAGATGGTGCTGGGAAAATTGGACAGCTGTGTATAGAAAAAGAATGAAACTAGAGCATTCTCTTACACCATACACAAGATAAGCTCGAAATGGATAAAAGAACTCAATGTGAGGCAGGAATTTATCACAATCCTAGAGGAGAACACAGGCAGTAACCTGTTTGACATTGGCCACAGCAACTTCTTTCAAGACACGTCTCCAAAGGCAAAGGAAACAAAAGCGAAAATGAACTTTTGGGATGTTGTCAAGATCAAAAACTTCTGCACAGCAAAGGAAACAGTCAACAAAACAAAGAGGCAACTCACAGAATGGGAGAAGATATTTGCAAATGACACTACAGACAACGGGCTGATATCCAAGATCTATAAAGATCTCCACAAACCCAACACTCAAAAAAACAGGTAATCATGTCAAAAAATGGTCAGAAGACATGAACAGACACTTCTCCAAAGAAGACATACAAATGGCTAACAGACACATGAAAAAATATTCATCATCATTAGTCATCAGGGAAATTCAAGTCAAAACAACACTGAGATACCACTTTACACCAGTTAGAATGGCCAAAATTAATAAGACAGTAAACAACATGTGTTGGAGAGGATGTGGAGAAAGGGGAACCCTCTTACACTGTTGGAGGG
>NW_019154108.1:15593545-15665396 GCF_002288905.1 Enhydra lutris kenyoni | reverse complement strand
GACATGAACAGACACTTCTCCAAAGAAGACATACAAATGGCTAACAGACACATGAAAAAATATTCATCATCATTAGTCATCAGGGAAATTCAAGTCAAAACAACACTGAGATACCACTTTACACCAGTTAGAATGGCCAAAATTAATAAGACAGTAAACAACATGTGTTGGAGAGGATGTGGAGAAAGGGGAACCCTCTTACACTGTTGGTGGGAATGCAAGTTGGTGCAGCCTCTTTGGAGAACAGAGTGGAGATTCCTTAAGAGATTAAAAATAGAGCTACCCTATGACTCTGCAATTGCACTACTGGGTATTTACCCCAAAGATACAGATGTAGTGAAAAGAAGGGCCATATGTACCCCAATGTTCATAGCAGCAATGGCCACAATCACCAAATTTTGGAAAGAGCCAAGATGCCCTTCAACAGATGAATGGATAAAGAAGATATGGTCCATATATACTATGGAATATTACACCTCCATCAGAAAGGATGAATACCAAAATTTTCTATCAACATGGATGAAACTGGAGGATATTATGCTGAGTGAAATAAGAGAGAGTCAATTATCATATGGTTTCACTTACTTGTGAAGCATAAGGAATAACATGGAGGACATTAGAAGAAGGAAAGGAAAAGTGAAGTGGAGGAAGTCAAAGGGGGAGATGAACCATGAGAGACTGTGGACTCTGGGAAACACACTGAGGTTTTGGAGGGGAGTAGGGGTGGGGGGTTAGGTGAGCCTGTTTGTGGGTATTAAGGAGTGCACGTATTGTATGGAGCACTGGGTGTGGTGCATAAACAATGAATCTTGGAGCACTGAAAAAAATAAAATAAAAAAATTTTAAAAATTTAATTTGTTTATTTGAGAGAGAAAGAGAGGGCACACAAGCAGGGAGAGGGGCAGAAGAGAAGGGAGAGGGAGAGGGAAAGAATCCCAAGCAGACTCTCCACTGAGCACGAGCCCCATATGGGCTCAGAGTTTGATCCCACAAGCCTGAGATCGTGACCTGAACAGAAACTAAGAGCTGGACATTTAACTGACTGGACCAAGTCACCTAGGTGGCCCCCAGAAGAATTTTTAAAAATAGGTGTTTAGAAATGTTGTCATTGTTATATGGCATGCCACTTATCAAATCATGTGTCTTAAAACTAGTAAACTTGGAAGATTTTTACGAACTGTTGAAAAGTCTCCCAAACAAATATTCAATGTGGACTAGCTATAAAATAACCATTTGACATCAGTAAAGATGGCTATTTCCTAGCTCAAGAAAACCATCTGCACAATTTGTGAAATGATACTGAAAAATGAGCACAGTGTTCAACAGGCAAAATAAAGATATGTCCTCCTTCCATTTGGCTCTGAATTAGCTTTTTCAGACACAACAGCCATTAAATCAAGAATCAAAATAAACTGCACCATGAAGTAGAACTGGGAATTACTATATTGTGGAACATTAAATCCAAGATCTCAAAAAGTAATGGAACATTCAAATTATAATGTCCTCATTAATATTTTTTAGTGAAAGCAAAAACTTTTTTATTATCAATGAACACAAAACACTTTTAAATGACTTCATTTTCATCTTTTAACATTTCTACCTTTGCATGCATCTTAAATATATATCTAATAAATTGGCACAGGAACATGGTAGTACATGTATGTAACTTATAAGTAAACATGCATATGGTAGAGGCACACCCTCAGTTTGTTGTTGTTGTTGTTGAGATAATGACTCATAGTAAAACTTTTGGACAACACTGGAGAAAGGAAAGGGATCACTGGGAGATGGAGAGGGAAGGCAGACATCTAGATAAGATGCTGCAGTGAGGGGTCAGGCAGGCTAATATGGTAGCTTTGGAACTAGAGAGACACAGAGCAGAGGGAAGCACTGCTGTGCTTTGATTATACTAACCCTAGAACTTGTGATGTATGAGCCATGGAGATAGGGAATAATAAAATATCCAGAGTGACTGAAAAGATTTTGGCATGAGCAAAAGAATAGGGTTTAAGTGAGATTTAGTGAGAACTGGAACATGAGAGAAGAAGGATATTTTGGGGTTTGGGGCTATCACAATCCCATGTGGGTCATGTTAAATTTTAGATGGTGAAATAGTAGTTAAATAACTATAAAATATGCCTTGCACTGCAGCTCTTTCCACCATATTGGGGGAATTCCAACCTCCATGAATGACTCACTGAGAACAAGAGCCTCACCAACATCCACCTCTACTATTCCCAATTCTTTAACATTTGCTGCGAGTGGGCACCCATTCATCTGTTCTCTATCCTGGACCTTATCTCTGACCATAATTCCAACCTCTCTAGATATTTACTTTCTGACTATCATTATTCTAAACTGTGACTCCACCAAGCCTTGTAGACTCTTGGTCCATTAATGTCTTAGCCCACGAGTCCCTCTCAACTTCTCTCTATACTCTCCCACCATCCCCCAAATCCCCTCAAACACTATTCATGTACATCCTTTAATAGCCATGTATTGCATGCACTGTGCCTTCTCGTTTTTGTCTATCATGTTTCCTATTGGACAGTGGTCGTTAAAGTCTGACAGTGTGTCTACCTGTGTCATCTTTTTATTTCCAGATCCAATCTCTGCCCAAAGCACAACTGCTGCCCCAGAGAGCTTTAAAAAACTAAACTGTGCAGAGAATATTGTTTCTTCTTTAAGTTATTTACCCTAAATTTATGAAAATATTTAAATCACACATATTGGGGCACCTGGGTGGCTCAGTGGGTTAAAGCCTCTGCCTTCGGTTCAGGTCATGATTCCAGAGTCCTGGGATCGAGCCCCACATTGGGCTCTCTGCTCACCGGGGAGCTGCTTCCTGCTTCCCTTCCTCTCTGCCTGCCTCTCTGCCTACTTGTGACCTCTGTCTGTCAAATAAATAAATAAAACCTTTAAAAAAAATAAATCACACATATTGATCTGGTTCAGTAGGTAAACTGAAGGTCATTGTTTTAAAATTTAAACCCATTATATATGGACCACATCTTCTAATCCATATATACTCCATCAGAAAGGATGAATATCCAACTTTTTTATCAACATGGATGGGACTGGAAGAGATTATGCTGAGTGAAATAAGTCAAGCAGAGAGAGTCAATTATCATATGGTTTTGCTTATTTGTGGAGCATAAGGAATAACATGGAGGACATGGGGAGATGAAGAGAAGGGAGTTAGGGAAATTGAAGGGGGAGACGAACCATGAGAGACTGTGGACTCTAAGAAACAAACTGAGGGTTTTGGAGGGGCGGCGGGTGGGAGGTTGGGTGAGCCTGGTGGTGGGTATTATGGAGGACACGTATTGCATGGAGCACTGCATGTGGTGCATAAACAATGAATTCTGGAACAGTGAAAAGAAATTTTTAAAATTAACAAAAATTAAAAAAAAAAAAGAATTGTCAAATCGCTATATTGTACACCTGAAACTAATATAACACTGTATGTGAGCTATACTGGAATTATAACAAAAAACTTAATAAAATTAAAAAAAAATTTAAACCCATTAAATTAATTTTGAATGTAAGAATATTGGAAAATTTACTCCAAGCACTGCCAGATATGAATTTTTTCCTATTATACTCAAAGGAAAAAGTTATTTAGGTTTCTAGGGCTAAACCAGTCTCTAATCAGGTATATTACCAGAATCACTGTCCATTCGAGTTATAGGTAAGTGGCTGGAGAGTTAATTGAGTGTGAAAAAGAAGATGAGACCTCAGCATCATGAAGGCCATATATGAAAGACCCACAGCTAACATCATCCTCAATGGGGAAAAACTGAGCACTTTCCCTCTATGGCCAGGAACAAGAAAAGGATGTCCTCCCTCACCACTGTTATTCAGCACAGTACTGGAAGTTCCAGCCTCAGCAATCAGAAAACAAAAAGAAATAAAAGGCATCCACACCAGTAAGGAAGAAGTCCTTAGAAAAAGACATAAAAGGAAGAAGTTCATAGATGACATGATATTCTATGTAGAAAACCTGCAAGACTCCACCAAAAAACTGCTAGGACTGATACACAAGTTCAGTAAAGTTGCAGGATAGAAAATCAACATACGGAAATCTGTTGAATTTCTATACACCAACAATGAACCAGCAGAAAGAGAAAACAAGGAATCGATCCCATTTATAACTGTATCCCAAACCATAAGATACCTAGGAATAAACCTAACTAAAGATGTAAAAGATCTGTACTCTGAAAACTAAAGAACACTTATGAAAGAAATTGAAGATGACATAAAGAAATGGAAAAACATTCCATGTTCATGGATTGGAAGAACAAATACTATTAAAATGTCTATACTCCCCAAAGAAATCTACACATTTAATGTAATCCCTATCAAAATACCAACAGCATTTTTCAGAAAGCTAGAACAAACAATGCTAAAATTTGTATAGAACCACAAAATACTCTGAATAGCCAAAATAATCTTGAAAAAGCAAAGCAAAGCTGGAGACATCACAATTCTGAACATCAAGTTATAAGGCTGTAGTAATCAAAACAGTATGGTACTGGCACAGAAACAGATACACAGATCAATGGAACAAAGAGAAGACCCAGAAATGGATTCACAACTATATGGTCAACTAAGCTTCAACAAAGCAGGAAAGAATATCTAATGGAAGAAAGACCATCACTTCAACAAATGGTGTTGGGAAAAGTGGATAGCAACATGCAGAAGAATGAAACTGGACCACTTGCTTACACCACACACAAAAATAATTCAGAATGGATGAAAGACCTAAATGTAAAACAGGAAGCCATCAAAATCCTAGAGGAGAACACAGGCAGCAACCTCTTTGACATGGGCCATAGCAACTTCTTACTAGACATATTTCTGGAAGCATGGGAAACAAAAGCAAAACTGAACTACTGGGACTTCATCAAGATAAAAAGCTTCTTCTGCACAGCAAAGGAAACAATCAACAAGACTAACAGGCAGCCTATGGAATGGGAGAAGATATTTGAAATGCCATATCAGGTAAAGAGTTAGTATCCAAAATTTATAAAGAACTTATCAAACTCAATACCCAGAAAACCCCAAAAATCCAGTTAAGAAATGAGAGAAATCAGAGAGGGAGATGAGCCATCAGAGACCTTGGACCCCAGGAAACAAACTAAGGGGGTGGGAGAAGGGGCTAACAGGGTGATGGTGAGTATTAAGGAGGGCACATGATGTAATGAGCACATGATGTGATATGTAACAATGCATCATTCAACAGTACATCAAAAACTAATGATGTACTATAATACAGTGGCTAACTAAACAATAAAAATAAATAATTAATTAAAAAGCAAAACAAAAATTTATGAAAGAGACATGAACAGACATTTTTTCAAAGACACGCAGATGGCTAACAGATACATGAAAAGATGCTCAGCATCGCTCATCATGAGGGAAATACAAATCCAAACTACAATGAGATATTACCTCACACCTGTCAGAATGGCTAAAATTAACAATGCAGCAAACAACAGAAAACAACACTAAATGGTGGTGAAGATGTGAAGCAACAGGAATGCTCATTCATTGCTGCTGCGAATGGCAAATGGCACAGCCACACTGGAAGACCATTTGGTGGTTTCTTAAAAAACTAAATATACTCACCATGTGATTCAGCAACCTTGCTTCCTGGTATTTATTCAAAGACGTTGAAAACTTATGTCCACACAAAAACCTGACTCTTAATCTCACAAAACAAACTGAGGGTTGATGGGGGGAGGGGGGTTGGGGGGTGTGTGGTTATGGACATTGGGGAGGGTATGTGCTATGGTGAGTGCTGTGAAACGTGTAAACCTGGCGATTCACAGACCTGTACCCCTGGGGATAAAAATATATGTTTAAAAAAAAATAAAATATATTAAAAAAAAATAACAACCCTGCACATGGATGTTTACAGCAGCTTTATTCATAACTGCCAGAACTGGGAAGCAACCATGATATCCTTCAGTAGGTGAATGAATGAATAAACTGGTACATCCAGAAACGGAATATTGTTCAGTGCTAAAAGGAAATGAGCTTTTGAGTCATGAAAAGACAAGGAGAAACCTTAAAAGCATATTATTTTTTTAATCAAACTCAACACCCAAAAATCAAATAATCCTGTCAAGAAATGAGCAAAAGACATGAACAGACATTTCTCCTAAGACATAGAAATGGCCAAAAGAAACATGAAAAAATGCTTAATATCACTCATCATCAGGGCAATACAAATCAAAATCACAGTGAGATACCACCTCACACCAGTCACAAGGGCTAAAATTAACAAGTCAGGAAATGACAGATGTTGGTGAAGATGCAGAGAAAGGGGAACCCTCCTACACTGCTGGTGGGAATCTAAATTGGCACAGCCATTCTAGAAAACAGTATGGAAATTCTGCAAAAAGTTAAAAATAGAACTAAACTATGACCCTGCCATTGTACTTTCAGATATTTACCCAAAGGTTACAAAAATACTGATTCAAAGAGGCACCTGGAACTTGTGTTTATAGGAGCATTATCAGTAATAGCCAAGTTATGGAAAGAGCCCAAATGTCCATCAACTGATGAATGAAGAAGATGTCGTGTAAATATATAAAAAAATATAAATATATAAAGAATATAAAAATATAATATAAATATAAAATATGGTTTATATATTAAATTCAATTTTATATAAAATATAAAAGAATATAAAATATAAAATATAAAAAATATTAAAAAGAATGAAATCTTGCCATTTGCAATGACATGAAGAGCATATTATGCTAAGTGAAATAAGTCAATAATAAGTCAATCAGAAATAATCAGAAAGACAAATACCATATGATTTCACTCATATATGGAATTTAAGAAACAAAGCAGATGAACATAGGGGAAGGGAAATAAAAGCAGAGAGGGAGACAAATCATAAGAAACTTAAGAGAACAAACTTAGGGTTGCTGGAGGGGAGGTGGGCGGGGGGATGGGCTGAATGGGTGATGGGCTTTAAGGACAGCACTTGTGATATGCAATGGGTGTTGTATGTAAGTGATGAATCACTAAATGTTACTACTGAAACCAGTATTACACTCTATGTTAATTAAGCAGAATTTAAATAAAAACTTGAAACACATGTAAAAGAAGGTAAGAAGTCAGAACAGGGAAGTGAGAAAAGAACAAGTCTTGACGTTGTTCCTTGTTGGTATTATTTCTAGAGGTTAATACATTTTTCTCTGAGGATATGCTCTCTCGATTAAAAAATCTTTATCATATTTAAGCAATGCAAAATGGAATGTAAGAGAAAATATTCAATATGGTCTAAGGGGAACCAGGAAAATTTTATTTCCAACTTGTTTTCCAAAGGAGATACTGCTTCCAGAAATTTCCCTCATAGAGTAAACTCTCTTTTATGGACAATTGCATGGGTGTGGGTGGTTGACATTTATGGAAATAGTCTGAAATAATTGATGATCCATGTAGAGCTTTTCACTTTGACACAACAGATGAAAGGCAGAGGTATCAACAGAACTATAAAAATCAAAGATATTCTCCAAGAATCACTTCAGACAAGAGAAAGAGTACATAATTTACACATTTGTGTAATGTGTAATAAACACTGCAAATTTACATATTTACTTCACTGCCTTGCAATTTGCCTTTTACTCTTCTCCATTCTAACTCCTTGAAATGATATTAAGGACACCACATTTTTAGAAGGAAAACCACAATCTATACCATTAGCACGGAAGAAGCAGCTTTGTTTTAAAACAGATCACTGCCAGAGATTCTGAGCCTACATTCTGTAATATAGTCTATAATCCATATTCTGATCTTAGTCTACAGCTATGCCGTCCACTCCACTGACCGCCACCATTCTGACTATTGGACACTTCAAACATGGCCAATCTGATTTGAGCATATGCTCTAAATGTTAAATACATACTGGATATTGAAATTTTATTGTAGAAAATGTAAAGTATCTCATTTATAGATCACAGTGATACAAGTTTGAATATACTGGTCAAAGAAAATATGTTATTAAAAATAATTTCATCTTTTGCTTACTTTTTTGGTGAACCTATTAGAAAATTTACAGTTACATATGTACTTATAGTTACATATGTGCTTACTTTTGTACTTTGTGTTACATTTCTATTGGATAGCCCGGTCCATAGCATGTCCTTTCATTGCCATCTTTAGACTGGATTGCAAAGAATTGTGTTTTTTTTTAAAGATTTTATATATTTATTTGTCAGAGAGAGCACAAGCAGGGGGAGTGGCAGGCAGAGGGACAAACAGGCTCCCCACTGAGCAAGGAGCCCAATGTGGGACTTGATCTCAGGACCCTGGGATCATGACCTGAGCCAAGGCAGAAGCTTAACTGACTGAGCCATCCAGGAATCCCTCATGCTTTTATTATTAAATGAATGTGTAAAACACACATTTAAGGGAAAAAGTGGTCATGTGATTCTGGAAAATAATGCAGAATTAGAATTCTTCCTTCACTCTGTATTTGAACCAAAGGAGAAGAGAGGGTCTAATAATGCAATGTTCACAGAACATGAAACAAGTGTTCCCAGCTGCCTTTCCCAAGCCCAATGTAGCATTGCCAAATTAGTTCTATAGAAATGCTGTTCACTGTGCAGGACATGCTCTGTCTTAACAAGCACGACACTGGATTTCAGTCAATGCAGCCAAACTGTAATGAGACTACATAAGAAACAGGAGGAAAAGATGGAAAATAACAGGGGCAACAGAAATATTGAGGGCATGACAAAAAGGCACCGCTAGCCTCTCACCCGTGAGTATTGTGCCTGCAAATCAGAAAAGTCTGTGAGCCTGTCTCCCCAGCTGTATCCACGGATGGCTTATGGATTTAGAATTTAGGGAAAAACACCACCACTGAACGAAGAATAAAACACCGGAGCACTCATTGTGAAAGGAAAGTCAAAGAGCTAGACTTTAATATCCCGTCAACAAATGCTTCTAAAGAGTATGTGACATGTTGGACACTAACACCACTTTTCCATGGGGGCATAGCTGTCCAGAGCATCTACTCATACTCCATAAAAAGTAAGGAACTCTACCGGGAGAAAATGAAGTTGAACCCATTCTCTCCCACCGCTAATCTCCTGGGGCAAGCTGATTTCCTATGCGGCATTTATGATACTACCATATACTTTCAAGAAGAGAATGTGACCCATTTTTTTTGTATCCATTTAACAGAGAGCGGTGTTATAATGGGTCTGTATTATTCTTTGGTCTGGTTCTTTGATGAAGCCTATATTACATCAAGCATAAAGGGGCAAGGAATATGCAAGAAGGTTGAGAAATGGCAGAGGAGAAGCAATGACAAATTCAATGCTTCTCCAGGCACCCTGCCAGCATTACTTACTGTTTTTGATTTGATACTAAGGAAGACTTGCTTTGTTACCGCTCACATTAAACCAATGCTCAGAGAAAAGGGGAGATGGAACTTTCTGCCTGGGTCTGAATTGAACATCTTGTGGGCTCATAACAGAGCTGTTAAAGGCTAATTATTCCCAAGTCCCCCTCTCACTAGCTTCTTTATCTTCCTACCTGCAGATGTCAAGTTGGTTGCTTGTGCATTTCAAGTAATGGAAGATGGGAACTTCCAGGAAACTTCCATTTTTCTTTGGTTTAAAAATCTCTTCAAATTGCCAGATTGTCCAACAGGGGACAAGCCATACACACGATTCCCTAGTGAGACAAAATACTAGGGTACCTGAGAGCTTAGTTAAATGCAAGAGCACCACACCATGCTACACATGGATGCCAAATGTGGACAAATGGAATGTATCTATAATAGTGACCAGGGTCAAACAAGCAATGATGTAGACAGACACATCTCAAGTTTTTTCTGGGTCAGCTGGCAGTGAATTAGGATGCATGAAAAGACCCACAAATAGACAACAGAATAAGTAGGTTGAACACAGAACACTCATCAAATATTCAATTCTAGAAATCTGACATTTCCCAAGAACTTTTGAAATATTTTTGAGTTCTGTGCTTTCACCCTACCGGACCTACACTTTCGATTCTTGGATTTGGCAAGGTAGGGATTCTCGAAGCAACTTCAAATTTGTATTTCTACAGCTCCTCTACTTTAAGGAACTATTATTTTATAAGATCCAGCTTTAGCATATGACTGTTGAACAGTAAGTGACATTTACGATAATTCTGCAGCTTACACTTATAAAATGGGGGGGGGGGCTATTTTGTAAGGTCGAAACTGCTTATTTAAATAAGAAGGATCCTCTGACTTAACCATTTTTTTCATTAAGCTTCCTACAAAAAAACCCATTAATAATGGCATCACCCTCCTGTTGCATGCAAAGACTGTGCGAATCATGTGAGCTTTCCCACCTGTCAAACGCGGGTAACAGGGCCTTTGTCTATCTTGGATAGAAAACTATGTAAAGCATTTCTGAAGCCAGATGCCATCTTATCACTTCGGATGAAAGAATGAACACGAGAGGTCATCTAGCCCCCAGGCATGGCTGGACTGGCCAAGGGACAGGTCAGAATGCAACTCCAGTAGCTTACTAATAGTTAGTTCACACTACCCTAAAGATATGATAATCCAGTGTACCAATGAAATCGCTACTGTAAGAATAGTCTTTCAGATTACAAGTCTTTCAGGATGGAAAAGACCTCTGGGTGACCAGGCTAAGCGGCATGAGGACACCTGCTAGCACAACCTCATGAGCCGCCAATCAATGACGTTCACCTTCTCAGGAGACCCCTGCCTCAAATTTTGCCTTAAAAACTCTCCCTTGTAAGTCACAGGCAGTTCAGGACTTTTGAGTGTTAGCTCCCCATTCTTTCAGGCGGTGTCACACCAATGAACACCTGTCTTTCTCCAATGCCAGAGCTTGGTGACAGTTATTATGGTTTGCTGGTCATCGGGCAGACAAACTCTGGTTTGGTTTGGTTACATTTCCATTTTTTGATAGGATTTACACTACAGGATGTCTCAAAGCCGGAAACACTTTTCTTCCAGTCAAGCAGGCCAAATATTACCCTCTCAAATTATAAAAACTATAAATAGTTTGTTTTACATGTAGTCATTAATGACGTACAAATACAAAATATCTAGTTTAGCATGTAAGTGTCTGAAATGGTATCAGTGGTTCTGAAGTTTTTTCGTTTTTTTTTTTTTTTTTAAGAGAGAGAGAGAGAGAAAACATGAGTGTGGGTTGGGGGTAGGAAGTAGGGGGGAAGGGGCAGAGGTAGAGAGAGAATCATAAGCAGGCTTCACGCTCAGCACGGAGCCTGACTCAGGGCTCAGTCTCACGACCCTGAGATTGGGACCTGAGCCCAAATCAAGAGTCAGACACTTAACTGAGCTACCCAGGCCCCCTGTTCTGAGGGTTGTTTAGTGTTTAAAATTGTTGAGGGGAGGAGAGGTAGTACAACTTCTTTTCCAAAACTGCTCGTTCAGAATTCCCTGGTGGGTCAAACTGAGTCTCAGATACACCATTTCCAATAATGGGAAGAGAAAACCTGTGCTGTTTGAAATTAACAATGATTTAGAAGCCAGCATTTTTGAGCAAACATTTTCTAATTAAAAAAACAGACAGTAGATTATTTAGCATGATGCATTAGAAGCAGTTCTGTTTTCCAATTAGAGATCTTGGAAAACATACCAATTCCTCTTTTAGGACACCATATTAAATTAATTTCATGTTAAGAAAACAGTTTCTCTAAACACTCTCTTCACCTTTAACAAATACTATTATTATGTGTATTTTTCTCTAGAAATAGGTCAGTTATGCACAAATCTCCCTGCCTGCCTGCATTTTTCTTCACTCATGCATACATTTCATTTTTCAAATAAAATAAATGGCCTTCAAATCAGCAACTGTGCAGTTTTATATAGCCTAGAAATTTTAGAAATATTAAAGTCTTCTGGAAAAAGTTCCTGGTGCTTAAAATAGTATCAACCACCTATAAGCAATATTTCACATGGGCAGGGGTGGGAGTGGAGGGAACTCTCTAAGGTAACCAGAGGGAATAATAAGGATCAATTATTTTAATATAAAACAAAACAAACAACAATAAAGGTATTAAAATTTCCAAGAAGCTTCTGGTCATAAAACCATCACATCAGGAATAAAAATGAAATTTTCCTGACATCTGATTGCAGCTAGAGACTATCTTAAACTAGCTTCTAGCTTGATGGTGTTAAACTTTGTATTTTGGGTTGCCAGGAGGAGGGAGGTATGGAGAGGGTGGCTGGGTGATGGACATCGGAGAGAATATGTGCTATGATGAGTGCCATGAAGTGTGTAAGCCTGACGATTCACAGACCTGTAACTCCTGGGGCTAATAATATATTATATGTTAATAAAAAAAACAAAAAAAAATACTCCATGCTGTTTCTTACAGAGTAAGGTATGTTACAGTAATTGCTTAGGTTTTTAAAACTGAAATATAAATAGTTTTAGCTCATTGAAACTTCTAATAGCTTATATGTCAAGGTATTTAATCATGAAATTAATCATCCTTTATATCTTAATTATAACTTATTTGTATCTGTAAGCAATGATAGAATGAATAAAAGTAACCAAAATAAGTACACTTTGTTTCTACTGAAAATGTAAAAAAGTGAACTAAATTAAAATAGCATTTCTGACTTGCCAGAGAGGAAAGACTAGCCTGTTTCTCTTTTATCACTTAAGAAGTACAGGATACGTATTTATTGAGTATCTATTATATGCCAAGGATTGTTTTACGTGATTCTGATGAAGTAAAATTAAAAAAAAATCCTTTTCTTATGAACAAGACCTTCTAAAATGAGAATCAGGCAATAAACAATGAAATCTAATTAATGAGTGCATCACATAGAATGTTAGAAGTTGGGTAAATATGATGAAAAAATACAGCAAGGCAAGGAGAATCAAGACTGCTGGGGGTAGAGGAGTTTGGTTGCTCTCAGATGGTATGTGACAAAAAGGTGAATGTTTCTCCAACATACTGGTTACCGCAGCAGCACCTTTTTTTTTTTTTTTTTTTTTAAAGATTTTATTTATTCAGGGCACCTGGGGGCTCAGTGGGTTAAAGCCCCTGCCTTCAGCTCAGGTCATAATCACAGGGTCCTGGAGTCAAGCCCCACATCGGGCTCTCTGCTCAGCGGGGAGTCTGCTTCCTCCTCTCTCTGCCTGCCTCTCTGCCTAATTGTGATCTCTGTCAAATAAATAAATAAAATCTTTAAAAAAAAAAAGATTTTATTTATTCATGAGAGATGAGAGAGAGGCAGAAGCAGAGGGAGAAAGCAGGCTCCCTGCTGAGCAGGGAGCCCAATGTGGGACTCAATCCCAGGACCTGAGCCAAAGACAGACCTAAACCATCTGAGCCACCCAAGCACCCTCGCAGCAGCACTTTTAATGTGTCAAAGAAGACCACTAAAGCCAAAGATGAAAAAAAATCATTGAACAAATCCTTATGCTAAATGAAACTTTCAAGCATTAATGTAATACTGTTTTCTCTTCAATATGTGATAGTATAAGAAAGATCCTGAGTAGAGGGGCAGCCTTGCAAGGACTATTTTAAAGAAGTAAGAAGCTATAATATTTGCCATTTTGATTATTTTATTTTAATGGGGAAGATTTTTCTTCCCTGAAGTTGTTTTTGAATGGCAAATTGTTTTCATAATTAAACACTGAAGTTGTTAAAAAAAAAAAAAAAAGGCTAGAGGTACTTGGGTAGCTCAGTCACTTAAGCCTCCAACTTCGGCTCAGGTGGTGATCCGAGGGTCCAGGATGGAGCCCTGCTTTAGGCTCCAAGCTCAGTGAGGTGTCTGCTTGAGGATTCTCTCTGCCCCTCCCCTTGCTTGTGCTCACATGTGTGCTCTCTTTCTCTCTCAAATAAATAAATAAAATTTTAGAAAAAAAGACTTAAAAATACCAGGAAGTGAGCCTGATAGATAATCCTGGAAAAAAGCAAAGAGCATTCCTGATGGAGGGAATGGTCAGTGCAAAGACTTTTATGTATATGTCACCAAATAACATAAAAATACCCTCACTAAAATAAAATGTCCCAGATTCTCACCAGTAGGCACCAGGATACTGAAGGGACCACCAACACATTACAAACGTTGGCATTTGTGAGAAATACCATCAAGAACATAGTCACGTTTAGGGTGCCTGGGTGGCTCAGTGGGTTAACCTCTGCCTTTGGCTCAGGTCATGATCTCAGGGTCCTGGGATCAAGCCCTGCATCGGGCTCTCAGCAGGGGGCCTGCTTCCCTCTCTCTCTCTCTGCCTGCCTCTCTGCCCACTTGTGATCTGTCAAATAAATAAATAAAATCTTAAAAAAAAAGAGTATCGTCATGTTTATATACACAGCTTCCAGTTTCAAAAATAAATTCCTTTGTATAGTAGGATCTCCCAATATGACTGATTTTCTACTAGGCTTTAGGGCAATATTTCATACAGTTTTCCTCAACAGATAACTAAGTGCTTGTTGGTATAGAGAAATTATGAAAGTCATTGCCAGGGCAGTGATGAATAACCATGTGTAGCAGGGATACTTAGCTATAAGATTTAAGAAGCTTTTTCTTTTTCCTTTTTTTTTTTTTTAATTCTAAAGATGAAAAAAACTGACATTTCAGGGATCATAAGCACCTAATGTTCTGGAGCTAGAGTTTATCCTTGTAAGTTGCATTCATCTCATTATGAAAGTGACTACTTTGGAGAGCATGTTTGTTTCTCTGTCTGTTTTGTTTGTTTAATCACAGACATGTACATCAAGTACCTATCCCCAGTTCTTAGGACAACCTTGCCAGAGGGAGCGATCCAAATGGAGTTGCTTTAGACCAATCCAGTATGATCTGTAATAATTTAAATAGGTATCTCCATTTGGGGGAGAATATGTTTGCATATGTTGTATATTTTTTATATATTGGATGTATTATTATCACATCAATTGGTTTTCTACTGGTTTAGTTTCTGCTCTCAGGAGAGGGAACACCCAAGAGAATAAACTCATCTCGAGTGGTAAACAGAGCCCTACAATATGCCACCAAGCCAGAGTTTTAGGAGGGACACTTGGAGAAGACCAAGGGACTCTAGGAGCAATTTGCTTTGATAATTTAGTATCAAGTTGTCCGCTTCTGCTCTGTAATTCCCTGAGGTATTCCTCAAGACTTCCCCAAAGTTATAGATGGTCTCAGCCTCGTATTAGCTGTATTAGGAATAAAATGAGAAATCTATATCCGTGACTGGTGTGCCGTGGCCCCAGAGAAAGCTTTAGCAGTTATGACATGTCCAGGTAAGGAAAGAACAGGGAAATCCAGAACTACAGTCTGGAGGGACCCCTGACAAGTGTAACGAGGACAGATGTGTGGAACATGAAAGTACAACCAACGGTCTTCAGTTTATACATAATTATACATAATAATAAATTATACACAATTTTTATATATTTATATATATTTATATATAATATATATTTATAAATATTATATTTCTATAATTATGTATAAAAATTATACATAATAATAAAACATCTACAGTTTATACATAATTGAATGGAATTTTGACAAGTTTTAGCCAAGTGCTAATAAAGCAATGTCTAGTCAAATATGATTTTGCCTAATGTGTAGGTCATAATCCAATGTATAACTTATACTATTGTAAGATTTGTAAAATTTGTAAAAATTGGTTTGTAAATACAGCTCCTTAGAATAATAGGCTAAACCATATGGAATTGTGATTCTTAAGGTCAAAAATAGTTGAATGTCAATAATTTCATATAGTTCAACGTAATAAATTTCAAAGAAAATAAGGATATTTGCTCTTTTCTATCTGTGATTACTTTGGTGTTATGCATTGGTTTTATGAAACTCAACATCAGTTCAAGATTCTTTCTTCTAGAAAGTTTACACATAGAACAGATTCAATATCACTGTACGGAATCCTGAATGACTATATAGTCCTGAATGACAGCAGAGATCGCTTCTTTACAGAAACAGGACTATCTGGTCTCTGTACAATTTAAAGTCCACCTATAGTCTCCTTAAAAAACAGGTTGCTTCAACTGTTACCTTGATGCTTCTGTTCTAATAGAACCACTAATGAATCTTAAATAATATAAAAACAGATAACATCGTATCTTAAATATTATAAATTCAGACAATACACCAAAGTCCATCAGATTTGGAGACTAATACAAAATTCACCAAATATAAGCACAGGACATAAAATTTTAATCCTCCAAATTATTATCCTCTTTCCTTGAATTAGAGCAATGTTTATGTTTTACAAGATTAGTCAAAATAGAGGAAGTTATAATCTCTAGCAAACAGCCCCTTATTTTAGTGCCTTAAAGCAACGATGGTTTATCTCTCACTCAGGCTAATCGCCCTCATGTGAGCAGTGGCCTCTGCTCACAGTGTTAGTTAGGGACCCAGGCTAACTCTGCACCATGGTCTCCTAGGGTCATTGTGTAGGAGGCAAGTACACTCTTGAAGGCTCACAGGTGCAATTAAATCTTCTTCTTGTTTGGCTCATATCAGTTCTGGGCACAGGTCATTGGCCAGAACTATTCCAATGGCTCACCAACCACAAGGGGAAGAGGAAGTGTAATTCTCCCATGTGTCTGGAAGGAGAGACACATATTTCATGAACAGCACTGATGGACTAACACTTTTACTGGAAGAAGAACAGGGAATCTTCCCTGTTTGGAAACAGATTTTATATCTCTCTGTGTGTGTACACACACATCATCTTTCATCGGAAGCCATTCTTTCAGTTCAAATCAAGTTTAAGGAGGAAGAACTAACAAATTCCTTTACTACAATTAGGATATCCTGCACTGAACACTAAACAAATCACCACACTTTGTTGCAAAAGATGATCAAATAATCCCTGATTAAACTTCAAAGTGGGCCCCCTACTCAGCTCCCAACAACCACAAACAAATATTCTTTTAGGAAGAGCCATCTATGAAGAGGAACTAAAAACAAATTTATTTTGTTGATCCACCTTTGAAAACACACTTGCTTGTGTTCTCAGTAAACACAACTTTGATGTTTTGTAAAATCTGATTGATTTTAGCTCTGCATACAGGCAAGCACAATACTTTGGTTTGAGGAAGAAAGTCCAAAAACAATTTTGAAAGCAAAGTTCACGGTGACCACTTTTCTTAACACAAATTCTCAGAACAGATAACAGTATCAAAACAGTCAAAAGAGATAATATTATATCTTGATGCATTAAATCCCCGTAATATGCTCTCTAGCGAAAGGAAATAAAATTACTTATAGTACTTTGAGGCAAAAACTATTAACTTAAGTTATTTTCCTATTATGTACAAATGAATAGGAAAAAATTACTCTGAATTTCCATTATGAGAGGACATTCTGTGAAATACCTGGAGCAAAAAGAAGTTATAATTTAGAAATAGTGAGGGTTCAATCTAAAAGCGAGAGAGAGAAAAAAAAGAAAGTAATCTTCCCGCATATTTTTTTTAAATTAAAATTAAGCTCTTCTTTTCTGGTTTAATAAGAGGAAAAATACAAATAGATTCTGCCTCAGTCCATACATCAAGACAATAGAAATCTGCAGCTCTAATTTAAGAAAAAACTTAAAATAATAGTAGTCTGAGTAGATTTAAGGAACATTTAATGCAGGACCCAGTTTTCAAGTCTATAGAACATGCATTATACGTGAAATTCTTGCACTCCATTTTTCCTAGACTTTTCACATGGTCTCTGGGTTTGGGATTAAGTTCTAGCAATATACATAACCTGAATGTTTTCTTGTTTACCTTTTCTTTTATGTTTACTTTTTATTTCAAGCGGATGAGATGCTAGGACATATAAGCATTCATAGCATTTCTGAAAAATATATGATAATACCTAGATGATAGCTTTAGGGTTTTATAGGATTCTTTGATTTGGGATGGTAATTTGATACTAATTTCTTCAGAAACCCAGGAGGAAAAGAACAAGCATCTAGTAAGCACTTAGCCACGTCCCACACTCTACCCACTAAATCTTTATAAAGCAGCCTCATAAAGGAGTTTAAATCTCACTTTATTAGAACATGGAGATTCCGACAGAGTAGGGATTTTGGTGAACTTTGCAAAGCGAGTAAATAGTTAAGATAGTATTAAATCTCAGTTCTAAGGGCTCCAAAGCCCATGCCCTTTTTGGAAATCATAGAAATGATATCCACTCATTTAAAGGAATGTTAAAACTTTAGATTTCAAGAGATCACTGACTTGTACCATAGCACAATGAGTGACCAGATGAAATTCACAAAACCCTTTTCTATAGCTACAAAGATGGGTCGGATTTGGGTACTTATTCGTAATGTGTTGATATTACCTACCTATAAAATAATAAGAAAAAAATAGCAACACAATAATATATACCTAACTTTTTTAGGCACTTGGGAAGCAGCATAGCAAAAAAAAAAAAAAAAAAAAAGGCAGTTTAGCAAAAAGGTTGGGTCATGGAGTCAAGCCATCTGTGTTGATGACTAATTTTACCACTTTAATGACTAATTCTACCACTTTTAAGCTTTATAACCTTAAGCAATCATTTTACCTCCCTGTGCTTGTTTACTTATTAGCAATTATATTTAATAGCTGAGCTGTCTCATTTAATATTAAAAAAGAAATAAGGCATATTCTAGGAAAAAAGTACTTCCATTTTCACCATTCTGAAATCCCCTTTTTTAAGCATATATTTTGACTGGTAAGAGCCTCCTAACACTGGACCTGCAAAGGTTCATGGAATGCAATATAATCCTGGGATGGTCTAGAGACATAATTTGGGGTCTTGAGTCTACATAAAATTTCATAAAATTCCATAAAATTCACTGTCCATAAAATTCACTTAGAAATTAGACACATTACTGGTTGTTGTATAAGAGTTACTCTTGCCTCAAAGCATAATTTAAGTTTTACATTGTTATTTGTTCTTTTATTTATCTTTATTTTCCTTTCCAAATTCCTATTTACTAATACTAAATAGGTAATAACTTGCCCAGCTGAGACTCAACCTGGAATGAGAAGGACCTTTCGCTTCAGCACAACCAAGCAGAGTCAAATAAAGACCAGCGGATGAACCTCAGAGTCTGACTGCTCTGAGCTTTTCCCCATAGCATAGTGAGGGACACCTCCCACCCCACAGGATAGAAAAGAAGGGACCATTATATCTGCCTTATTTTAAGTGACACATCATGATACCGTTGGCATTGATTTTATTTTATTGTTACTCTTTAGGCAAAGAGTTATATGCACGGAAATATAAACCTGCAAAGTCTTACGATCACTGTATATTGTGCCCATAGTCCAACTTTAGTTATTTACCACTACTTGAGCATCTCAACAGAGAACGACAAAAATACACCAAGAAAAAATTTGAACTGAACAGTAATGCCACCCCCCACCCCCACCTGATGCTGGAAATCAAAGCAACAACTACAAAATCTGATACATGCTGTTTAAAGGTTAAAGAAAGGAAGGGAAGGGAGGGAGGGTGGAAGGGGGCAAAGAGAATGGAAAAAGGTAAAAGCAGGCTATTTTAGGAATTAATCAAAGACTAAGTGCCTTCTTAGTCAAAACTCCTTTTTCCATCTCTAGAAGAAAAGTAAAAGCCAACATTGTAAAGATCAGTTAGGAAATACATCACCTGTGGAGTCTTCCCAAAAAAGACATCAGCCTCAAATTAGTACCAATGAAGTTACTCCCAGACCTAATACAGCACTCATCATACAGGACTTAATAAGTAATTTTTAAATGAATGATTTAGGAATCAATTAGATGTTAAATAATCTGCCAGCTGGTCTCCATGCCTCCAGTCTTTTCCCTGTCCTGCCAATCTGACGCTGCCATTCCACAGCTTACCTCCCTCCCTCTCACTGTCCATACTCACCACGTATGCATGCCCAGCAGGACCCAGGATCAGGGCGGTCAAAATGCTCAACCCCATGCCCTGCCATGCACATAGCTTTCTGTCACTTGTGGTCCAAGGGCTCCTATTTCCATTAAAAACACTGACTGTTGGCCTTGGGAATTGTGCTTGATGTGCCCAAAGGCCCATCTTAGAATATACCCATTCCATGGCACAATCCCAGGAAGCAAGGTTTACACTTTTTTTACCTATAGGAGTGACACTCCTGGAGCACAACCTCATGGGAATTCTTGTGACTTCTCTGTTTTATGTTCCATTCCTTTTATCCCCAGTGTCTTTAGCCCATCTGATCATGATAATCATCCTTTCTTCAAAACCTCAATTCATCTGTCCCTCCAACAGACCCTATTGTGAATCAATGTATTTGAATACATTATTTGCTGAATAGTCCTTTATGGTCCCTGCATTTCACCCCAACCCCCTTAAATGAAGGTATTACACCAGGTTCCATGTTCAACTCTACTGTTGACTTACTTGACAAATTCCAATTAGGTGAATTTATTTTCACTCACAGCTTACACTGTCATTTATGTAGTGATGAACATCCCCCCCCAATTATCTCTCCAGCTCCCATCCTTCTAACTTTGTTTACATTCACATTAGCCCCCTGATACCCAACACATCTTTCCATCACAACATGTTCAAAATGACATCTTCATTCCTCCCTTAGAATCTCTCATCTTCCTGGCTTTTGTAATTCCATCCAAAGCCAGAACCATGGAGGTCACCCTCCTTTTCTCTTTACTGCCCAAAGCTAATGGGTTACCAAGTCCTATTCCTTTGATCCCCCAAATAATTTTGAAACCCCTCCCTTCACCTCTGTCCCCCTGCCACCACAGAGACTTCGTTCTGTACTACCTGGACTCCTCCACTAACCTCTCCCGAGTGATTTCCCTGCATCCAGCTTTGTTCCTAATCCATCTTCCTCAATGTTGACACGATCACTCATTCCACTTACTTCCAATCCTTCAGAGTCTCCCTCAGGTTTTCAGAATAAAGGCTAACTGATTTCAAAGGGCAGCCGAGCCTTTCCTAGTCAAAGCCCCTTTCCCATAAGGAATAATAGAAAGTGGTCTGCTGCTACCTTTCTAGGACTCAGGCTGCAAATGCTCTACACTTGCCATCCTGGACAGGAAAAAGGGTTGTCAAGTCCCAGCTCTTTCATAAAAGCGAGACCTCCCCATCCCGATGGATAGGTCTGGAAAAGACCCACCAGCTAAGCAGCAGACGAAAACCGAAAACCGTCTTCCTCCATATTCTCAGGGCCCTGGGGCAAACTAAGTTCCGGGCACAGTCTTGCAAGCCTTCCAGCACCACAGCTTCCCAACCCAAGGCAGTTTTCTGACTTAGACGGGAGGCCAACCTGCTGGCATGAGCATCTCCGTTAGCATGAACCCCTCCAGAGTGTAAAACAGATGACATTGGTAACGACGTGATGCTGGCCTGTCCACTCGCTGCGGCCAGCTGTCAGACAACACTGGCGTGCAAGGCAGGGGTGGGGGCTGGTCTGTGGGGGTGTCCGTTTCACATATAGACAGGAACACTCCAGACACGGGAGCGTATACACTGATCAATACAAGACCTATGCAGAAATCACAGGCTTTTCAAACAAGGCCCGTGAACAGTAGAAAATGATGCATAATAAGGAGGCACTATTCTGTGCTTGTTTCAAAATTTCCCTTCTGACTTTTGTGGTCGCATTTTTCTTTTTATAACACCTGCCTCAGAGAGTGGTTTTATTGTATTATCCAGAATACCTAAGTAATCTTTATTTTCTAAATGGAAACATCATTTCCTCAGAAGAGGGTACATGGCTTAATAGAAAAAGATAATTAGTCATACAATTCTTGTTGAACATGTGCCTACTCTCCATTAAACTTTCAAAAATAATGAGACAAATAAACACTTTTACAGAAACTCATGTTCCATGGAAAAAGGATTGAGGTCATTATTATTTCCCTTGAGGATTGCAGATCAGCTATAATTATGTGTGACATTTTGAAACAATGCTGTCTTGCTTACACTAATCATTTCTTCTGCAAATATTTCAGATGGATCAGGTATACCAAAATATTTTATTCCCATACGTTCATCAAAAATGATTTTTCCTTATTTCTAACCATATTTTCATTAAAATTAGTCCTTATTTCCATTATTATTGGAAACAAAATATATTTTAATATTAACAAACACAGAAATAAGGCCATATGTGATTAGATGTATATTTTTATACTCAACTGATTTGAAGAATATTTTTAAAATATGTAACAGACATTATTAGGCAAAATATTTTCAATCAGGGAAAGCATGTGTTTTAATATCACCTGGAAATTTAATGCTATATATTATTTTGCATATTTTATATTAGTTATATTTTTAATAGAATTTCAAGTTATCAAAAATATGTAGCATTTTTATTCATCAAGACTGAGAGCGAGACATAACCTTGTTGCTTCTGAACACGTAGGCGGTTTGTAAAGGTTACGGTATCTGGAATGGTTTAGGGACAGGAGGTAAGGAACACACGGTGAACCGTCACCCGGCCTGCACGTCCATCTGCATAAAGGTGACAACTAGAATGTATCTAGTTGTATTTTATTTAATTATACCCTTTCAGGAGTTATTTCAAAATAAAATCGAATAATCCCTCTTTCATCGCTGTAGACATTTTTTGTAGTATTTCTGTTTATAAAACCTTTGGCTCTGATCATCTATAGATCAGTTATAAATTGTACCTTTCTTTCTGTTGAATCTGTAACTTCATTCTGTCATCTCCCTAAACTGGATTATAAATAAGTAACAAAACAAACATCTGCTCAAACTGGTGGCTCCATTTTAATAGGCTCAACCGACCAGAGCAGCTGCAGCCCTCGCTCCAGGAGGGCTCCCAGGAACTTTCTACTCGTGGCCTTTACTCACACAAGCTTTCTACAGATGTGGTGGCCAGAAACCACATGTGACTCCAAAGGTTAGGCAAAAGCTCAAAGACTTATAATACGAAAAAAAAAAAATTTACTACTTTTCAGTGTTTAAAAACCTGAAAGCACAGTGACCCACCCACCTCATACTTCTGTTTGAGAATCATGGAGATCAGGCATAGGAAAGCACGTGAACTTGTTTTTCATGCTAAGTAAGCCAGGTAATGTAGGAATTTCACTTTATTTCAAAGGATGGTGTTCTGGCCCAAAATGTGTCCTCTAAAGGTGCATAAGTTGAAGCCCTAAACCCCCAGTGGGATGGTCTTTGGAGATGGGGCCTTAAGCAGGTAATTAAGGTTAAGTGAGGTCATAAGACGGCATTCCTGAGTCTACAGGGCTGATTGACATCCTTATAAGAAGAGGAAGAGCCACCAGAGTGCTTTCTCCATGCAGGTGCACAGAGAAAAGAACATGTAAAGGCCACAGGGAGAAGGCAGCATCCGTAAGCTAAGGAGAGAGATCTGACCAGAAACTAACCTTGCTGGCATCTTGACTATGAACACTTAACTGATAATATTTCTGGGCCTGTAAATATGAAATCCAAATGTAATTTCCAAAGTATAAAATTTCAAAAACAAGATTAAAATTTTAAAATTTCTAAAACTTTATGTGTCAAAATTCTAATGTTCATTTCTATATGTATAGCTGTATAAGATGGGGAAGACAGTATCTTTTTAACACCTGAAATCTGTACACAGGGCACTTGGCCGTAACTCATAAAGCTTTGGGCACATATGTATACATACCTGTGTGTACTTGCACACATTTACAGGGATATAAGAAAGAAGGAAATAATTCAATATAGTAAAAAGATTCAATATTATATGATACATTCACTTTTCCATGCTACTGACATTTTGACATAAGTATTTTTCTATTCTGTTTCTCTTTGTGGAATAACATTTGCCTTTGCCCTTAAGGAAAAAAGAAAAAAAGAAATAAAAGAAAAAGCAAGAAGAAATAGCGAGGAAAATATTTTAAATTACATCTTTTTTTCATTATAAATTAGCCTCAGCACCTGGTACATAGGGGTGTTTAGCAAGTATCTGTTACCTGAATTACACTTAACGTACAGCAAATTCACACCAAACATAAATCTTAAAAATCTTAAATAACATCTATTTTTAAAAATGTCAAAAAAGATGAAAAATAATGTTTACGGAATTAGCTCAAGAGGAGTGTTTTTTGCACACTCCTTCACTCTTACCTCTTCCTTTGTCTTTTTGGATATTACTCGGAGCCAGTCTCCAATCATGCTGAGGACAGCAGCAAAGTAAGCAAGTCCTACAAGGATCCAAAACCAGACGACAGGCTTGTAGAAGTCTAGGTATTCAATATCTGATCCACCTGTGTGGGAAAACAAAGAACGAAATCACTTCATATTCTTATGAAAGTGAACAATATGGATAACTTGTTAAAAGTATCTGCTGAATTGTGGCTATGCAACGGAAATCCTGTTGATCGGTCCACATAATTTTCTTGATATGGATTCTTTCCTGTCCTTATCTATTTTTCAAGAAACGGTCACTATTTTTAAGTTTTTATTTTAATTCCCAGTTTGTTAACATCCAAGTGTTATATTCAGTCACTTGGTTCTTTTTTTTTTTTTTTTTAAGATTTTATTTATTTATTTGAGAGCGAGACAGTGAGAGAGAGCATGAGCGAGGAGAAGGTCAGAGGGAGAAGCAGACTCCCCATGGAGCTGGGAGCCCGATGTGGGACTTGATCCCGGGACCCCGGGATCATGACCTGAGCCGAAGGCAGTCGTCCAACCAACTGAGCCACCCAGGTGTCCCAAGTCACTAGGTTCTTAATGAAACCTTTCATTACATCTCCAGGTCATCATGAGTTTCCTTTGTTCTATTTTTTTTTTGTTTGTTTGTTTGTTTTAAGATTTTATTTATCTATTTGACAGACAGAGATCACAAGTAGGCGGAGAGGCAGAGAGAGAGAGGGGGAAGAAGGCTCCCTGCTGAGCAGAGAGCCTGATGCGGGGCTGGATCCCAGGACCCTGAGATCATGACCCGAACTGAAGGCAGAGGCTTTAACCCACGGAGCCACCCAGGTGCCCCTAAATAAACCTTTCTCAGATGCTTTCTTTTTCCTTTTTTTTTTAAAGATTATTTATTTATTTATTTATTTGACAGACAGAGATCACAAGTAGGCAGAGAGGCAGGCAGAGAGAGGGAGGGGGAAGCAGGCTCCCCACTGAGCAGAGAGCCCTATGTGGGGCTGGATCCCAGGACCCTGGGATCATGACCTGAGCTGAAGGCAGAGGCTTTAACCCACTGAGCCACCCAGGCGCCCCTGTTCTTTTTTTTTTTTAATTATAATCTGCCTCAACTAGCCTAGTACTTAAGTATTCCAAGTGTACTCATTTCTCTACTATAACAAGTAAAAGATAGAAATGACACTTTTTTGGGTATGCATTTAACTTCTCATATTTACATTACTGCCAATCATCAATTCTTGCAAACCAATCAAAAGTCAACCTGGTCAGAAAGTGGTTCTTATTCTAAAATCACCAATACAAGGGATTGATAACAAATGCCTGAGGCAATGCCTTGGTGGGCTAATCGGAACAAACAGTAATTTGCAGGTAATACCGCCATCCATTAGTTTTTGACTTTTCAGAGGAATTCCTATGTATGTCACAAATTTAAATCCTTGGCTCTCAAGAAAAAAAATAGCCAAGGAGCTCTTCTGCTTTACTCTAACCTTTGCTACTTCTCCATCCATCTGATACAGAAACTACACCTATGAGAATCTGAATACACTTCAGCACATCCCTACCTCAGCACATATTAATGGGGCACTTAGTAACTCCCCAGCACTGCAACAGTGACTTCTCTTCAGAAGAGAGAGAACAAGTCTCTCTCTTGAGAAATTCATAATTTACCCTGAAAAAGCCTCACACAGACAATTGTTCATAATGGGGTAGATCAAGTGACGTCAAGAAAGAATTTAAAAAAGTGCTTACGAGAGGACATGGAAAAAGTGATTTGTTTTTACTTCTGAAAGGGGAAAGGTGAGAAGAAAGGGAGTCTTCAGTAATAAAGATCAAAACAGAGAAAAATCCAGTGTAAAAATACACGACATATTCAAAGGACTTTTGGTAGCTAATGTTACATATGGATGGGGGCCAGGGAGTAGATGGGTAGAAGAGAGGAATCTAGAAAAAACGAGTTGTATCAGGTTGTAAAAACTTGCTCCTGATGAGATGGGCCATAGGTAGAGTTTACAGGTGGTAAGTCTTCTGTTCATGTTTGACTGTATACGTGGGAAGACCCAGCGGCAGAGAAGCAAGGTTGATAAGGAAGTCCCATGAGAAACTTTTGTTCTGAACTAGCCAAGGGTTTACTGCTCCTGAGTTAGGGCTGGATGGAAAAGAAAAGGCAATAGAGGCAGCATTATCAAGGAAGGGCTCTAGGATGACCAGAGTCCCTCTGTCCCTCCTCCCAGCAGAGGAGAAGATACTAGCAACTGAACAGGAAACACAGGGGGAAGGAACAGTGACTAAAAAAAGGGGAGGGAAGGGGGCCTGGCAGGCTCAGTCAGAAGAATACTGACTCTTGATCTCGGGGTTGTAGGGTCGAGCCCCACTTTAGGTATAGAGATTAATAAAATAAGTAAACTTAAAAAAAAGTAATTGAAACTGCTACATGATAGGTTTAAAGTGCTTGAGGACCAGCAAATGGAGGTAGGCAGCAGGATCCTTAAATAAAGATCTAATGCCTAATGGGGCAGAGTGAGAGATAAGGACTGTAGTAAGAACAACGCAGAGATGGGATGCTGAGAGGGGTCAGGGATGTACTCAGTTCACAAAGATCCAATCCACACATTCAGAAGAACATTATACATTAATAGCAAGTATACATTAAAGTCAGACACAAAATACTGAATGTAACATGACTATAAATTAGACTTTCAGTTGCCCACAATGACATTTTCAAATATCAAAGGGTCAGGGTAAAAAGAGAACATTTTTCTATCAGGCAAGTAATATGAACAGACCAAGGTTCAGCTTGCTTTTGGGACAAAAAATAATTTTAGAAACACAGTTTCCAAAGTAAGTAATGTTACTTTCAAAATATTGTAGAAAAAAGTATCATTTCTGGGAAGGATTGTGGAGGCCAGACGCATCTCGTGATGGTTAAGACTTGGCCCAAGGGGGTAAGCAGCTCTACAAATTCACAGAAGTGATTTCAGAAGTGTGTGTGGAAACTTGTTATATGATAGGCTCGCTAGCAAATTCCATTTTTCAAATGTTTCCATCTCAGTGAAACCCAAATGACATTTTCCCCCAAGTACTTTCTCTTTCAAAACCAGAAAATCTTCATCCAAATAGTTGTGACTCATTTAACACTTAAGTTCACCAACATGTTGATTTTAAAAGTTAGTTCATCCTCAAGATGACTTTTAGGTCTTCTTTCTTGTAAACAGGATGTCATGGTTTGAAAAGAGTAAATTAGCTTAATCACCCCAAGGTTTATATTTGGGTAAAATGCTCATCCCACAAGTTTCAGTGGATTCTTAGCCTGAGCACTCGGGCCAGGAATGTTTCCCATTCTGCACTGCCACTCTTAGGATAAAATACCGGCCATAGAAGGATTTGGGAAAAACTAATGTACACAGGAATGCTGTCCAACAACTCACAAGTCCTATTCGCTTTCTGATAGCCAAGATTTATGAATTAACTTCTGCATTATTTCATCCACTTGATCTAAGAATCCAAATTTAAATATCTGTAATATTACGATAACTCACTTAAAGAGGAGCTGTTAGTCTTATTTTTAAATCAGGAAATGTCAACAAAAATTTTTCTGGCTATCATAAGCACCAATTTTAGTCTAGCAAAATTCAGGAAATCTGAACATGTGGGGGTCTCTCGCTGATTAAGAACCTAGGGTAATTTCTCTGTCCTGGATTCACGTCCTGTGTCCCCCACCCCCATCTCCATTTGGCTACTCCATCATTTTCCCCTCCTTGCACAGACTCCTGAGGTGGAGCCTGCAGGATGTTACGACCCATACTCCCCTTCGGGGCTCCTTATCCACTTGGTAGGATCGGTCACCTCATGGCTGTTTGCTGCTACTGAAAATACACACACAAGTCTTCTCTATCTCCAGACCTTTCTAGCTAATCCTTATAGGAGAGCAGACAGATGGTAATAAAAATAGCAAAGAGGGGTGGAGGTATAAAGTTTTCAGGAATCTTACAAACTGTTCAAACAGTTGTTAAAATAAATCTCTTCTTGATGCTCATGGTACGTGATAGCACCATTTTTCTCTGGCTTTCTCCTTAGTGCTTAAGTAAACAGATTAGCCAGAATCTGATCTAGCAGATTAAACTTCTAAAAATGTAGCTTGAGAAAGGTTTATTATTATATTATTATTATTATTATTATTATTATATTACTTACGGCATTATGGCAAGGAACCCATTTTGGCAATAGTGGGTTTCCTAAACATTTGCTTGGAACAACCCCTCTATCTAGTATTAACAAAACCATCTCCTATCTGGCCCCAAAGAATCACTAATTAGGGGGCAGAACAGCCCAGGAGGCTACAGCAGGCACATACAGGTTTTTTAGATAAAGGCCCGGCTCGTCCTATAAGCCCAGTCTATGCTCATTTCAGCTGATTTCCAAAATATTCAAAACCTGATTGAGAGAAAAGACTGACTCACCTCCCAAATGAAATCATTCCACCCTAAAGCCCTGGGGGTCAAGTGTTGAGGGGAGTTGTATTGTATCCCAGTCCTCACATTTCCATTGATTTAGGTCCTGGCTATTAGTAAAACCACTCACTATAGATTGAAGCCACATCTCCAGCTGCCTTTGTCAGTAATCAAGCTGGTAGCTCATTGCCATCCCTCTCATAGTCTGTTCAGAACTCGGGAGTAGAAGACCATTTTTGTGTTGGCTCCTAGAAATCCCAACAGGAAGTGGCTCCACTTACGACAGAGAAGCCATCATCCCATAGGGATAAGAACATGTGTCAGGCCACACAGGAAAGGAGGCAGCAGAACTAGAATTCAAAGCCAGGGCTCCTGGCTCCAAACCACAGGCTTTTTCTCATTGACCAGGTTGTGCGTGTCACCTGTGATCTCTGCGGCTGTCCTTCCTGTCATTTACTCACCAGCCCTTTGTGTCCATACTGCATGTAGACACTTTAGCTAGGGCTAGAAACTCTAAGACAAACAAGGGATGCCTCTTCCCCTCCTTCCCCCAACGGCCTTACCTAGAAGCAAGGTGGGTCTGAAGGTAAGTACTACTGAACACGGGATGGGTGGGGCTAGGTAGCAAGAGAGAGAGAGAGAGAGAGAGAGAGAGAGAGATAAGGGGCCAAGGGAGGCTCATACAATTCAAAATGTGGGAGATGAAACCAGAGATAAGGGAGAAAACCAGACCATCCTGTCCTAGGTGTCAGAGGTGAGGTCTTGTTCTAACAGCTACTTGTGATCAAGAATTACCAGACCGGAAAAAAGAAATAAGCCATTGAAGGTGTTCTCTCTAGTCCTTACTCAATGGTGCTATCACTGGAGATGTTAAACAGATTTCAGTTCTCCGGCTAGCTTTCTATAAAGGCCCAACCCTAACAAGCCCTCAGTGGCAACCCTGTTGGGACCCCCTCAGTCCTGAGAGCTTTTTTTCCTGTATCCTTGCTTAATAAGCTTCTATCGCTTTACTCACTCTCTGTTGTCCGTGAGAGTCATTCTTTGACTCCATGAGACAAGAATCTCGCTCTCCTGCATCATTTTGGTGCCAAAACCCGGGATCACTCCCATCGAAGCATGAGTAAAAGCGGACGCTTTCTTTTCTTTCCTGGGAGAAGTCTCTCCCACAGATGACCTCTTTTAAAAAACAAAACCGGGCACCCCTTAGCCAGTTAAAGGCAAATAGCAGGCCGCTGGTCTTAAAGTCTCAGGTGACAGGCTTCTGGAGAAAGGTTTGATCAATTCCCTTTTCTCTTAAGAAGGGAATGTTTGCCTAACCCCACCCAGCTCTGCTTGCTGTTCATTGGCTTTCTCTGACCTCAAGGACTTGGCCGCAGGTCCTTCCAATCTCTGCTGATCAGTGTGCCCTTATAGTCAGGGATTCATTTTAGGAAGGGTGTTGCTTAGTTCGATGTAAGAGTTTTTCCATTTAAAAGTGTCTTGTGAGAACTTGGTTCAGGATGGACAGGAAGAGTGCTCAAGGGATAAGGTGAGGCACTATCATTGAAATTGGCTTATAATCGGCCAGACTCATAAGGCACCATGCGCTAGGAATAGATACATGATCAAGCATTGAGGGCTCATGCAGAGAGCTCCAAAGACGGAGGTCATTATGAGGATTCCCTACTTTGTTTAAGGTTCATCTGGGGAGCTGGGAGTGCAGGGGAGGACGGGCGATCCAGGGCTCTGAGCCTGCCCTTTGGTTACCATGAGTGATCTCTTGGGGGCTCAGAGATGAATAAAAGGATAGAGACCTGGCCCTGGAGGGGGTCACACATCCTGGGAAGCCTCGTCCATAAACAGCACATGCCTCCCCACTGAGAGACTGTAGCTGTTTCAGTCACTTTCTTAGCCTTCTAAAAAGAATATCAAAGTTTAAACTGTTAACCTTGCCAAACCCTTATGATTAGGCCAGGTTTTTCTTGGGGTGGGGGGGATTCAGAGGAGAAGAGGAGGATCTGGTGATGGACCATGAATGGGTAAGAGTGGCTACTCGGGCTGGCCCGAGACTTCCTCAACCAAGATGATAGGCTACTCTACTGACTCCAACTGGGATCGTGAGATGGGAAACCAACCAGCCTCCGCAGGAACTTCTCTGGATTGGGTACTGCAAAATTGGTAATCTCCCCTTGTCAAGCTTTTCTAATGTTTTCCGTGGGTTAAACACTGCGGGTTCTTTAAGGCAAGGTAAAATAAGGTGTGGTCTCCTCTTCAGTTCCCAAGGACTCTCCCTTGGGGTGCCTTTTAACCCCCTGGAGACAATTTGGATTGCAAATTTAGGAAAGGATGAGCCACTGTAATGCTCAGTGCATGGGCTCAGGGGGATCTATCAGGTCTCTTCTGTGGGGAAACAGGGCGAATAGCAGAGGTACCCTTGGTCCATCCAGGCTCTTAGGGCTCTAAATCAGGACCCAGACCTAAGGGCGTCTCGCAGAACATGTTTGGGGGTAACCAGACCAGTATCCTCCTTGTGACCTATTGGACAATTCACTAAATAGTCCTCCTCCCAGTAACTCTGGTTTGCTGGAGGAAACACAGCCCCTCACCCCCCCACCCCCAGCAGAAGGGACACAGACTCTCACTCTCACGGTCTCTCACTGTTCCCCCTAACAGATATGGGGGCTTCTCCCTCACTCATTTCCCAGGTTAATGGCTATGAATGGAGCCAGCTGTGGTTAACAGTCTACCTCAGGACGGGGACTTTAAGGAATATTCCCAAGCAGCTGCCAAAACTCCCTTCGTTTCGGGGAGATTCCCTGTCTTCTCTGGCCTGACACGGACTGCCTAATCCCACTTGGTGGGAAAACATGGCGTTTGCTCATCTGTCCGAGTGGATGAGCTTCAGAACTGGGAACTCTTTTTCTCTGCCTTCTGGCTGCCCTTTGCCTCTCCAGTCTCCCCCTCCCTCTTCCCCTTTTTCCTTAGCACCTTGGGTGTGGTCTGCGTACCTGCTCCTTCCAGATTTCCCCACCAGGGTCTCGGTAAAATTGACAATGGGGAACAAATGGACTTTTAAAAATGGGCCCGGGTGCGGGACGCCTGGGTGGCTCAGTGGGTTAAAGCCTCCGCCTTCAGCTCAGGTCATGATCTCAGGGTCCTGGGATCGAGTCCCGCATCGGGCTCTCTGCTCAGCAGGGAGCCTGCTTCCTCCTCTCTCTCTGCCTGCCTCTCTGCCTACCTGTGATCTCTGTCTGTCAATAAATAAAATCTTTAAAAAAGAAAGAAAAAATGGGCCCGGGTGGAACACAACTTGGTATTTTAACTAATTTGTTTGTTGCTTTAATTTAAATAGACATGTCTTTAAGATGAAACATCTATTCCATCTATTCCACCAAAATCTGTTGAAGGCCAACTAAGTTCATGCTGTCTCTGCCGCAATTTGTTAGCAAAAAGATGACTTAAAATGATGCTTAATTGTTCTCCCAAGTTTTCATGGGTAATTGTTAAGATCGTTTTCAAAGTCTTTAGTAACCTGAAACTTTAAAGTTTGGTTCGGATGACAAATGGCATTAAAATCATTGGAGATCTAGGTCTTTTCCGAATAGGATAAAGTGATCAATCATTGATTACCAGACGTAGGTTTGTGCTTTTGACTACTTATCGCAAAAAAAACTAAGGATATTTAAGGCTGTTGGTAAACAGGCTTTGTGTTTACCTGAATCACAAATTTGCTGTCTAAAGTTTGGTGCAACAGTTCACAACTGGTGACTACTTAGTTTTCACTGGGGACTAAGATGTCTAAGAATGCAAAATTCTGCTAAATATAATTAAAACTGATAGACATAAGGAAAACAACTCTGCATATAGAAAAGTAGGAGATATGTAAGAAAGATAGAAGGAATGGGAATATATTTTTTTGAAGGTAAAAGAAGGTAATTTTGTCCTAAATGAGACGGGTTGTTTTAAGAGAAATGGCTTGGGACAAAATCTGAATGCAAAGGAAAGTTATAGGTTTGTGAAGGGTAATTTTTGGAGAGGAATTTTGTTTTTTAAAGATTTTATTTATTTATTTGACAGAGATTACAAGTAGGCAGAGAGGCAGGCAGAGAGAGAGGAGGAAGCAGGCTCCCTGCTGAGCAGAGAGCCCAATGTGGGGCTCGATCCCAGGACTCTGAGATCATGACCTGAGCCCAAGGCAGAGGCTTTAACCCACTGAGCCACCCAGGCGCCCGTTGGAGAGGAATTTTAAATGTGGTCAGGATGGACTGAGATTGAAATAAATGGATTTAAAAGCACATGTGTATAAGATTAAAAGTCTGCTTTCTCTCAGTTCAAAAGACAGAGTTTTCTTGAATTAATTGATCTATTTAAAAAAAATAAATAGCTGTTTTCTCTTTGCCTATCCAGAAAAAAAAGTTGTTTTGCCTTTATCAGGTTTTTGAGGATCCCTAAACCTATTTAGGCATGTGCTTTAAAACTTTCTAAGGTTTTAACTTTTCCAAGATTTAAATTGTAAATGAAGTCTCTTGAACTCATTAGGCCCTTTATTTGTTATGATAAGTTACTCTGGAAGAATTGTTAAACAAATGATAGGCCTTAGGTTGTATTGTTCCAGTAAATGCTATAATTATTCTAGAGATGATAAGCAATTCTTAAAGTTTTAATCTTTAACCATATCCATTTTGAATTTTTGTTATTTATAATTGTTCTTATTCTCTTGCAAGAAGAGGTCCATCTTCAAGAAGATTTATATAAAGGATTTTTAGGACAAATATAGGTATTTGGTATCTTTAAAAGAGAAATAGGTAAGAATTTCTAGAACTAAGGCTGCATTCAAACTAAACAAGAATTAGTAACATGGGACTAAATGAACTAAAAGTTGATTATAGTTTTGTGACTCTTATTTGAAACACTGCTGGTTCTCTAATGTTTGCTCTCCCACATGAAGGAAACTGTCTCTCAAGGTATCTATGACTTACAAAAGTGGGATAAAGTATTCATGTGTAAACAAAAGCATTAAAGCATTTAACATTTCTCTCTACCTAAATCCTCTGAAATTCAGAAGGTCTCAATAAGCTTTCTTCCATTGCAAACATAATCATTGGCATAAGTTCAATAAGAATTTGTTCTCCTTGTAACAAGGCACCATTGGAAATATGGGTTATTTTACCAAGGCTTTGACTGGAATGTCGTGTTTGCGAAAGACGTGCATAGACTCAGATAGGATCAGACAGCTCTAAGGAACTAAAGTTGACATTATGAAACCTGGAGCCATAAAGCCTCTTGGAACTTCAGGCCTGATACCTTGCTTACAGAGTTCCCAGCAGCCTCGCCAGGTGAGTAAAGAATGTCACTTCCTGGCAGGTGCAGGGACCTCAGGATACTTTGGGGACCTCCAGAAGAGGAATCCGCCCACATCTACAGGTACTGCAGGCATGTCTAATGGCAAGTACTTGGCTTGGCTTCTGGCCTGGAGAGCCTACTCAAAGTTCAACCTAGAGATTCCTTAAAAAAGTTCCAGCAAAGCAGATTCAAAAAGATGATAACTCTGTATGATCTTTCATTATTCTTGCTGAGCTTATGTAAATCATTAGGCCAAGTTTATCAAAACTGGACTTGTTTTACAAACACATTAGTCCTGATTTGGCTACCTCTGATTAAAAATGATGGTTACTATAGAGGGAGAAATCATGTTTCAATAACATATCTTTGCAGATGTTAAATTTTAGCTCTGATTGTCTTTGAATGCTGTTTACCTAAGCTAGACAACTTGAGGTAAACCTCAGAGAAATTGCCAAAATAGCTCATATAGACAATCTTCGTGCTTTTTATTCTGGGGGGATAACAATGGGACCCCAGAGGCATATGATTATTTGAACTAAAAAAAAAAAATGGAATTATTCCCCAGCATTTATGTAACTCAGCTAGCCTTTTTACCAGTTCTGTGTGGCTGGGATAATGAAGTTGCTCCTTTAAAATAAGAAGGTGCCCCACTGCATGGGGTTAATTATGGACTTATGGAAATGACAACCCCACTTTCTTTATGATTCGACTGGATAATGCACTTGGGGATGCCCTTATCTCCTAAGACAAGTTTTCTTCCACTTGCCAGTGACTCCTTGTAATTAGAGGACTGCTCAGGCTAGACCTCAAAGAGAATTTCTTGACAGTTTTATTCCTTAGTCATGGTTATCCTGGAAGCCACCTCTGCTGAGGTACAATTACAAACAAAGACTTTAGCCAAGCATCGAAGAGCCCTCCTGGTAAAAAGAGCCTCGAAGCTCACTGTGGGACAGGACTACAACATAAAATAAGCAAAATGGTATGCTTGCTCAGCCAGACTCTAAATGATACTTCCCAGGCACTAGACGAATTCAGCCAAAACTTAGGTGAAGTTGGAGAGGGGCTTCCTGAGACTGTGCCACTACTGTCTGTCTACTATTGCTACACCATTTGGGGTGTGAGGAATTTCTTCACATGTGGTTTTCACATTACAGATAACTCCCACAAGGTGTCCCAATTAATAGGGGACATTTGTGATCAATTAAATAAGATCAAAATATCCACTGATCTATTTGACAAAGTTAGTAAGGGATGTATTCATAATTGGGGGCATAATAACTTGTTTTATGTTTATTGTTTTGCATGTGCTGATGCATGTCCCCTTTGCTGTCCATCATGACCCACTGGAGCCATACCATGGGCCCCTAGCCCGACCCCTGAATAGATTCTAACTGCCACACAGGTTGCCGCCCCCTTTCAGCAGGAAGCAGCCAGACCGGTCATCATGCCATCCCTAGGGTTACTGTTCCAGGGGGAGGACTAAGTAAGGGACAGTGGGGCTAGGTAGGGAGATAGGTAGGGGCCAGTGGGATCAGGCTCACAAAATTCAAAATGGAGGAGATGAAACCAGAGATAAGGAAACCAATCAGATCATTCTGCCCTAGGTGTCAGTGTTCCCATAACCCCTCTGACTCCTGAGAGTCTTTTCCTGTATCCTTAATAAACTTCTATCACTTTACTCACGCTCCATTGTCTGCGAGATTCCTTCTTCAACAAGAAGAATGGTTCTTGAGACAAGACCCTCTCTCTCCTGCATTGCTGTTTTATCAGGAGCCTTCTTACCTTGCTTCTGTCCTCATTGCAACAGCTCCTAGAGGTTGGCCCTATTCTGCACCGAAAAACTTGAGTATGCGATGCCCTCTCCGACTTTTAATTTTCTTTCCCTGAGATGCTTCTGAACCACAGAATATTTATAAAGAAAAAAAAGAAGATATATTCTAGATTTAAAGAATCATCTGGCTATTCTGAACTAAAATCATCAATGCCATGCCCCCATCCTCTGGTTTAAAATGATATTTGTATTATAGAATATAGATACAGACATAGAACTTTGTTCTAAAGAAAGTGGGCATCATTTCTTTATACTGGTCTTTAAGTATTTTAGTTTAGATATCAAATATTGATTTTAATTTTTTTGTTTAGCTTTACTTTTATTAAATAAAACTATTTTGCCTTAATATAAAGGGGGGAGCTTATTTTCTGCTTTAGCATGCTTATCTTTTTTATAGCAAAGCAATTTAACTGAATGAAGAGTTTTTTCAGGGCTTCAAGACCCAAGAGGCTCTTTCAATAATGTTAAATTCTGCTTTCTTTCTTACAAATGGAAAGTATGGCTTCAGTATTAAACTGTAGCTCACCTACTAAACCAAACTTCTCATATGCTATTGTCAGAAAAACAAAAGGCAAAAAAATGGTAACTAAACCGCTTTAGTATTTGAACCTACATTTTTTGGATTTTTAATTTCATCATTCAACATGTCGTCCACTGCCTGCTAGGTATTTGTCTAAATTAAGGAAAACAGCCATTAGAAGAGCTAGGGTTTCATGATCACAAAGAAAAATCAAAATATTCTCACTCATCCTTTACAAGGATGGAAACCTATAGTATTTAAGATGCGCATAATTGTTATACCTAGAAATTACTGTTTAACGTCTCAATATAGAGCAATTCGGAGCCTTTTTCATTATACTTAGTACAATTTACTGCCTGTCTCACTAAGCCATAACTATCAATCCCTGAATGTTTTCCTTCTCATTTTTTTCCTACACGTTTCCACAATGCTTCTAAGGATTGTTTCTGAATCTGAAAAGTTAAATAACTTCTCAGTTGGTCCCCAGGTCCTAGGACTTCTGGACCATTTGGATCAAATCCCATTTAATTAATCATGCAGACACTCTCCATTCTGTTGTGAGTTCTCTGAGAGTCACTGACTCGATCAGGGGGCGGCCAGGCTCTCTGCAGTAGTTTCCTGGATTATAAAACAGAATAACTACCAGGAAGAGAAGAAAAATTCCCTACTGAATTTAATTTTTGCTCCCAGATTTCAAACATTCTGTCCCAAAGGAAAAGGAACTAGAGCACTCATTATCACTAAGTGCTAAGCACAGTATCTAATAGGCAATATATGCTCGCTAAATATCTGAATAAACAGGAGAATGATGAATATAATACATCTCCCTGGGAGTCACATAAACCCTCCCTTTCTGATAAAAATGATTTTTCTGAGACATTGGGTGGTGGGGTGACTGTTCCCCCGTAGACCTCACTCTTCATCAGCTACTTTCCTTCTTATCTGTTGAATTTCTGGCAAATTTTTACCATTATTGATCAGCTCAATAACAGCAAGTTTAAGAACTGGCCACTGACACAGTTGCAAAACCTTCAGGCAACACCAGGAACTGTTTTCTAGAGGGTCTCTGCTAGAACCGGTTTGAACCAAAACACCTGCCATGATTTTCCAACAGAGATTTATATGTTTTCATGATAAAATTCCCCTCCATTAAGCAAGCTCTGAGCACTCCACTGAATGAGTCATGTTTTCAGTTGTAGGGAAAAGCAATAGTCTGCTTACTAAAATCTTCCTTTCCGATAATGACTTTGAAAACATAATTCCAAGAAAACTTCATTCTTAATATGAGATAGATAAATATGTTCTTCCCAAGTTAAAAAAAAATGTGACAACAAATGATTATACAATTGTGAAAATTTGAAAATTTAGTAAAGGTAAAAGTGCCAGAAGAATTTTACCTTGGAAAATCCTAAATTGTATTTTCTGTATAGAGGAGCATAAGATACTAAGCCTAAAGCCTATTAACTCAGTAAGCTTTGGTCAGGGAGGAAGACCTTCCCCTGCCCTATGGTCCTTCTAGCTAGACTTAGAACCAAATTGACATGAGACAGATTCAACAGGGGGAAAATCAGATTGAAGAGGTATATGGGCAGGGAATCCATAGAGATAGGAAATTCCAAAGACAATAAAGCTTTTATGAGCAAGGAGAGGGGTAGGGGTATGAGAACACAAAACGGAAGAAGGCCATTACCGGGAGGGTGAGAGGAGATACTTGGAAAAACAAAGGTTGCCCTATTATGCAGGTAAATTTCTTAGGTAAAGGGGAGTCTCTGTTAATAGCTCTTTTCCTGGTATAGACTGTCATTTCCAGAGAAATGTATTCAGGCAGCTGTGAGGGAGGCAGAGAGCTTTTCCTGCCTCTATTGCATTTTGATTACTTTTAATGCGAAACAATCTTTGTGCCAAAGTGGCCCATCCTGGGGGCGGCATGCTCTTGGCCCCTACACCTTCAATAACTACCTGTGAGATATGGAAAATTCCATTATTCAACGAAAAATACTAAATTTCACTGATCCAAATTCCAAGAAGATATATTTGGATGGCTAATTAAATTTATGCTGTGATGGAAAATGTGTTTTCATAAGATTAACCATGAGGATTTCTCAGAACATCTAAATTTTTGGCTAAAATTTTTGTTTTTTATTAGACGAATAGGTAATATGAGGACACTGCTTTTTGAAATATAAATTTTCATCTGGCTTTCACTCATTCAAATTATGTCTTATGAACAAACCTGGTTTATGAAAAGGGGTGTTTTTTGAGGCCTTCTTTAGGCAGCTTCTAAACAAGATGTAGCCATGTTTTTTCTTGGCTTGCATGACCCACTTTTACCCCAAGAGCATATATAAGGAGACACTGGCCTTGGAAAAGAATTTTAAATTGCATTATATTTGGTAATTAATTGACTTCTCTCCAAATTTGAAGAATCACCATTTTAAAAAACAAAACAAAACAAAAACCATGGACCTGGAAGACTAGTCATAGAGGCAAGCCTGTATAAATAGAATTCAATCTGTCACACATTTCCACATAATTAATATAACTGCTTAGGTTTTAATGAAAAACTGATTTAGCTCTCAGTCTACAAGGTAAGCATGATTTAACAATTTATCACCAGACCTTTCATTACATGAAAAATGAAATGGCAAAAGTTAAGAAACAGACCATAAGGAAATGAACAGTTAATTCTCAAACATAATTTTTGCCATTAAAGTTATTTAACTTCCCGGTGTAATCGGACTATAAATTACAGGTACTGCTAAAATCAAGTAAATGACACTTTGCTAAATGAGTTTGCCTCTCTTCACCTTTTAGGATGGGTTACTATGTGCAAGCAGTAGTCTCAGTAATAGGGATCTGTTTATTCATGTGTAAAGTAAGCGTGGGAGTTGCCTGTGGCCTCCTGGGTTCTTTTAGTTCTAGAACATGGAGAGCTAGTGAACGAGCAAAAAAGCCCATTTGGAAGGAGCGCACACCAACCACTAAGGTAATCAACCAGCCACTAAAACACCTTCCTTGCATAAATATGAATATAAAATTAAATTTTCCAGATCTTTTGCTGCAGAAAAACTACTAAATGCGGAATTCCTGTTTTCAGTCACATATACAATGAAACTTGAGCCCTGTCTATCCTGTCTTTACTAGTGGTCTGTAAATGATTTTGTTTCAATATTACCAACAGTGAAAAGGTTTTGCACACACACATTTAAATGTGTGTTTGGTTATAAATTAGAAGTCTGTCATGCTTGGGGTGCGTGGGTGGCTCAGACGCTTAAGTGTCTGACTCTTGGTTGCAACTTAGGTCATGATCTCAGGGTCGTGAGATCGAGCCCCACATTAGGCACTTTGCAGAATGTGGAGCCTACTTAAGATTCTCTCTTTCCATATCCCTCTGCCCTCTCTCCCTGCTCCTGCTCTCTCTCTCTCTCTCAAAAAAAAAAAAAATCTATGATGCTCTTATATATTATATCATGAACACTACGACATAGAAAGAAGAAAAAGTAAGGAATGAGGCTTAAAATACACAGAAACAGGAGTTGTCCTGTTTGCCTCCCATGGCAGAAAATATACCTGGCATGGACTTTCTTGCTTATACCCTAGAGATGGGCTCTCTGTTTCAGAGTTCTGGTCTAAAATACCACGTGTCTTTACTTGTTGCTCTCGAGATACTTGTAATAATCACACCAAGATGACAACCTGCATCCTAAACATTCATACATCACTTTCCAAGATTTACTTATTCTCCTTTAATAACATCAGTCTGAAGAGTATGTTCTTTAATTGATCTTCCAAGGAGTTCCATACGACAATGTGATTGAACCTTCACTGCATTCAGAGCAGGGCTGGCAGGCATGAGAAGGGCATGCGATGGTGAGTGTGCATTGCTGGATGCGTATCTTTGTGTTCTTGTGGTATTCACAGCCCAATAGAAAGGCGAGAAGATTCAAGTTAGAGCACTGCCTCCTGCTTTTCCTTGGCGAAGATACCAAGGTTAAGTGACAGTACTATCTGTAGTGACGTGGAATCTCAAAGGGGAAGGTTCTACAAAGGAAACAACTGCAGTTTCCCAGATGGGATGCTTGCCTTTTGCTCAGTAGCTGACTTTTGCTGCTTAGCCACAAGCGACCCAGAAGGAAACACTGCGTGTACTCTGTTGAATTAAGCAAGGCAATTCTTTTCCCAGCTCCTTAAAAAAAGAACTCAAGGTTTTTGTTTTTTCCAAAGAATCTTGCTAAGAGAACACATGTCCTACCAGCCTTTGCCACGTCTCCTTCCAAAACCACTCCCTGGGCACAGGGACCTGCTTGGTAGGTAAGGACTCTGCTCTATGTTATCTTTCTCAGCATTTGCCACTTTAATCCTTCCTTTGCTAATTTTTAGCAAGGCATATTTCTAGTGCTTTCTATTGCTTCCTCTGCAAAATAAAAATAAAATCCCAGTAATAGGCTTAGCAAGGGCGTGACAGAATAAAATCTTAGTAATAATAAAGATGTTTATTAGATGACTATGTCACACAAGTATCATTTTGCGACCATGTTCCCCTATAGTGCTCTGTCAGGACTCTGGATTTGGGGTCTCCACTCATACACACAAGACGTTCTTAGTGAACTGCTCTTCTATTCGAGTGGCTATGAAGAGACCCATAGGATCTAGCCAGTTTCAAAGTGCTGATCTCTTGAGGTAAAGTTTAAAAAAAGAATAGGTGGGGCGCCTGGGTGGCTCAGTGGGTTGAGCCTCCAGCCCTTGATTTTGGCTCAGCTCATGATCTGAGAGGGTCATGGGGGGTTGTGAGATCAAGCCCCTCCCGGAGCTCCCTGCTCAGCGGGGTGTCTCTCTCTGCCCCTCCCCCCAGTTAGTACACGCTCACTCTCTCCCTCTTTCTCTAAATAAATAAAATCTTTTTTAAAAAAAGGTATTATTTTTCAATCTTCTACAAAACCATAAAGTAAAAATATTTGTTCCTTTTTACTAAGCCACTTTATACTGTGGTCACAAATACAACATTATTTTAGGATTCCACCCACTTTTTTTTTTTTTATAATCTTTGAGGGTTTTTTGTTTTTGTTTTTACCAGACCAGGACACATACTAGACTAATGGAGTCTGTCAATTTCTTCAAATAACACGTGCACTGTATTGTATTACTGAAATCTGTTAGGAGTAGAACTTAAACGTTCTTACCCCTGCCCACTCCCTCAAAAGAGAGCTACGTGAAAGGATGGATATGTTAATGTGTTAATTAATAGACAGTGGGAATCCTTTCTTAATGTATACTTATATCAAATCACCATGTGTACACTTTCAATATCTTAAATTTTCTTTTTTTTTTTTTAAGATTTTATTTATTTATTTGGCAGACAGAGATCACAAGTAGACAGAGAGGCAGACAGAGAGATAAAGGGGGAAGCAGGCTCCCTGCTGAGCAGAGAGTCCTGTGTGGGACTCGATCCCAGGGTCCTGAACTGAGCCAAAGGCAGAGGCTTTAACCCACTGAGCCACTCAGGCTCGCCTTAAATTTTATTTTCAATTATATCTCAACAAAGCTGAAAAATAAATAAAATGTTGCATTACTATTAAAAATTAAAATAACACAGGCAGTGCAAGGCTGTTGGCCTTAGACTTCTCACCAAATACCTATATATTCCACAGCTGCTCCAAGACCTTGTTAATGATATTTATAAAGTAGTGCAAGAGGCCAAGGTTAACATATCACAAGTCTGAATCGTTATCATCTCACTGTGTCTTACTTTCTCCTACATGAATGCATTTTTCCACTTTGACTTAAGCTAACCATATACCCTCAGAGATAGAAAAATGGGTGTTTTAGGGCAGAAATTTGTCTTCCTATAAGGAACTACATATATGCTTCCTTCATGAAAGCATGTGCATCCTCAAGGGCAGTCTAGGCTTTGCCAGATTAAACCATAATTAACAAATCAGTAGAAACAGATGAACTATCAGCCTTCTCTGAGATTTTCTAGAACTGTACAAAACATTTTTTCTCTGAAAACATTTAAGAACTTTGGGGCAAGAAAGAAGAGTGAACAGCCAGAAAGTATAAAACTCTCGTAAAGCTAAATTAGGCTGGTGAGTTTATCCTGCGAAGTTTAAGGGCACATTCCTACTATATGGTTAGCAAGTTTTCTAATACTTAACATTGGATTTTCTAAAAAAGAATGGTTTAGATTTTCAAGAGCTGGTCAAAATGATCCAAGATAGAATGCCATTGTGCTTACTTTTACCGCTGTTATTATAATTTATCTAAAATTGGAATTAGAATAATATGATAATTGGATAATATAAATGGTAAAGAGGGAGTTAAAGTCACAGAAGTTAAGACCCAAGAGATACCACAATAAAGCAAACTGCAGTTGTAATAACATGTAGAAAAGGAAATACCAAAAAACATGAATAAAAAGTGTGGATACTGGTAAATGTAAAAAATACTGTCCTGAGAACTGAAAATTAAATGAGATAAATATCTTAGAGAAAAGAAGGTTTTAAGTAGCTTAGAACATCTTCTGAAGTTTGCAGGTGTAAAACTGAGACATGAAAAGGCTTAAGTAAAAAGAGCAAAGATAAACTCGAATTTGTCTAACAGTAAAAGAAAAATAAATGCATAAAAAACAAAAATTAGAGGCAGATTGTCTGGTTTCTGAAATTAGGGTGCAAATATAAGATTCTGAACAACAGCAACTCAAATTTCTTTTCTAGAATGAAAATAAATGTTCCAACTGCACCCTTCTGCCTACCTCCTGTCCCAGAATGACTTTTCTTTCGTCTCTCTGTCCCTGTTATAGATGAAATGGTCTTCCAAAATGGTATGCTCAAGTCCTAATCCCCAGTACCTTGGAACATCTGAAGATGTAATTAGTTCATCTGAACTCATACTGGAGTACAGTGGGGAATTTTTGTCCAGTATGACTGGTGTCCGTGTAAGAAAAGGGAAATCTGGACACAGTGACAGAGACACAGAAAGAAGGAATGTCGTGTGCTGTCGTAAGCAGAGATGGGAGTAATGAAGCAGGACAGGCAAGGACGGATGGCCTCCTTCACGAGCTGGAAGAGGCCAGGAGGGGTTCCACTTAGAGTCTCAGAGGGACCATGTTTCAGTAGTCCTCTTGATTTTAAAATTCAGTGAGGCCATGAATTTCTTTTGTTTAAAGGCCCCCAGTTTTGGGGCACTTGGCTCCTGACAGCAGGCTTGGGAAACTAAGACACTGGGTTGTGCTGCAAACCTGAGGAAAAGGTCTAACTAAAAGACACGGGTTAGGAGAGCAGGGTTGGTGCCAGGAAAAACACTTACCTGCCACGTAGTCACCAAATCCAATGGTGGTTAGAGTGATGACCACAAAATAAATGGCGTCCAGGGCACTCCAGCCTTCTATGTGCTTGAATATGATCGCGGGCAGGGCAACAAAGAGTACGCAGCCGAAGAGTATAAAGATGATCGTCGAGATGATGCGAATCTTGGTCTGACTAACATTCCACTTCTAAGGATAAGAGTGGAGAGAGCAAGAGAGAGACACTAACTGAGATTTATTGATCATGGGCATACCTAATACCCCGTTCTCAGCAAATTCGCAAGTGAGGTTATTTTTTTTTCCCTTTTATAATGAATGTTCAGTTGTCTTATAAAAATTGGGCATAACATGAAGAACTCAAAACAATCAATATCAATGATGGTGCACAACAGGCAAAATGCTTTCGAAATAAATTACATTTGCTCTGAGAATACAGTTTCAGTGTACATCATTCTTTGTTTATCTGGTTTACCTTTGAAATATTTCTATTCTGTAGGCATACTACTGACTGAGGGCCAAACAGATTCTAGAAATATATGAAAATAGACAAAACTGACCCATGGAAAAAATAGTTTGTATTGATAATTGAGAAAATGATTAATTTTATGAAAAATTTCCTCCTCACTCCTGTGTTTTTCTATCATTGTTGTACCGATTACACTGAAATACTAGCAGACTTAAAGTCCATAGTTGATTCCTCTGTGAACCAGATGAACTGTCTTTCTGTTCTATGGCCTTAAACTGTACAACTAAATAAATCAAACTTGACAGGTAGGCAAGGCTGAATCTTAAACACCTTTCCACTATAGCTGTCTTTTCAGCCTTCTTCTCAAGAATCTCCCCCGTATCCCATATTACATTTGTACACACAGCATATCTCCGGATCTCCATTTGAGGCTAATCACTGTATATTCTCCATCTGTTAACTGGTTCTGTCCTATCTGCTATGAAAATTACAGGTCACATGCCCACCATATAAAACCCACTGAGTTTCAGAACTTGAAAATTTCCTAGAGATAAAGATCTATGAAACCACAGAATGGAAAGTGAAAAAAAAACAAAAACTATCTCTAGTCTACTGTCCTTATCACATATGTGACATTTAAATGAACTCATGTTGGCCAAGTTCTCATGACAGGGACTAGTACCAAGTGTGGAATCAGGACCACTGGAATGTATTAATTCCACCAGGATACAGGATGTGTTTCATGCACCGATGTAGATGCGGCATGAAAAATATCACCTGGCATCCAGTGGGCACCCAAAAATTTGTTGGGAAAAAAAAATAAAACAAATGCATAAACAAAAGGCAGAATCAGAAGTATAAATACAGAGAGCAAACTGATGGTTGCCCAAGGGGAGGGAGAGGGGGGAATTGGGCAAGATGGGTGAAGGGGAGAGAGAGATACAGGCTTCGAGTTATGGAATGAGTAAGTCAAGGGAATGAAAGGCACAATGTAAGAAAAACAGTCAATGATACTCTAATAGCAATGCAATGTGCCAAATGGTAACCATACTTGTGGTGCATAATGCATAAGCTTGTCAAATCACTAAGTCGTTTACCTGAAACTAATGTCACGCTGTATGTCAATTATACTCAAATGTAAAAAAAAATTAAGCAAAATAAATTTGTTGAATGAATGAACAGTTCATCATTACCAAGTTGATGCCACTAATCTTCCCTCTTAATTAATAAAAATACAAGATGCTTTTAATATCAGTATAAGAAAAGCATATTACCCAGAACGGGATGAAACTCCTATTTTACAATATTCAGCCTACCCCATTCCAACTTCAGAAATATCTAAGAGTGAATCTGGAACTGGAAACATAACTAATGCTAAAAACTGGAACTATAAATTGAAAAACCAGTACTCAGTAGTCTTATTTTATCAGGAGAATCACATGTAAAATACTTTGTTGAAATGTCTGTGAAGAGATGAAGAGATTATTGAAGAGTAAATAAAATGTATTTGTAATACAGGTGATGGTAGTAACATCTTCTTTACAACCCCCCCGCTCATGCAACTATTTTCTTGGTCATTTTCCTCAGGAATAAAAACTTGTAATCATTGTGGTATTATTACTATTTTTCATTCATCATTCTAATAAAAGCATTTTCATTTTACTTATCCTTTTCTGTTGAGTATAATACAGCCATGAACATCTTAAGACATGTATATAATACTTTTGGCTCTACTAAATTATATCCCTTGGATAAGTTTCTATCAGTGACATCACTGAATTAAAGTATATGATCACTTTTATTGTGTTTGCTAAAAAATTGTCCTTCACAAAAGGGCTATACAAATTTAGAACACTACCAGGAATAAACAAAGATACCAAAGCAAATTTTAAATTAGAAAACACTGTCAGTTATTTACTAGCTATGTTAAGTATGTATGTATGTATGTATTTAATTTAAATTTTTACTTATTTGAGAGACAGAAAGAAAGAATGCATGCAAATAAGCAGCAGTGGGGTGGGGTGGAGTAGGGAGGTGGGGAGGTAGAATGGGAGGGAGAGAATCTTTTTTTCTTAAAGATTTATTTATTTGACAGAGATCACAAGTAGGCAGAGAGGCAGGCAGAGAGAGAGGGGGAAGCAGGGTCCCTGCTGAGCAGAGAGCCCAATGTGGGGCTCGATCCCGGGACCCTGGGATCGTGACCTGAGCGGAAGGCAGAGGCTTTAACCCACTGAGCCACCCAGGCACACGAGGAAGAGAATCTTTAGCAGATTCTGTCCTGAGTGAGGCGCCCGACTAGAGGCTCCATCTCACCACCCTGAGATCGTGACCTGAGCCAAAACCAAGAGTCAGACACTTAACTGACCGAGCCACCCAGGTGCCCCAAGCTTTTATTTATTATCTCTAACTCTCAAAGTGCCTCTGCATTGCCAGTACCATTATTCATATTGTATAAACGACAAAATGGAGATTTCAAGGTAAAATAACTAGCTTAAGAGAATACAGTAAGTCAAGACATCTGGAATTGGAAGCTAGGATTGTCAGATTTCTACTTTATTTCTGCATATTTTTGGTTTTTTCCCATGCACTAATTTACTCATTCAAATTAATTACAAAAATAGGAAGTGAGTTACCTGCTAATAGAGGTACATATAAAAGGTCATGGAAAACCCAATAACTTGATTGTCTACCCATACCTGAGGTGTTAGAAAAATTTTAAAAAAATTTAAACAACATATGTAGTTAAAAGGCTATTATACTTACAATAAATGTATCTTCCACTTTTGCAATTCCTTTTCCAAATATGGTCCCTAGTTGATCACCAACTCCAGCCAACAAAAAACCAAAAAGGGGAATTCCCAGTAAGGCATAGATGATACAGAATATTTTTCCCCCTTCTGTGCGTGGTGAGATATTTCCAAATCCTAAATACACACACACACACACACACAAAAGAATAAAAAAATAAATTGTTTTCAGTTGTTTATAAACGAGTAATAGTTTAAAACATATGATGTTGTTAAAAAGAAAACTGAAAGAGGACTTGGGCTGTCTCTGTTTTGACCTCAAACTTTTTTGCTTGGGTTCTTCTTTCGAGTTTGGGGCTTGGAGCAGACAGGAGACAGACACTACTGCGTCAAGCCATAGTGTCTGCCCAGAGCCAGCAAGACCCTGTGCGTAACTGACTCCAAGACAAGGATGGATTTAACCTGCACATGCCCCCCCACATTTGCCCCATATTTTCCTGTGTAAACCTGTAAGTACTATTGGCTTTTTGGAGACAGTGTTTGAGATGTTAGTCCACGGTCTTCCCGGTGTTGTTCTCACTGAAATCAATTCCTTTCTGGTTTCACCACCACTCATTTCTCTGCCTTCGAATTTTATCAGCAGTGAGTTCTGAACACGGTCTGTTTGGGACCCTGGACCCAGGGGCTCTCACTCCCCTGTGCCCCAGTTATAAAACCACAGGCCCAAAATGGTGCCACTTAGGCTGAATTCCCAAACTGGTGATTAATAGCTAATCTTACTGCATTTTCAACTTCACCCAGAAATGTAGTCTTAGTCTCAACCTGAACCAGTCAGGAATTTTCCTATCAGAGGCAAAATGTCTGCAGCACGGCCCCCTCCATCACCCTCTCCCCAAAAGGAAGATGAAGTGATCTGCCTGATAAGACCCCCTATTCTTCCCTCTCAGGGAAAGTTACCTTGTCTGGAAAAACCTTTTCTTCTGTTAGTAACTTTCTTGCCCCCACCCTTATTCTATAAAAGTGTTGTGCAATTCCTCTGAGCTCCTCTCCGCTTGCTAGATGGGATGCTGCCTGGTTCATGAATCATTTAGTAAAGCCAATTAGATTTTCAAATTTACTCAGTTAACTTTTGTTTTTCAGCAACCTCAAGGGTAATTCATAAATCTCCCAATATTAAAAGATATTAATCACACATTTTTAACTAGATAAGAATCCCTTTTAAATATATATATTTTTAAAGACTTTATTTATTTGACAGAGATCACAAGTAGGCAGAGAGGCAGGCAGAGAGAGAGGAGGAAGCAGGCTAGCCACGCAGCAGAGAGCCCAATGCGGGGCTCGATCCCAGGACCCTGGGATCATGACCTGAGCCAAAGGCAGAGGCTTAACCGAGCCGCCCAGGTGCCCCAAATATATTTTAATATGCAACATTCCAATAAGCAAACATTTCAATAATCTACAAAGTACAGCTAATGTTCCAATTAAAATACATGATGAAAACCAAGGGGGTAACACATGCAATAAAACCAATATTTTCATTAAATGCCCTGCTGTCTGTCTATACTGATAATACTGTTAACTGCAGGGCTCTCATTGTCATTTATTGAGAAAAGCATACTGCCTTAGTATGTTCTGAGGATTTCAAAGGGGTAGGGAAGCAAATTTTACCACCCCAAGATATGTCTCTTTGGTATCCTGATTATTTTAAGGTGGTTATTTTTTTTAAGAAACTGTGGACACATGAGAGACTATGAAAACCGAATACAGGTCACACTTTTGCAGGAGACATTTATAGGTAGAAGGGAAATCTCCATTTGGAAGGGTGTCCCCCTCAGTACCAGGGAGGTGAGGAGGTGACTAAATCAGTAGAAAATGTTATTGGTGGAGAACGCATGGACTGAAATCTGCCTAACAACTTTACTTTTCTCTGCTGTGCTTTCCCTAGTAACCTCCCAAACTGAAAAGCTGTGGTCACAGCTTTATTCTGGGGGCGGACTGGAAACAGCTACTGTGCAAATTAAGATCAGTGGCTCCATAGAACTTTGATTAATTTGCAGGCTATAGCCCATAGGCTCACTTCTGCTTCTAATTTTCTTTTTAGAATCTTATATTTTGCTTCTATCTGGGATGTGGGCTCCTTAATTCAGATTCATTGTCATCTGGATCCATATGCTTCATATCATCCTCAAATCCATTCCTGTTGTGGTTTCCTCAACACCCTCCCTGCCTTCAACACACTATGGACTGTCCCCCTCCCCATTTTCATGATTTCTGCCATCTCAGTGCAACTTTTTGGTGAGGGGAGGTACATGCATGTTTATATCAAACAGCTTGTAAAGTAATTTCATGTTTGTATCAGATGGAATTAGATATTTGGATTTACCAATGTCTTAGCATGTTAAATACATGTTAAATCCAATAAAAAGTCCACAGATTTATAGTAAGGTTTGCAAACATTATGGCTTTTAAAGGCATTTACTTTAAAGTCTAAAATTAACTGATTGAAAGAAATATGAGGAAAGGGGCACCTGGGTGGCTCAGTCAGTTAAGCATCTGCCTTCAGCTCAGGTCAAGATCTCAGGGTCCCGGGATCTAGCCCCACATTGGGCTTCCTAGTCAGCAGGGAGTCTGCTTCTCCTTCTCCCTCTGTTCCTTACCCCTGCTTGTGTTCTCTCTCAAATAAACAAATAAATAAATAAAAATAAGGATAAATACTCTGGAAGAGTTTGGCAATATATTACAGCCATTCCTGGATTCCTGACTCAAGAGATATGTGGCCTTCAGTAAATTATATCCTCATTTGGTAAAGGGTATATTCCTATTATTATCTACCTCACTGAGTTAGGTATCACATGAAAGGTGCTCAGGAAATTTTTTCATACGGTATGTGGTATATTTAGGTGGTATAATATATTTAGGTGGTATAATATATTTATTTAGGTGGTATAATAATTATTTTTTATTTAGGTGGTATAATATATTTAGGTGGTATATTTAGGTGGTATAATAATATTTAAGTGGTATAATAATATTTATATTTAATTGGTATAACAATAATTATTATAATTACTATTAATCATACTGTTGGTAGTAAGTAAAGATGAGCAGATCAATGTATTTAGCCCGGTCAGTATGCAAACTATTTAATAGCCAGATTATTGGGGTCATGAATACACAGTGTTCTTCACTATGTTCTATCAAACCAAGGATGCCATCCTTTAGAAGGAGCGCTGGCAAAACAGCATGCATAGAAGAAGACAACTTTTCACATATGGCTTCTACACATTTATCTCATTTGTCTCCCATCTGTTCTTTTTTGTTCATATCTACTAATGCCTTGAAGTGCTGAACACCAGAGCAATATGTACAAAGGATACAACCAGGGCAAGTGGGAAAAGGGCCCGGAAATCTTGTATGAAGGTAATTTTAAGGGAAAAAATTTAGGCTGAACTATTTGGGACAGTGCACCATTACTGAATGCTATCCAAGAAAGAAACTCAGCAATCTCAACTCCGTCCTGTAGTCTAACATCAATCAGCAGAGTAGCAAGAACGAGAAGGCTCTGCTAAGTCAGCAGGGTGCACTGCTTTGACACGGGTTCTTTGATTATTCCAGACAGTCTTGCTAAGATCCAACAATGTTCTTTATTGCCTCTCCGGATGAATGAGTACGTGGTCGGAGGTAGGGCTGAATTCTGAGTCACCCTATTCCATCCCATTTTCTCTTTTCTGATTAAGAGGGAAAAGATCTTCAGAGTTCTAGCCATAAGAAGTAAGCTGCCTTCAGAAAGGACCGGAGATGAAAAATAAGGGATGCTGTTAGTGAGCCCTCTTGCTCGATTGTAGGCTCCAACAGTTAAAACCAGAAATAGATAAGACAGCTTAACTCATGCTCCAACTAAAATCCTCTGTGCTTATTTCTTACCACACGTTTTAGACATTCCAGAACACCAGACCACAAAGCACTGATAGCAATGGAATGTCTAGAAGACTTCACCTCACAGGTCCTCTTCCCTGCCCGTGACCCTGACCATGACCTACTGACCCTCATCTATGATCGTACGCTCTACCCGCTCTCTTACATGTAACCCCCTGCCCCTAATCTTTCTTTATAAAACTCTAGGTGTCCATCTTACTGGTGGAGAGGTCAGTTGTTAAGACTTGAATCTGCCACCTCCTCCAGCAGCCAGCACCCGAAATAAATTTCTGCCTTTCTCTTTTCCAAACCCTTGTCTCTTGAGTTATTGGCTTCTCTTATCATGAGTTTATCTGAGTTTGTTGGGGTGACCAACCCAGTGAGGAGCTTTGCTTCTGATTTGTCTAGGCCCCTTGGGATTCCTTGGAACAGAGCCGTTGGCCGGGGCAACACACCAGAGCTCACCCATTCATTTCCCGAGTTAGCAGCTGTGATAGATTAATAGAAAATAATACAATTTTTTAAAAAATTCTAACTGTAGCGTTGCTATAAACAGGCTCTAGTGTTCAAAAAATAAAAGTCTAGCTGTCAGCTCAATTTGATCTGTTCCTTGAAAGCTAAATGGGCATAAGAAACAAAGCCTCCAAGTTTTCATCCATCATTGACTCAGAATCAGCCTGCAGGCCACTGGAACATCTTCAGAAAAGCTGACAGAAAGCCTGTTTACATCACCAATGCAATAACCCAAGATCCAGAGAAAATTTGAGATATAAGGAAAGCCAGTCTACCTTTCATTGGTCAAAAAACTGGAGACGGGGGCTTTGTAGCATTTCTGTACTTCATTTTTATTACCTCCAAGTCAAAGTTAGCAGAAGAGACACCAAGGGGAATGAAGGAATGAAGTTTCCTAAGATGTCGTCTGTTGTGCCTTCCAAATATGTCTTTCATTACCGTTATACTGAGCTTTATGATGAGTCTGTGCCTCCTAGTGACATCCCTCACAGACTGACCACTTCCCAATGACAGACACACACAGTGACTCAGCAGTTTTCTGACACAAAGGGAATGCCTACAACTCTCCAAACATTTCCTTGGGTGAGAGAATGAAATGGCTGATCAGAGGATGGTCCCTCATGAACCTCTCTCCCCTGAGTAAAATAAGAGGAGACTTCCCTCCACAGATTTACCACATGTTTTAACCAATCAATGGGCACTGGTTAAATGACTTGATTCTATGAATGGATTTATGAAAGGTATCCATTGATTCTAAGCAGTAAGCTAAGCTTTTAAAATACTAATCATTGCGATTGTCTGAATTTCCTGACTCTTTCCCTGGTCAGTTAGCAGCACCTTCATTGCCTCAGGGCAAAATGGACTGTTACAGCAAGAAGAAAAGGGAAAAGAAATAGTATTAAGTTTTGTTCTCTTTTAACATCTAAATTAAGGTGTTCACAACAAAATGTATCCTTTGAGGAGAGCAGAAGTCAGGTTATGGCACAACGTGCAAAATAAGAGAGTAAAATGTATGCCTTCCAAAAAGCTTGAGGGAATAGACAAGACTGACCAGGGATGGGGCATGACTTTGGAGGAGGTGCAGTTAAGCAGAAACCAAAGGACAGGACCTTGAGGTGGGGGATGGGGGGCAGGTTCCAATGGTATACTGGAGTTCACCTGACAGATCAACTATTAAATCATCAGGATATTTTACAAGCCAGTTGACTTCACATTGGTAGCCTGGAATCAGCTATAGAAGGAATATTTATACCACAGAAATTGACCAGCAATATAATTTAGCCTCCCCTACCTAATGTTTGCCAATATGCTACAGAATAAAATACAGTGAAATTTAAGAGACTGTATGTAGTCTGTGCCAGAGATCTGGAGGAAAGCCAAGTCCATGCCTGTGGGCCAACCCTTGATATTCATATTTATGTTCACCACTAGAACACCTACCACTGCTGCTTCACTTTGCTCTAAGGGAAGGGCCTTCCATGGAAAGCCACTATGAGTCCATTGTAAGTGGACCATCTAGCAGGAGACCCAAATATGCCACTCTCATTTCAATAGTCTCAAGTGAACAGGCCATTATTCTGGGATCATGTACTAATACTACAAATAAATAATACCCCTCTTCATGCACTGTGCATACTTGGCAATTATTTAATTATCTGTACGAGTTCATTTAATGTCTATATTCCCCACTTGACTATGAGTTCCATGAGTGGAGAGGTTGATTTATTATTTTTATAAATATTTTTACAACTATAATTCCAAAATCTTCCTGACTTATTAACTAGTGCATAATTGGTAATCGGTAAGTTTTCTTCACAGACTGACTGACACATACATCTAAAAAAGTCACAATACTTTAGAAAGTGGAAAAGAAAAAAAAAATACAGGGAAATAGAATATCTCTGTGTGGGAATTTACTAAAAAAAAAAATCAAATTTCTCCCCCACTAATTAATAAATTTACTATATTTGCAATCAAAGTTCCATAGTTTTAAAAATTTTACAACTTAATGAGATGATTCTAAAATTCACCTGGAATAAAATTAATAGCAGTCAATAAATACTCTATTTTATTTATTATCTTTTAAATAAAGTCTTTTACTATTTATTTTTAAAGATTTTATTTATTTGACAGAGAGCACCCATGCAGAGGGAGGGGCAGGCAGAGGGACAGGGAGAAGCAGGCATCCCACTGAGCAGGGAGCCCTATGTGGGTCTCCATCCCAGGACCCTGGGATCATGACCTGAGCTAAAGGCAGTTGCTTAACTAAGCCACCCAGACGCCCTCAATAAATACTTTAAAAGCAGACTAATGTGAGGCAAAGTTTGCTTCCAAGCTAAAAAGATGTTATCTATAATTTTAAGAATTAAAATTAAACTATGTGGCAAACTTCCGCTGCGGGAGCCATTGCAGAGCACCAGCCATGGCTTTGCGCTACCCCACGGCCGTGGGCCTCAACAAGAGCCACAAGGTGACTAAGAACATGAGCAAGCTGGGGCACAGCTGCCGCCATGGGTGCCTCACCAAGCACACCAAGTTCATGCGGACATGATCTGAGAGGTGGGAGGCTTCGCTCCCTATGAACGGTGAGCCATGGAGCTGCTCAATTCTCCAAGGACAAGCACGCCCTCAAGTTCATCAAGAAAAGAGTGGGGGCACACATCCATGCCAAGAGCAAGAGAGAGGAGCTGAGTAACGTCCTCACCGCCATGACGAAAGTGACAGACAAGAAGGACTGAACCCTCAGACCCGCTGTGTAATAAAGCCTTTTTGGAACTTGAAAAAAATAAACCAACCAACCAACAAACAAAAAAAATGGATGTGGCAAAGTAAAGAATGAAAACAACAGAAAGCACAGAAAGGGACCTCAGCATATAAATGAAAATTTGGTAATTTATTTCAAATCAATATAGAAGTAGATTATTCAGTAAGTAGTGATGGGATAAAGACTAAGTCACTTGGAAATAAATGATGTCCTTGCCTCACATTATACACTAATATTTTTTGAATGGATTAAATCATCAATTATAAAGAGAATATGACCATAAAATACTACAAAAAAAGGGCAGGAGAATAACTCTTTAAGCACAACTTCTAGGACAGAATCATAAAGAATTTAAAGATAAACATGGCTATACCAAAAAAATATAATGATGCTGTACGTCAGAGGAAGGGCATAAACTCTATGCAAAGACCACATGCTTTTCCAAGGGGCAGTGAAGAAAGAGCCAAACACCTTTCTTGTGGGTCTTCCTAGGGTTCCCCTTGGTCAAAGAGGCAAGCTTTCAATTAATTTGCAGGCCTGAAGTTGGATTGAATCTATAATGTTTGCACTTGTGATTTGAGACGTTGTAATTTAGACTTCTACCAAGATCATATAAAACTTGGATTATTAAAGATATATCTGTTATGGGGAAATACACATATTCATAATGATAAGTTGATAAACCCCAAGTACATTATTATTGGCTTTGTGTACCTGAGATTTACTGAAAGCCTGTCAACCGGCCGACTTTAACAAACAAGTTCACTTCCATTGAAAAATGTCAGGCTAAGCAAAAGAAATGAAATCTTGCCATTTGCGATGACGTGGATGGAACTAGAGGGTATTATGCATAGCAAAATAAGTCAGTCAGAGAAAGACAATTATCATATGATCTCCCTGATATGAGGAAGTTGAGAGGCAACGTGGGGGGTTTCGGGGATAGGAAAGGAATAAATGAAACAAGATGGGATCGGGAGGGAGACAAACCATAAAAGACTCTTAATCTCACAAAACAAACTGAGGGTTGCTGGGGGGAGGGAGGCAGGGAGAGGGTGGTTGGGTTGTGGACATTGGGGAGGGTATGTGCTATGGTGAGTGCTGTGAAGTGTGTAAACCTGGCGATTTTCAAAATACCCCTGGTATTTTGAAATAATACATTATATGTTAATAAAAAAACAAAATACCCCTGGTATTTTGAAATAATACATTATATGTTAATAAAAAAACAAAGAAATTGTAAAAAAATGTCAGCCTAAACATGTAATAAGCAATACTTTTGGATAATAGTAGTCTTTCTACCCTCTAAGTGAGACTTACAGGTAGTGAGTAACAGAGTTAAACTATTTGGACTTACTGGCTGCAGTGTATATATTCCAGATTTAAGAGTTTTATTTAACTAATAGTAGTTCGTGAAAATCTTTGCTCTCTTAGCCAGTATTCAATGTGGAGACTGTAGTTTATGATTACGTTTATTGACAACAGCAATGATAAAAACAACAATAATTTGAAATTGCACTTATGCGGACCCTTCTAGAGGTTAACACAATAAAAAAAAATCTTAGTAATTCTGACCAAAAATTTAGGAGGCGGAACTCTAGTACTCCACTCCCATGGAGAGAAAATTCAGGTAAGAAAAATACTGCATACTATTACTTTACTCAAAATACCCCTGGTATTTTGAAATAATACATTATATGTTAATAAAAAAACAAAATACCCCTGGTATTTTGAAATAATACATTATATGTTAATAAAAAAACAAAGAAATTGTAAAAAAATGTCAGCCTAAACATGTAATAAGCAATACTTTTGGATAATAGTAGTCTTTCTACCCTCTAAGTGAGACTTACAGGTAGTGAGTAACAGAGTTAAACTATTTGGACTTACTGGCTGCAGTGTATATATTCCAGATTTAAGAGTTTTATTTAACTAATAGTAGTTCGTGAAAATCTTTGCTCTCTTAGCCAGTATTCAATGTGGAGACTGTAGTTTATGATTACGTTTATTGACAACAGCAATGATAAAAACAACAATAATTTGAAATTGCACTTATGCGGACCCTTCTAGAGGTTAACACAATAAAAAAAAATCTTAGTAATTCTGACCAAAAATTTAGGAGGCGGAACTCTAGTACTCCACTCCCATGGAGAGAAAATTCAGGTAAGAAAAATACTGCATACTATTACTTTACTTTGATCAATTCTATATCATAAAACACTAAGTTGTATGCAAAAAAAGAAGAAATCAAATATCACAGCAATCAGTATGATTTAATTCTGTTCAGTGACAAATTATTCAATAATAACTACATGCCATTCACTGTGCTAGATACTCAAGATAGAAAGATGAAGAAAACACTAGATTTAAAAATTCAAAATTGTTAATAAAATCAAATAAATATGCCACCTGCCAAGTTTTTTAAAAATAAGATTTTACTTTTAAGAATCTCTACACCCAACATGGGGCTTGAACTCACAACTCTGAGATCAAGAACTGCACGCTCCATCCACTGAGCCAGGCAGCCACCCCTACCAACGTTTCTTTAAAGGTGCATAAATGGACAAAGACTTGCTACACAGAAAACAAGGATGGCAATATGTATGTGAGAAAAATCCCTGTTAAGACACTGCACTTAAAAAACTGTGTAGTAGAAGTTTGGTTCCATGTTGACTTTGATCTCTGAAAGGGAGTTAGGTCTATTCAAATGTTGAATCTATGCAAAGGCCATAAGCTCTCAGTACACAGCATTTAAGTACAGATAGTAGAATAGACCCAAGGAGAGCCTGGAGTAACTCTCTACTGGGGCAATAAATGTTAATGTGCTATATCAGGAAATTCAGCAAGGACCCAAGGACAAATGAAGAGTGAGGAGTAAAAAGAGAATGAAAAAGACAAAGGAAAAGAAACCATCCTACTCAACATGAGTCTCTAAATAAGAAGTCCATAAATAAATCAAGTGCCAAGAAATTTGAACACAATCAACACCTGCAGCAGGAATTTCTCCCAAGTGAAAACAATTTTAGGGGACAGTCCAAACTAAATTTTGAAAGAAGCTGATTAGAATATCCAGAGATTTAAAAAAAAATTTTTTTATTGAAAGTATGCAATAAATAGGTACAAAATATAAACAGGTAGATAAGAAAAGGAATAAATAAGAAATCTTGGAAACGAATTATATTAGCTATTTTTTAGGGAAATAAAATAGAGGAAAAGGACTGATATAGGTGAAGGAAGGACTGTGATACTGAATAATGCATATGGAACTTGACACAGAAAGGAAAAGGGATTTAAAACAAAAACACAGGGTGGGGGCACCTGGGTGGCTCAGCTCAGGTCATGATCTCAGGGTCCTGGGATCGAGCCCTGCACCGGACTCTCTGCTCAGCAGGGAGGCTGCTTCACTCTGCCTGCCTCTCTGATCACTCCTTCTCTGTCAAATAAATAAAATCTTTAAGAATAAACAAACAAAAAACAAACAAACAAACAAAACCAAAAACACGGGACGCCTGGGTGGCTCAGTTGTTAAGCGTCTGCCTCTAGCTCAGGTCATGATCCCAGGGTCCTGGGATCGAACCGAGCATCGGGATCCCCGCTCAGCGGGAAGCCTGTTTCTCCCTCGCCTACTCCCCCTGCTTCTGTTTCCTCTCTTGCTGTGTCTCTGTCAAAAAAATAATTAATACTAAAAATAAAATAAAATAAAATAAAACATAAAGAAGTATTAAGAGACAGACAGGGAGGACTAAGAGACCTTAGCAATCATATATGAGTTCCAGGAAGGGAAATGGAAAGACTAGCAAGGACACAATATTTAAAAATTGTTAGCTGAGAACTCAAGAATTGAAGACCTGTGGCCTCATATTAAAAGTGCACTCTTAGTGTTAAATATGATAAATAAATATATACCCATGCCTAGACACATCATAGAGAAACAAAGAATATAGAAATAAAGATAAAATCTGAAAAGCTATCAGGGAAAAGATTATTTACAAAGGAACAACACATGAGTAATAACAGTCATTGGAAAATAATGGAGTCCTGATATCTTCAAATTGCTAATAATCATTACCCTGAAATTTTATACTTAGCTAAACTATCAAAGAAGAATGAAAGGCCCTATCTTAGCATTTCCCAGCAAAGTCCAGGAAACCTTACCTCCCCCAGAAAACCCTCACTAAAATCACTATCTAGGTATGCTTGAGAAATTATGTACATCAGAAAGAAGAAAAGGAACCCAGAAGGAAAACAGTGTAAGAGAAACAGAAGTGGGCATGGAAGTAGAAAAAATGTCAGAAAATATGGTCAACTATTAACTGCAAAATATGTGCACATACATGAACATACGCACAAACACAATGGACAACAGTAACAAGATGGATGGCAGAATGGGGAGGTTCAATAAGTAAGCAATTTGGCTAAAATGCTAGAAATATAAAGCAGTAGCCAAAAAAATGTGTTTGAGAATGATGGTAACCACAATCATTCCAACAAAAGAGTAGAAAAATAGTGGGAAAAGGAACAAAGAAAGAGTATGACATCAACAAGAAAAAGGTCCAAACACATAAATAATCACAGATTATGTAAATAGATTAAACACAGGAATTATTAGAATTTCTAAAAATATCACAGATCAGATGAAAATAAAGGGATGAAAAAGGACTTGTCAGCAAATCCTGATCCAAAGAAAGTCAACGTAACAATGTTAATACCATTCAAACAGAATTTAAGTCGAAATGTACTCTTCAGTATGAGATTAAAAAATTATAGGACTGAGGAGGCCTGAGTATAACCTGGAAAGCCTTATAGATATAAGGATGCAGAAAAAGCATTTGACAAAATTGAATAGAAATGGAGTTTTATTAACATGGTTTTAAATAAAAAAAACCAATAGCTGACTTATTCTTAAGATGAAGCTTGAAAGCACTGATTTTAAGATAAGGATCATGACAAATACATCATCCTCATGACTTTTCTATTATGTTCTATTGTAAGTCAATGCTATAGGCTTCTTTTAAAAAATAAAATAAAATGAGAAAACAAAACCTGAAGCTAAAACTGTTTTTTAGACAATATACTTGTCTACATAATAAAGCCATGAAAAAAAATAAAGCCAAGAAGTTTTCTAGATTCAAAGTCAAGAAAGACAACAATAATACAATATATTTATATGTGCTTATTATGTGCTATACACTCTTGCAAGCAATTAAATATTGATTTAGTTAATTCTCACAATAATCACTGAGGGGGTAGGTTTCAATATTGTCATTTTGTGAATGAGGAAACTGAAGCATGGAAAGGTTAAATCATTTTCCCAAGGATATAGAGCTAGTGAAGTGGGAGAGCTGGGATTCAAACCCAGGTATCTTAGATCTGGTGTCTGGGCTCTAATCACACATGCCACAACACTCCTATACTCCCCGAAAGAACCAATCAGCCAATGTAGTGTAAAAGCAGAGAGAGTCAATTATCATATGGTTTCACTTATTTGTGGAGCTAACAAATAACATGGAGGACATAGGGAGATGGAGAAAAGGGAGTTGAGGGAAACTGGAGGGGGAGATGAACCATGAGAGACTATAGACTCTGAAAAACAATCTGAGGGTTTCAAAGGGGCAGGGGGGTGGGAGGTTGGGGGAGCCAGGTGGTGGGTATTATGAAGGGCACATATGGCATGGAGCACTGGGTGTGGTGCATAAATAATGAATTCTGTTATGCTGAAAAGAAATTAATAAAAGAAAATCTAAGGATCTCAATAACATTAGCAATAAAGATAGCTAAATTAAATATAGATAATATGTGATTATTTTATGGATACAATTACCCCAAAATTTGCAAAATAAATGACATAAAAAGAAACCTGAAGATATGAAGATATATGTGTTATTTTTACTTAATTTACGCTAAATACAACTGCAATAGATATTTTGAAAGCATTTTCAGTGGGATTTTATGAACTTTTATAAAAGTCTGTGAGAAAGTAAAGGACTAACAATAGCTAAGAAATATTTGAATACTTGGGGAGAAAAATGAGGTGGAAAGGTATGTCCTACATGATATGGAAACCTGCTATGGCTATTAAGAAACAGTATGAGTAAGACATTGGGTTACTGGACAGGGAGAGGGAGACCAATCAGAACAGAACAGAGAGCTCAGAAACAGACCCAAACATATCTGGAAGAATGGGTATCTGCCAAAGGGGGAGAGAAGATCAACGCATCAACGAATGTTGATGAATGGGAGTGCAGAGGTGGCTTCCTGGTGAGACTGGAAAGGACAATAAAGGGTCTTCAGCTTCTTGTATTGTTTCATTTAAAAACAGTAACATGCTGAAAAAATAAAATTAAATAAAAAAAAAAACCCCAGTAACAACAGAAACAGCATGAAGCAATGTTAAGATACAGTGAAAGTGGATGGATAGATGGTCATGTGCATATGACTCTTTGTAGACATTACTACTATTTGAAATACTGCACAATAGTAAAAGCAGAATAGCTATAAATACATTTATAGGTCAAGAAGACATTGGACAATATTCTGCTCCATTTCTTAAGTTCTCTGAGAGCTAGAAATAGAAAGTTATGACACAGAATTCTATCTCAAAACATTCAATATCATACTTAATATTAAAGCACAAGAGGAATCCCCCTAAAAATCCAGAGGGGTGGGGTGCCTGGGTGCCTCAGTCATTAAGCATCTGCCTTGAGCTCAGATCATGATCCCAGGGTGCTGGGATCAAGTCCCGCACTGGGCTCTCCGCTCAGCAGGAAGCCTGCCTCTCCCTCTCCCACTCCCTCAGCAGTATTCCTTCTCTCGCTGTCTTTCTCTCTCTGTCAAATAAATTAAAAAAAAAAAAAATCCAGAGGGGAAAGGACATCCATTTTACAACTCTTAAATAGTATTATTTTGCAAGTTCTAGCATGAGCAATAGCAGTAAACATAGAAAAGGAATAATTATTATAAAAAGAAAGATAAATATATTAGTTATGGGTGGAATTAAATATCTAGTAAATACAAGAGAATACTGAATATTGTATAGAGAAAAGCTCATCAAAATAGCTGAAGGCATGATAAATATGCAGAAACCAACGGCATTATAATATTTGAGCACTACTTTAAAAGTGCTAAATGGGACGGAATATGACTTATTTATAGTATTAAGGGAAATATGAGATACCTGTAAGTCCTCTGATCAAGACATACACAAGAACTTTAGAGAATAGCTTGAGCTACTGTAGAATGGGATGGAATAACAGAAAAAAAAATAGAATAAGGGCAGGGATAGCACATACTTTTTTTTTTTTTTAATATCACAAGTAGGTTGGAAATGGAATGATTACTCAATTGGAGTGCTGAGCAAACAGATTACTCTTCTGGAGGGACAAATATTTCACCCTGTGTGAAAGCAAGTACCATGCAGATGAAAAATACAAATAAGTTAACCAAACTTAACTACTTCCTTACTGAGCCCTTCTATGTTTCTTCCTCTGCCTCAAACACACACCCTACCCCACCCACTCTTCACCTGGCTCACCCCTAAGAATCCATCATTATTTAGGTTAGCTATTAATTTCTCCAGGAAGCCTCCCTGGAGTCCTTGCTACACACCACCAAGACTGACTTTGACCTCCCTCCTGCATACACATGTGCCTATCCAAAGATTTTTCTCACCAGATTGTTATCCTCAGTTCTGCAATCAGAAGTTCTGTAAGGTTACGCACCATGTCTTAGTTATCACTACCGCCCCGGTGCATTTCTACTCGATGTCTGAACAAATTGCCCAAAGCTCCTTTCCTACTGTCTGCCCTTCCTGGCAGACCTCTGCATTCTCTTCTGGCAGCTCCTCATCCTAAGGGCTGAGGTTTTCAAGAGAACCTGATGAAGTTTCAGAGCTTGCATCTAGAATGTTCTCAAACAGCTGTTTGCTTGTGGATCTCACCGAAATGGTGGCGTTATGAAAAGAAGCGGCATGAAGCCATCCCTCTTCTCTCTTTAGCCCTTAAAATCTCTTCTGCACACAGTGTGTCTTCACGGGTTTTATTTATTGCTTTGACTTCTGAATAGTACTTTTCCTTTCAAGATAATCAGACTGGCAAGTGTCATCTCCCTCCCAACAGTAGCTCAGGGTTTTGTCTTAGTGGTGACCAGCAGATGACTCCAGTGGCAGCTCACTTTGTCTTGCCACTCTCTCATCGCACAATTCCAGGACCCAACACGAACAGCCTCGCCACTACCATTGAGGCTTAAATCAATCAGCGCACAGCCAGAGTTCTCAAATCTCCCTCACTCCCGATTCCTAAAGCCTTGTGGTTTTGTAGGTAGCTAGGCGGATCCCTTCTACACCACCCTTTGGTTCCCTTCCCCTCTTAAGAGTTCCACTGCCACTACCTCAAGGCCTCAAAACAGCCTGAGCGTGGCCTTTTCTCATCCAAATCTGCCTCAAAATAGTTCATCCTCCCCAAGGCACAGCACCTGCCATCTTGAGACTCCTTTTCAGTGCTAGATGTTCCAAGGTCCTTCTGTACAAATCGCCTCTGCTTATTTCCCCATATTCCTTGTTATACAATCGTTCTACCTTCCAGTAACACCAGAGTCATAATGACTTGTTGAAGAAAGTGAGCCCACGTTTCTGATTCTTTACGTGTTTCATGTTGTTTGTTCCGATGGTTGTACCAATTTGGCCCTTCAGTTACCATGTTGAAATCCTGTCTGTCCTTCCTCTTTCCCCTTCCAACACCCAGCATCCCTTCCTCTTCCAACCAGGTGGGATCTTGCTTTCTTTCAACAAATAGTACTTCCCATTGCCTTTGGAGGAATTATGCACTACTCTAACATGAATTCTTGTCCTTTAATCATATGCTTTTCCCTCTCTTCTTGGTGAAAAACTTCTTGGGATTCTGTTTTAGAAATTTTTTCTTTCCTTTACATGTCTGGTGTCGTGCTTTGCTTAGAGCAGATGTTCAAGAAAATTGGTTGAATTGAGAATATCTATGGGCTTTCATTAATATCTCATTTTAAAATTAAATAGACTTACTCATATCTAAATTAATCTACAGTAGGATTCTTTTTTTACTGCTTTTAATTTTATTCAGGACTGACAAGGAAAAGAGAAGTTCTTGATCTGGGCAAACTGTTTTTTAAAAATTACCTCTGAAAATAACAATTAAAATATTACCTTAATACAAAACAACTTAAACTATTTTAGATGCAGAAAAACATTAATATCATAGGGCATAAGAGTAAGATGTTGGAAGTAGGTGAGAAAAGGAACAATATAAATTCAGCATGTGCTCGCTTAGCAACCTAAAAAAGAGCAAGCCTTTCAGAAATTGAAGTGAAATGATAATCATCACATCTGGTCGTTTTAAAAAAGCTAGTTAAAGTCACAGCTTTGCTATATAGCAAAGAACCCAACCAAACACTGGAGAAAAAAAATATGTCTCCAGAAAGATGTGATCCTAATTAAAAGACAATTAAATCGTGTCTTGATAAAAAGATGTATTCATTTCAGAACTTTCACAAAGTTGTACATTGTTCTTCCAGATCACTGGTTTTAAAACAAGGGTACACATCAGAATATGTTTCACATATGAAACTTAAAAAAAAAAAAAATCCACTCAGAACAAGTAAATTATTGTCTTCCACTGGGAAGGGAGGGGAATGTGTACATGTATGTTTAAATATCTACAGAAGTGATTCTGATTTATACCCCTGTGATAGGGGCAGGGTTTATGGGTCTAAGCCATTGGGGGAAGGGGCTCTTTAGGAAAAAGAATACAAAATTAGGAAGTAAACCCATGAAAGTGGGGAACAAGGGTCCTGAAGCTTAACTGTCACCAGTCTCAAGTAAGTCGGCCTCTGTCTCTCTGTATTTAGGATGCCCTTGATCACAGCACCCCCTTAGACTGGCTATGGTATTAGTCTATTACTATGTTGTTATTACCAATAATAAAAAATAATGAAATAATTTTCATTGCAAAAGAAAATAAGGGCCAACACTATTATTTACTGAATATTGCTCTCTCACTATGCGCTAGATATAGTGCTCATCCCTTCCTGTGGACACTTAACTAAACGTCCACAACCCGATGAGATTAAGCACAACTAATTATCCCTGCACTCTGAATGTGGGAACTGTGGCTTATTGATGCGAGATACTGTGTTCAAACTTAAACAGCTAACCATCGGGACGCCCGGGTGGCTCAGTTGGTTAAGCAGCTGCCTTCGGCTCAGGTCATGATCCCAGCATCCTGGGATCGAGTCCCACATCGGGCTCCTTGCTTGGCAGGGAGCCTGCTTCTCCCTCTGCCTCTGTCTGCCTGTGCTCGCTCTCTCTCCCTCTCTCTCTCTGATAAATGAATAAAATCTTAAAAAAAAAAAGTGGATTCACTTAAAAAAAAAAAACAGCTAACCGTCAAGACAGAGACTTAAACTATTAACTCAATTGCTTAGAGATAAGTATCTGGGATTGAGACTGTAGATATTGTTTCTCAAAGTTAGTTCTTCTCGGTTCTATAGCCACTGAGTATGGATTCACACCTGGACATGGCCACTATTTGACATTCTGACATACAGTGACATTTTGCCACTATTTGCTGTTTTACCTAGTTAGACGGGAAAAGAAAGGATAGAGGCATCAAAACAAAGGTGTCAGTTAAAGTCACTAAATCAAAGGACTGTTGGACATTTTAACTTCAACATCATCACAGTTTGACTTGGCCCAGAAGCCGTGGGCCTGCAGTTCAAACAGTCTTTCACAAGATGGCTCCCTTGCTATCCTCAGTTGCTACTTATATAATAAAAATCCTACATCGCAATTGTAAAGTTGCAAATCTTTAGGAAGTTATGTATTTCTTATTGGTTTCTGAGCCTTTCTAAAATCAGGACTATCTGATTAAATTGCTATCAAGCACTTTTTGTGAACAAGATTCTTTTATATTACCTATACTGAAAGCTAAAAGTTGAGAGGAAATTCCCTTGGCAAGGGAATTCTGCCCCCAAAATGATAATTATCTATCTGTGCATTGTTGCCTAACTCCCCCAGCTTTTTCTTTAGTACATTGGAAGTACATCCCATCCTTTTTTCACCCGGGCAAGGATGTGCTTGGTAAGGGTGTGGGAGGAGGGAGAGAGAGGTCTTGCCAGGGGAGAAGTAAGGGCACATTTAGTCCTAAAGTGCTGCTCTCCATTTCCTGGTGAGAAGAGCCCCAAGTGAAGACAACCCAGGAGGAGGGAAACAGCTTATCTCAAGTCTTTCTCAGTTTCCACAAGCCTCTCACAGAGAGCGCATTGAACTGGTTTTAGATTTAATTCTGAGTTACTTTACAGATATGCATTTTTAAAAATATTTATTTTATTGTATTTATTAATTGAGAGAGAGAGACAGCAAGAGAGGGGACACAAGAAGGGGCAGTGGGAGAGGAGAAGCAGGCTTCCCGCTGAGCAGGGAGCCCAATGAGGGGCTCGAACCCAGGACCCTGGGATCATGACCTGAGCCAAGGGCAGATGCTTAACGACTGAGCCACCTAGGAGCCCCCAAAAAGATCTATTTATTTTAGAGAGAGAGTGTGTGGGAGCATGAGTCAGGGAAGGAGCAGAGAGAGAGAGAGAGAAAATCTTAAGCAGACTCCCTGCTGAGCGAGGAGCCCAACACAGGGCTGGACAGATCTGACAGCCCTGAGATCATGACCTGAGCCGAAACCACGAGTAGGTTGCTCAACCAAATGAACCACCCAGGAGCCTCATAAAGATATGCATTTTTGATAAAACATGACCACTAAATGTTGGCTGACTATTTTGTCTGATGCTCAAGCCAATAAACAGAGATCTATTCAAGGTGTAATGAAGTATTTCTATAAATGGCTGCAAATTCATGTGCTATTTAACTAGCTGTTATCCAGTTCTCCCTTTATCCCAAGAAAAGAGAAAAATGACCCAGTAGCACTAAAGAAATGGAGAACTACTTCTAGTAAAAAATATGAATGATGAGTTGTCCCACTTTTTTTTTTTTTTTTTCAAAGAGAGAGAGCTTAAGCACACATGGGAAAGGGAGCAGGCATGGACAGAGGGAGAGGGAAAGACAGAATCTTAAGTAGGCTCTATGTCCAGTGCAGAGCACCATGTGGGCTCCATCTCAAGATCCTGAGATCATGACCTGAGACAATATCAAGAGTTGGATGTTTAACCCACTGAGCCACTCAGGTGCCCCAAATTTTTCCATGTTTTGAGAGAGATTATAAATCAGGAATCTGAACTTCTATGATAATAACACATTTGCTGGAAATCATACTTTTAACGGTTACTGTTAAAATAATTTTCCAATAGGACTTTCAATATAATTTGATGTCATATTCCTGCCCATACATGGTAGCAAACAATAAACTACAAAAGCAATAAATAAGGAGGCCTGGCATGCAATTCTTGATCTTGGGGCCATGAGTTCTAGCCCCATGCTGGGTGTAGAGTTTACTTAAAAAACAAAAAACAAGAACAAAAGAAACCAAGCAACAAATAAAACCGTACCACCTATCAGCAAAGATTGACCAGAGTTTGGTCAGGCTCTTTTGAGCTCTCTTTTTTGATTAAATCTTGGGCTCCTGTGTCCTTCCTTAAGTCCAGTTCTAGCACGAATCCTGCTAAGTCCTTTTAGACAGACTCCCCCATCCTAAAGATCTTATCACTCTCCACAGCCCATCAGGTTCCTCATCCTCTACCACTGCCAAGGTTATCTCTGAATATCCAACAGCCTCTAGCAAGAATCTTGATGGTTGTTTTAGCCCAAATTCTCCCTTAACCCTAATGTCTTCTCCTAGTAATTTTCTATTCACTGACCTCTTCCCTGCTCCTTGGCTATAAATTCCCACGTTGCCTTGTTGTATTCAGAGTTGAACCCAATCTCTCTCCCCAACTACAAAAGTCCACAGCAAGGTCCTTATACTTATCACAATGGTCCAAAAGAAAATTTGTCGTACCTTCTTTAATAAGTACCATTAAATAATTGTTTCTTTGACACCATAAGTGATAAAAGGATAAAACTATATAATTAATCTATCATCAAACCACCCTAAAAGTAGTAATACAATAGAAACAACAGATGCAAAAAATTAAATTTTTCTGCATTTTAGAAAGTTGGACCTTAGTAGACATGAATAACCTGAATGGTCAAAAAAGCTATACTATCTTTGATTTGCAATCGTTTTCCTAAAATATGTCAAATACATTCATTCAAATTTATTTTCAAGTATACTGAGGTCAGTATGGCATAATGGTTAAGACTGTAGGTTCTGGTGCCCAAATGTCTGGGTTTGAATGCTAGCTTTGCCCCCTCTAATTCCTGAGAAAATGACTAAAAAATCTCTGTGCCTTAGCTTCCCATTTGTAAAAGAGGAATGAGGCATATGTGATCTAATAGACATAAAGGTCTTAGTATGGCGACTGGCCCACAGTGGCAGCTTAAGTCTCTTTTCTGGCCATACAGACTCACTTCCATAGCTCAGGTACTGCCACCCATGCTCCGAATTAGTGCCAGGTATTGATAAAAATAAAGGTGACATTGAGGATGATTTTGCTTTTTCACTTGAAACATGTTTAAAGTTAGGAGTTGAGCCTACATTTTCTTTTCAGGTTCCTCCCTTTGCAGATTATGCGATGGGACAAAAACAGTTACTGAACCAATGAAGTAATCCTGGAAATGAAGTGCCAGAAGTTACTGCAGTTCACCACTCACTAACAGGGCCAAGCAGGCGTTGGCAGCTCTCAGAGTATCTCTGCCTTCAAGAGCAAGTGTTCAACCTCCGAATGATCACAGCAGAGGCTGCTGTTGTAGAAGAACTACTTGACATCTCTCAGAGGATTGCTAGGCAGGCTCTTGTCTGAGATGGCCTATTAGTTTTCATATTCACGATACAAAGTGCCATGAATTGAGGGAGAAAAGGCATCTGCATTTTATTATTATTTTTTATTTTTAGAAAAGATTTTATTTATTTATTTGACTGAGAGAGACACAGCAAGAGGGGGAACACAAGCCAGGGGAGTGGGAGAGGGAGAAGCGGACTCCCCGCTGAGCAGGGAGCCCGAATTGGGCCCGATCCCAGGACCCTGAGATAATGACCTGAGCCAAAGGCAGATGTTTAATGACTAAGCCACCCAGGCATCTGCAATTTTTTTTTTTTAAACAAATCTGGGAAATTTAAGAGTTGAAATGACCAATGGAATTCTCACTACATCGTTCATTAAACAAACATGGAAAACTGAGACCAAGAAAAGACAAGTGTTGGGTGATCACAAGGGAGCATAGGTTGAAGACATAAAATGCAAAGTTTTCAAGTGCTGAATGTCTGTATTTAATATGATTTAACTCGAAATTAAGGAACTATGCTTGCTTTGGCTATTGCCTTGAGGCAGTAATGCAAAACTCATCAACTACGGCCTGTGTCAGACAGAAGGGAGAGTGTGACAGCCAACCTATCAGAAAGATGCATAATTATCCAGATAGCGACCCTGAGTGTTGACAGCTGAAGTCAGGTCATTTCGATGAAAGAACACATCACCAAAACCATTAAAGGGCATTGATTAAATTCACTTTAAATGCAACAGCCACTGGCATCTTAAAGATTCATCTCCGCTAGGAGATTAGATTCTCATGTATTCTTTGATTTTGACAAATTAAATTTCCTCCAACTAATTTATTTGTGCATCTCATTTTTTGTAAAGATATACAGCAGAAGAAAACCAAGGATGTACATTTACATGTTTAAAAACTATACCATCAACATCAAAACGGTAAGGCCGTTTTAGCTTAAACATCATACAAGGTTTTTCTCACACACGTGGTAAAGGAAGATGGCTATACTGTGCTTAATTCAGAATTTATAAGTCAAAAGAGTGTTGAAGAGCACATCAGGGTCCAGTGCGTTTTAAGCCGATTTTCTGCCAATTACTTGTAAATTTTCCAAAGGTAACAATAGCAGAGCCCCTTTCCCTAGAAAGGTGGAGTCTAGAACTAAGTTCTTAACCATTAGGAGGGAGATAGTTATCTATCTAGACAGTTACCAGCTCACTTACAATTTATGATAAACCATATCGATTCTACTTTTTTTCAGCATAGGATGCAACACAGAGATCAGAGGTTACAAGCGCCAACACCATACCCAAGTTCTGTGGGTTTAAAACCTCACTAACACCATGTACCTGCTGCATGATTTAGGCATATTATTTAACCTCTCAGTGCCTTTGGCTTGCTAATCCAAAAATGGGTATCTTCTCCGTTGATTCTCAAAGTAACATTCATTTAATAAAACTTATTAAAAATAAGTTTTAAGACTTATTTATACCAAGGCTCAGAAATGTTAAGTAAAACACGTAAGGGCTAGTCAGAAGTCACAGCCAGTGCTACACACAGATGTGTCTGACCTCCAAGTCCAGCCTTGCTGCTGAGGCAAGCTACCTGACCTCGGACGCAGCCCATCCCCTGCCCCGCCGCAGACCGACACTCACGCACAAACAGGTCTACGTCTCTGTTTCATATCTGTCTGAAATTCAGTCTAATTTAAAGGGGATTCCAGGAGGTGGAGGGTGTGGAGGGAGTATGAAAACCACGGATTTACACCAGAAAGCATCCTTACGTCTTAGTATCTTGCATACCCTCATTGGACCTTCAAGTGAAGCACGAACACACGTAAAAAAAAAAAAAAGGACCTTCAAGGAAAGCATGAACACACGTAATTAGGAGAAGGACTGACCTTGTCCTAAATGTGGACTCCTTTGCCCTGAATTCAGTCTATTAGGAAAGCCCAACCCTGGAAGGTAATAGGACAGTCTCAAAGATAGCTCAGAACAATAACTACAAAATAATACTATTTCCTTGTTTCTATAGCAATTCAGAGCCTATACATGGAGAATATGGGAGGATTTTCCACTCAGGAGAGGGCAGTAGACAGAAATGCACACACCAGTAGCTAAGGCTACTTCTGTTATCCTGCTGGTAAGCCTACCCACAATGAAGTAAAGAGAAACAATTTCTGGGCCTCCGTCCCCACTCTGTGTCCACCAGTTAGAAACACAGATCCAAAGTGAAAGCAAGTAATATAGAAAACTGGAAAAGAGATATCATCTTTTAGACTGCTTTAAAATTATACCTCCTACTCCTAGTCTATTTTCCTAGTCTATTTTTTCCCCACAGCTATATAATTAACATGTAACACGCCATATAATTTAGTTCCTTGTTAAATCTCTCACTAGTTTTTTTGTCTGTTTGTTTGATATATTCCAACCATCTAGACAATACTTAATAGTTGCTCAATAAATATTTGCCAAGTGAATGAATGAGTAAGAGGAAGAGAACATCTCTGAAAGTAGTATACTGCAGAACCCAGAATATGTCTGGAAGGCATGATAGGAGAGAATAAAACATTAGGTCTATAAATCTGGAGTCTAAAGCCACCAAAAAATGAATTCACTGAGATCTAAAGACAAAATTAAATAAAGAAAAAAAGATGGATAGGATAATATAATAGTGAAAGAAAACTGTACAACTGCAAAAATTAAATCTGTATTTAAGATAATAAGGAGAACTGAGATAGTAAAAATTCTAACCATTGCTGCAGCTTACAGAACACAAAAGAATTTCCAGAATTATAGAAAAAAATAAAGGTAGAAGGAATTTCAAAACGTAAATAATATATAGAGAAAACTGACAGCAAAGAACAACGCAAAAATTGTCAGTGTCCCTGGAGGTAGAAAAACAATCATCAGAATAGAATAATCAAAAACATAATTAAAGAAAGGTTAAAAAAACTAACAAAATAAATGAAACCACTGCAAGATTAATAGAAAATTTTCAAACAAAAAAAGAGACAGGGAGAAGAGGTTACCAGTAACGGAAGGAAAATCAGGCCAGTATCAAACTTCTCCTAACAGTGAATGCCAAAAGACAATGCAGAAATATCTTCAGGGTTGTGATGGGGAAAAGTTGTGATTCTAGGATCTTATATCCGACAAAATTCCTTTCACGCAAGAAAGCCATTTGCAGACATGCAAATATTTATTTCACTCATGTAGCTTCAGTGAAAAAACAGCCTGACAACTTCCATAAGCTAATAATTGTGAGATAAATCCTCATAATAACAAGGTATTTTTATGGCATGCTGAATTCTTTCTCTCACAGTTTGAGTGACATATGTTGGATCTTATGGTGGGTTATACAACAGTTTAGATGACTGGATCTTGTTGCCTAGGGAATAATGAACAAAATAGTTGTTTTTTTTTTCTCTGTTTTACAATGGTAAAGCAGCACAGTATATAACAAGTAGCCATCACAAATGACAAGTAGATTAAGGAATGACTTTATGGATCTTTGAAGTTCATATTAAAAGACCCGAGGCATTGTTTTTAGTTTTTAATTTGGAAGATTAATAACCTATCCAATGGCAGGTATCTTATGCCTACCAGCTCAAATTTATAGTATCTTTAAGGATTATGTTAAGTATTTCTAAAAAATCAGTGATTCTGATAGGATATCAACTATGTCAACTATATCAAGGAAGCACACACAGGTACATGGCTACAAGGAAATGTAGTCATAGACAGTTACTTCCCTTTTTTATAGTTTTCTGCATTTTTCTATCAATCATATGTTATCATATTGAAAAAAAGATCAATCTATATCTGCAATTTGATTAACAAAATAATCACAATCATGATTTTTAAAAAAAACAAGCATAACAGGAGGACTGTTAAAAAGTGGTATTGGATCAAAGAAATGTGAAATCATATATATATATATATATATATATATATATATATATGCACACATATATATACAGATACAGATGTATTATCTACATATCTATATAGATATGTCACATAACATTTAAACAGCAGCATTGT
>NW_019154108.1:15545529-15593145 GCF_002288905.1 Enhydra lutris kenyoni | reverse complement strand
GAGCCAAAGGCAGTGGCTTAACCCACTGAGCCACCCAGGCACCCCTAATGAGTATATTTTTTTATGGTATTAATTAGGGCTATCACCAAATATCTGGGTTCTTCTGAGCTCAGGGTAGGACTGCATTTCCCCACTCAGCCTCTTAAAAGTTAGGTTGGCCAATGTCACCTGAGTGAAAATAATGTGTGCACTGACATGAAACTTGATCAGCCAGTGTGTAGCTTCCCATGCTCTGCTCCCCAGGCCAAAGAAAAGGATAGGAAAGGACACTAAACGAGGAAGAGCTATTCCCCTGTCTCTGAGCACAAACATGGGGCGGGGCCCTCCTGTCAATCCACACTGAATATATAGTATGAATAAAAAATAACCTTTTATTTTGTAAAGCCACCAAGATATGGGAATTGTTACAGAAGATAACTTAACACATCCTAACTAATATAAAAGCATACATGTTAAAAAATCCTATAGAAAACAGATTTACATAAATATTAATTTTTATGATACTCAGCTAATAGTAATACCTCAAGGGTACATTATATATTATTTTGATGATCACACTTTGGGTTATCTATAGGTCACTTAAATAACCAATCAAATCATTTCTTTAAATTAAATACATGAAGTTAACTTACAATTACACTCACTCCATGAAGTACCTGGTCAAATCTGGCACTTAGTGTTGTGAGAATAACCGGTTTGAGCAAATCTTAATAAGTTATGTGAGGGCAAACATTTATGTATTATTATAAGAATGAAAACGTATGCATTCAAGGTTTAGGCAAAAATGTATTTATTTTTTTAATTTTTTTAAAATTTTTTAAATATTTTTTTTAATTTATTTTCAGCATAACAATATTCATTGTTTTTGTACCACATCCAGTGCTCTGTGCAGTCCGTGCCCTCTCTAATACCCACCACCTGGTTCCCCCAACCTCCCACCCGCCCACCTCTTCAATTTCTTTCTCTGTTAACATTACTAATACAAATAAATGTGCAAAAATAATATTGGCTTATTTTAATAATTAATAAAAATTACTCTAATAAAATCAGCTTACTCTAAAATAATATACTGTCATTCAGGATGCAAAGTATTTTCACATAATCTTATTTAACTCTCCAACAACTCTGGGAAAAAAACGAGCCCCACTGACACACGAGAAAATTAAGGCTCAAGAATACCACCTTAGCTAGTGGCAAAAACAAAAACCTGAACTTGGATTTTCTGCAGTGACACCTGATATTCCTTCTACTGTATCATTTCTTTAAAAAACAGGGAGAAATACTTTCATCCTAAACTGTACTGCAGGAATAAAGCTGAGTAATGTAGCTACATAAAAAAGTTCAGCACATTATTTAATTGTAGTACAATGTATATTAGGAGGTTATGCCCACATCTCTTTTTTTATTTAAAGCATAACTTCCATGATCTACAGATGCCACTGAAATTAACTATGAAAACATGCACTCTTCAAATAAGCTACTTGGGCAGATTATTACTTATTTCATACCCCCTCTTTCCTTTTTTCTTCTCTTGCTACTTACCCTCGGAAATTTCACTTTGTTAGCATAGTCAAAGAGGGGAACCTAAGCTTAGAAGGAAGAGGTATAGCACGTCGACTAAATTTTCCCCCATAGTTGTTGTTTTTGTTTTAACAATAAAGTTAAAAGGGGGAAAAGTTTAAGATTAGTAATTAGTGTTACTATTTAGTACTAGAAATCAGTTACTAATTAGTTACTAATCAGTAATTAGTAATTAGTGTGCATTTTTGGATGAACCATGACTTTTTGATTGTTCATATAATCAATACTTCCCCCAATGGTATGTTAGAACTAAGAGTTGGCTGCATGAAATTCCAATTTGAGGCTAGAGTAATATCTGTAATGTGGTTCACGTGCACCGCCACCACCATACTCACACATGAACGTCATCTGGGCCAGGTACTTCTTTTGTAAATATCACGCTACATTTATGGTACCACATAAATAACAAAGCCGATTGTCCAAGAGTAAGTTTGCACAGGTCTCAAAAATCTCATACACATACACAAAGGGCTGGGAAGACAACAAGTATATAGCATAATTACTAGCTGTAAGCAGACAGGCCCAGATAAATACTATAATGTTCCTTCTTTATCAAATGAAATATTTGAGACAGTTACAAAAAGTATTTTTCTGATAATCATCTCACTTAGTTTTAGTCTCATTCAGAGCAATACTTGCATACGTGGTGGTCGGTCAGATGCTCTATAGAATCTATAATCCATGACAAACAGTGCTACATGTCAATGGTAGCATGGAAAGAAATGGAAAATGGAAAGAAATAGATTCTGTATTTATTCAGGGCATGAACTTCATGGCCACTGTTTGCTTCTAATTTGGGGGTAATTTCTTGATCACATTTGATAGTGATGGCTTTCCAGAAGATTAAAAATACGTTATTGCAAACTTTCCAAAAGTATGAAGAAATATATAAAAGTTTTGTTTATTTGGTTTTTTTAGAATATTTAAGCAATTCCTGACTTGAACACAGCCAAGAAATGAATGGCCCCTATGCTGATACCATAGCCAGCACCCACCTTCACTGGGCCCTCCAGTTTCTGTCAGATCTGTACTACCTTGCTATGAGTTTTCCTACTACCGAAAACAAAACTGCTTCCTCACTCCTGGGAAGATTATATCCCTCATGCTGCCTAATCCCCTTCCAGTCAGCACAGGATTCTGAGAACTAGGGGCTCTGAATTGAACTTGTGGCTGATGTAACATACGTGTGCCGATGAGAAAGGATGACTATTTCATTATTGCTTTGGAGTCTACAATGTATTTATGCAATCATCCTGCTTTATTTCCTGTCAAATGTAATTTTGTACTCTGCAAACTTAACTACCATGCATGAGGCATTTTCTCTGAGAAATACATGTTAACTTAGAAAATAAATGAACCTAGGTGAAGATTTCAAATGGCAGGAACATATGTTAATATCCTGAGATAGGCTTTATTTTTATTAATTTAGGTGGGTGGGAAGAGAAACAGAATCAAAAACCCAAAACAACTTCTTAATTTCAATGCCTGTATTTCAAATGCACAACACCAGAATTACATATTTTGGAAAAATAAACATCCACTTCAACAAACTGCCATGAAGAAAAATGCAAGGATACTGCAGGGTCAGTGCTAGAAGTCACCTCCCAAGACTATTTGCCTTTTAAGCTGCCTGAAAGCAGTTTAACTTTCCTTTAAAATGGGTTTCTAGGGGCACCTGGGTGGCTCAGTCAGTTAAGTGTCTGACTCTTGATTTGGGCACACTTTATGATCTCAGAATCATGAGATCGAGCCCGGTGTGGGGTTTTGGACTCAGCTACCCCCTCTAAAAACAAATAAATAAAAATAACGGTTTCCAGAATCCAGTCTGCAGTTCTCTGAGAACAGCCAAAAGACTAGCGAAATGCCACAGAATTATGAGTGTACTAAATTAATAAGGTAACACCCAACACCCAAACCTGCAATAACACCACCCCCTGGGAGAAAGCTCTCTGTCAAATTCTACACCCCTGCTTCAAGTCTACTCATTTCCAAGTTCAGATGGTGGTTTCATGAAATCACAACACTGAACAGAAAATACTCTTACAATTTTCCCCTCACTGTTGAAGGTATAGTTTCCTACCATGTCCAACAGAAATGGTAAATTTCCTCCTGAAGACACATAGAGGACTGCAGTTTTCAATATACCCTCTGCCTTTCCAGTATCGATCTGTTTGGAACTTCTTGCAACAGTTCCCCTAAACCTTTAATTTTTTTCTTCCTTTTTTTGGGTTGTTGTTCTTTCTCTAATCAATTAAGCATTGTCTTATCAACAAGCCAAACAGGGGTTTGCCGTTAAGTCTGTGACCATTGCCATAACAGCTTTAACAATTCAATAGAGGGTTAAAAGCAAACTGAAAGTTCTGATGGCTGGTTCGAAATACAGGAAAAATAAACACAGATGCTACATAACTGATTTCAATCTCTAGACTCAGGGAGTAGGAAACAAGAGTCCTTTGTAAATAGGAGAACTGCGACTCCAAAAATATGTCTTCCAAAAGTCTCAGCGTGATGCTTTGGGATCTCACAGTTGCTAGGGACCATAGTGGGGCCCTTGTTATCTGCATTCTGATGCTCAGAGATCATGATTGAGTGATAAACTTGGGCAAATCCTGGCTCAGGCATTCCAATTTACTTTCCGCTGGGGATAATTTCATTATATTTTAATGCCTCCAGGTAATCAAATCATCTGACATTTTATTCCAATATTTAAACTGAACTCAAAATAAGAATACAGTTGTCCATTACATCATTTTTGCCAACAGCTTGTCCTAGAGTTTAGGGAATTTCTTATTAGCTTTAAAATAACTTAAAACAGAAGACACAAAGAGTCCCCCTTTGGCACGATGCTCAGGGATTAGCATATTTCCATGTAAGCTTTCTTTTTTTAATCCTATATCTGTTAAGGTGGCAGTGAGGAGGGTAAAATGGGGACAGATACATGATTTACCCTCCTCCCAGCCACCTCCTTAGTTCAAGGCAACGTCTTCGCTCATAGGGATTAATGGGATTACCTTCTTCGTTTTTTTTAAAGATTATTTTGGTGGGGGGCAAAGGGAGAGGGAGAGAGAGAAGCTTAAGCAGGCTCCTCATTGCATGTGAAGCCCTATGTGGGCCTTGATCTCAAGACGCTGAGATTACGGTCTGAGCTGAAATCAAGTCAGATGCTCAATGGACGAGCCACCCAGGCACCTCGATGAGATCACAGTCTCACTGGTCTTGCTTCCCTCGTGCCCTCCAGATGGCAGCTGAGTCACATCTTCCCTCTCTTGTGTTTGAATCTTTCAGTGGCTTGCCACTGAATTCAGAGTGTTGCTATGACTTGCCGAGTCCCACATGCCCTGGCTCTTCTTAATCTTGCTAACCTTGCTTCTTCCTCCAGGTCCTGCCACAGGGACTCACCTGTAGTCCTTGAATATGTTCACATCTGTCCCACTCAGGATCTTCGCTATTGCTGGCCCTCTGCTTGAACACATCTTTGCACTCTGCTCTACCTAGCTGATCTCTTCTCATGCTTCCGGTTTCAGCTTCGATGTCACCTGCTCAGAGAGCTCTTAAATCAGTGTTCTTTAGAACATGTCCCATGTCCCACTCCCTGCTTTGGCTCCTTGATCTACTGTCTAACACCACACATGAACTTCCTGGGTAGCATTTCTTGTCATTCACAATGGTCTTGTTTTTTTTAATGTACTGATTGACCATTGGTCTCGTCAGCTCTAATGAAAGCTTCAGGAGGGAGCCCATCTACCTTGCCTTCCTAGTCTGTCTGAACTAAAGAATAAACAAGCAAATGTTGGGGGGAGGGTTACGAAAATGAAGCTGCCACATAGAACACAACGTAGGAAATCTTGGCCATTTTTTAAACTCTCTTCTCTTCACAGGATAGACTAGCGCTGCGGAAGAGTCGCAAGCCTGCTTCTTAAATATTCATTTCAATGTTCAACTTGTATTAGTCACCAAGGCCTGTTGACTCTTGCATCTAATTACTTCAGCACCGTGTCTTCCTCTCCTCTTGCAACACCAACTCCAACCATCCTGGTCCAGCCTCCCATGCCCCTTCCGTGGGTCCCTGGGATGGGATCCTAATTGCTTTCTCCATCAGTCTCCACACATCCTCTTCTTGACAGATGCGTCTTCTAATGTCGCTTTTAACCTATCACTTCGCTTTCCAACAACAGCAACAACAACAAAACCCCAAACCAACCCATGTTCTATCATATTATAGTAGGTGTCAGGAATCACATTATATTCAACTGTATCCTTCCCAGCTGAATCGGTCAATAATATTTCCCGCTACTCTTTAAACAATTCCTGTAGTCTATTTAAATACTTACTTTTCTATCCCCAAAATAAACCAAGATCAGGTCACTCTTTGTGTTCTTGCTCAGCTCTGTCATGACTTAGAGGCCCTTTCCCCCTCCATTGATCTAAACCAAAACGTTTCCTTCAAAGCTATAGCTGAAATCCAACTTCTCTCATTAAACCTCCCCTCCTAGCTCCAGCCCACATGTACTTTCCTTTTTCTCAATTCCTAAACCATTGTTTAAACCACTGTTCCATACAACACTTGATTACACAAGACTTAGCTCTGTTATCCTCCAGTTATTTCACAAGTGTACATTTTCTCTCCCAAATTGGGTCGCAAGCAGGGGCTGTGTCTCTTCTATCCCAGCAGTGACAGAAGTAGCACTGATCCAACAGGAGCCACTCATGCTGACTTACTGATTTACATGGTCCTGATGAGGAATCCCTTCGACTACAAACAACAGTTTTAGATAACTTGCAATCCCCAAACAGAACATAATGTTCTTGGCCCTAATCTGTCCCACACAAACTCCCAATACCTAGAGTGTTCCTTTTCCACCTTCATTCACCTGGGAAACTCCTAATTCTCTTCCAGGTCTCAACTGGGACAACATTTGCTAAGAAAAGGAAAGTACTGTCCCTTCCGTACCCATCCTCCTATCCCGGTATCTACCTAAAGTGTAGTTCCTATCGATTCCCATTAAATACTCTTAACCCATAGCATGTGGTACTCTGTATTATAAATGACTATTCGTATGTGTGCAGCTTAGGGTCAAGTAATTTATTTATCTTTTATCTTGATAGTAGCAGAGTGACGGTGCTGTATTATTTGTTGAATAAACAAATGAACAAACTAGCAAAAAAGCTGGCACTAAAATCTGTTGAAAGAGCTAAGAATATAGTATAATAGGTATCAATTTAGTGTTACATAATTTACAACAGGCCACACAGTTCATACCATTGAATGTTTATTTGTTATTAGTTCTGATTGTTAAGCATCCACTATGGGTCAAGCATGGGGATACAGAAAAGACTCAAACACATAAAATCCCTAACCTCACAGAAAGTGCATCTCACTAGATGAGGTGGGCAGGAGTACAGTGTTTGCTCTGAGGTAGAGAGCACAGAGACGCTCTCAGCAGAAGGCTTCTTTCTGCAAGGATGTTGACACTGAGACAGTGCCGCCTTGGACCAAAATGGTGGCAGTTTGAATGGTTGTGCGGTGGTTACATTATGCATGTACTTTAAAGTCAGAGCCAACAGAACTGATCGATAGACTGTAAATCAGGTCTGAGGGAATGAGAACAGTCAAGGTTGGATTATAGTCTGTGCAACTGTGGAATGGAATTTGTGCAGGGTTTGGAAGTGTATGATTTTGGAAAGAGTGTGCAGATACATAAAGAAAGTCTCTAAAATTAGGCCTTAAGTTTTAATAATCTGTTTCGTATAGTTGAATTTCCTTTGGACATATTTCCCATGAACAGCAAGAGTCTCTGTGGCTTCTTCGACAAATGGATAATGCTGAATAGACGAATCTTGGACAGCAGCAGCTAACGCAGCTCTGGGAAGCCTCGCCTATACCTCGCTCCCCATAAAATCCACTGCAATTTTTCCTCCAAAACTGTCTCAAATTCTTCCTTTAAATGACTAATACAATGCAGCTAGTGCTAGAGGTTACAATTTCTGAGATTACTAAAAACCACTTCAAAGCTCACACGATTATGATCATGATGAAGATTAAATAATTATACTTTGAATTCTACTGAATGGTGATTTGGATGTCAAATGGACACGTATGCAAGAAGGCAAAATTTTTGCCCTGTCCTAGACCATAACCTAGTCTAAGGTCAGAGGAGATGACCTTGACCTGGGAATAAAAGAACGTGGAGGAAATGTGGATGACCTGGAATGACTTAATACTCCTAAAACTAAAGTCTGAGATAGAACAGGAGGTGATTTGGGCTGTCGGAAGCTACCTACACAACTGGAATAATCAGCTCCTATGCTTAATGGCTATAATTTGGGGTAAGGCTGGTAATAATGGTTTATTTTTTTCATGTGTGGAAGTATAGGTCTGCAAAACTTACTGAATTTGGGATTCAAAAAATGAGACTGTTTACAAACACATGATGCAACCGTAAGTCAGTATAATGACTAAGTCTCTTGCAGAATAATTCAGCGGTGGTCATGAGGAGTTAGAACCTGGACTTTTGAGTTTTCATGGGGCAGAAGCTAACCATTCTCACTCAGTCTGTGAGGTTCCCCCGCCCTTTCTAGACTCTAAGTAGTTTATACAATAAACAGTTATTTCCATAGTAGAAATGGGCCAAGACGTCTAAGCTCCAAAGTTAACCTGTTATTATGGTTAGAAATCAAGGTTGCCATTCCTCCAGGTTTTCACAGCCACACCACTTTAGACCTAGCTGGTGGAAATGTAAGAGTAAATATAGTTCCCTGACCTCTTCACAGAGGCAAAAATCAACATGTTCAGGTATTGATTTCACTGGCACGTGACCAAGCACAAAGAGGCATTACAGTGGATTCAGGTAATTCCAGGACTCTACAAATGTTTCTCAAAGGAAAAAATTTTTTTTATTAACATATAATGTATTATTAGCCCCAGGGGTACAGGTCTGTGAATCGCCAGGTTTACACACTTCATAGCACTCACCATAGCACATACTTTCCCCAATGTCCATAACCCAACCACCCTCTCCCTCCCCAGGCAATCTTCAGTTTGTTCTGTGAGATTAAGAGTCTCTTATGGTTTGTCTCCCTTCAAAGGAAAATTTTAAGCAAGAGTTCATCCATATGCTGTCTGTGTCCTCTTATTTAGGAGTTGATATAAAGCACTGATTTGAAAACCTTATCTACTTCATAATTTATCAATGGCATCACATACGAAAATGAAAACTTTTTAAGAATCATAATTCACACCCCAAAATCAGACACCAGGCCCATGAGAGGAAATCTCATCAAAAGCATATGTAGAAGGGAAGAATTCTTCTTCCACTTAAAATTCCTTCGTAACTGAGATGAGTCATTTCCTTCCCTATCTTGAAAATTACGCTTTAAACCCACCTCCTTCCATGAAAAAAGACAGCTGTAACTCTTCCCAATCCCCCAGCGTGGCAAATGTGATTTTCACTATGGGGTCTGTATTTATAGCCTGTGGATATTTCTTAGGCACTGAATGACTAACTACCAGAAGCAAAGTCATGTATATATACCCATTCTGTTTCCAAGAAGGCGCTGAGTGTATGCATCGTCAACCCAAAAAGAGACTGTGCTCCAATATGTGGTCCTTTTTACATGACAACAAACATGAATAGAAGGCAAACAGCAAGGGCTTAAATTTAAATTATTCTTGTAATCCTCATATTTCAGTGTCGATTTTTTAATACATTTGCGCTATTGCAAAAACAATGTATGTTTTTAAAACCCTTGAATTCATTATAATAGACAAGCATATAAGAACAGGAACAATCCTTTGAAATGTGAGTTAAAATTTGTAAATTGAAAAAGGTGATCTCAAATAAGAGCGTCACGAAAAGAATGTCAAAACCGTACTTAAATCGTTTCTTTCTACACTAAAAAATCAAAGATGCAGGAAAATTTGAAACTACTTGCACCCCCCCCAAACCATCATTTCAAGCCATTTCTTGACATTACTATCCATTAGTCAAATGACTCAAATGCTTTGCTCTGGGTTCACACGCATTTTAAACTTAACTTAGTATTCTGGTACAATAATTCATTCCCATCATTCCTTTGTTCAACATTTAAACCCTCTTTTCAAAATCAATTTACTAAAATCTAGCTTTCTACCTTCCATAGACCAGTTTGACCAACTGTAAAAGAAAAATTCAAACATGAAGTTTAGCTCACAAGCTGCACCAAAATTAAAAAACAAAATAAGTTGTCTCCTACCTATAGTTGTTATAACAGTGCCAGCAAAGAAGAAGGAACTTCCCAAATCCCAGTGACTGATTTGATTGGAGGTGTTTCCTAAAGGTATAATCCCTGCATTTATTGCTGCCACTATTTGCTGCAAGTTTAAAAAGAAATTCATCAGTACACATGAATCACATGGAGGCATCAAACAGTGTATATTTCACCCCAGTTGACGAATTAGACAAAGAGAATCAAGTCTAAGGCTTGGTTTTCCAATTGAAGTATACAACATAGATTAAGACTTTATACTAAAGAATGTAATAAGATAAATAAGAAAATGGTATGGATATCAAGTGAATGGATCTGTATGGAACATATCATTTTGTATCATATTATATCATATTGTATCAATATGCGTTTGTAGCTCATCCATTAACCTCTTCAGTGACTTATTTAAATTAACTACTAAATACAGCCATGATTTTTAGTAAGCACCCCAGAGTTAAAATATCTGATTGCAAACTTACAAGTTAAATAATATATAATAGCTTCATCACAGAGCAAGTGTTTCCAAAGTGCTCATCGTTTTGAATGTTAAACATATGCAGCCGAGCCTGGGTTGTGTATAAGTGTACAGTGTATTTATCAATAAGGTCCAACAAAACAGGCTAAGATAAGAAGCAAAGGCAAAAACAATTCACTATCACACTTCAGTTAGCCCATGTGTATCTAGATTTTTAGAATTTCTACAGACTTTTTATAAGTTCGATGACAATAGAATTGTCATAGCATCACCAAAATACCACCAAAGATCCATAGATGACAATCACTCAGCAACATTCATATAGGGACACTCAGATCTGGATGCCGTCTTGAATAGTTCAGAAAGACAGAAAGACGACATTATAATCCCTTCAGTCATCAGATGTTGAGCAGAGGATGGGAATATCCAGAAGTACAAAACATAGAAGAGAATGTGTTAGGAGAAAATTGCGTAGTAAAAGAGAGACATACAGATTGTAGGAAAAGATGTTTCTGCATATAGTTTCAGAAATCTTTATCATTTAATTTCCAGATTTTAAAATTGGAAGGAGCATCATCTGATAGGCAAGGAAATTGAAGACCAAGAAAGATAAAGTGACTTGTTTAAGGTTAGACTACTGGTAAATGGACAAAAACCACACTGTGAAGATGGGGGCACTACCCCCAGCAAGTTACTGTCAGATGAAAAAGAGCATGTAATCCAGAATGGAAACACAATATAAAATTTCATTTGTCTGATTTGTTAACCCTATAAATTAAAACTTCAATCGTTCTGTGTAAAGCTAATTGAATGGTAATGCTTTTTAGAAAACTTTAACAGTAATATATTTACTGTAAAAAACTAATACAGAAAGGCATATTCTCTATTTTTATTTAATATTTTTCTACGTATAGTTTTTTTTGTCATTACCATATTAACTTAATCCCTGCCAGATATGTAGATGTCTATGCTGTTCTAAAATTTCTTATAATGAAAAGTGCTGCTGCAAACATATTTAAGTATAAATATTTTTTCATTTCTGAATATTTCATTGAGATTGCTTGAAATAAATTTGTCACATTAAATATTGTGAAGATTTTAATACACATAATTTATAATATCAAGTAGCTACCCAGGAAGATTGTTATAATTTACAGTTACCCCTGCAATGATTTACAAATGCTTAGCTATGCTATTACCCCTAGTACTAATATTTTATCTTTAGTGAAATGATAAGAATTGTTTACATTTATAAATCCTCTATTGTGAGTGAAGTTAAACAAAAAAGCTTCATTGATTATACATTAAATGCATATAAATATAGATATATGCACATATATGCATAGTGCACAATGAAGCTATGAGATACTTTAATAAAGATAAGGCAGGCCTCTCTATTCTTTTAAAAATGTTTTGTGTAGCTACTAATCTATTTTTTTTTTTAAAGATTTTATTTAGTTATTTGAGAGAGAGAGCATGAACAGGGAGAAGGTCAGAGGGAGAAGCAGACTCCCCATGGAGCTGGGAGCCTGACGTGGGACTCGATCCTGCAACTCCAGGATCATGACCTGAGCCAAAGGCAGTTGCTTAACCAACTGAGCCACCCAGGCGCCCTACTAATCTATTATTCTTGCGTAGACTTTAGAATCGCTTAATTAAATTTTACAGAAACTTTCATTCCCACATGTTTAACATATTTGCATTATTTGGATATATATGAAACTCATAAGTTAATTAAGGAAACTGAACATTATTGTAATAGTGAAACTTCCTATCACAGAACATGGTATGCATCTCCATTTATCGACTCCCCTTTAATATCCTGAAATAGAGTACTTTTATATGCTTCCTGTAGGTCTGTAAGGTTATTCTTAGGCATTCTGCTTTCTCGCCTTTTGAATTATAACTGTGAATTATATTATTATATTATTATATTATGTTATTGCTGCTGTATACACAAATACACATTGCCCATTCTCTGCACTAGCAATACTCAAATTCTATTTATTTCAAAACCACTTTGCAGTGTCAAAAATTACTGACAACATCAGGGGTCTTTTATATATGTGAGTTATAACTATTGACATTTACTATATTTAGTAAAATTTCTAATTTTCAAAATTTTAATTTGTGTAAAAATAACAAGAAGGCCATTATATGTTAATATAAATAACCAAATTTTATGAAGACAATTGTTTTCCAAAATCAAAAAATATTTAGTGAGAAGAGAGGAATTGTTTTGTAGTTTTATAAATCTCTTCAATTTCCAGGGACGCCTAGGTGGCTCAGTTGGTTAGCTGCCTTCAGCTCAGGTCATGATCCCGGGGTCCTGGGATTGAGCCCCATGTTGGGCTCTCTGCTCAATAGGGAGCCTGCTTTTCCTTCTCCCTCTGCCTGCCACTCTGCCTATTTGTGATCTCTCTGTCAAATAAATAAATAAAATCTTAAAAAGAGATAAGGGGGATGACTGAGTGGCTCAGTCAGTTACATGTCTGTCTTTGGCTCACAACATGATCTTGGGGTTCTGGCATGGAGCCCCACTCCCATATCCGGCTCTGTGCTCAGTGGGGAGTCCACTTCTCCCTCTCCCTTTGCTTCCCTACGACCCCGCCTGCCCCATGCTCTCTGGCTCTCACTCTCTCTGTCAAGTAAATAAATAAAACCTTAAAAAAAATTCTTAAGTTTCTGGATTAGTAGAAAACAGATTCGATTATATGCTTCTGCATTCAGCTTACTAGAAAGCACATCACATAGTTTCTGAAAAATGAGACAAGGGGAGTGGAAAGGCAAAATCATCTTAGTATTTTCAAGAAAATATCTTTGACCTCATCAGACCTCTGAGAATGTCTTGGAATAACATCTTGAGAACCGCTGCTGTATACTGAAATTTTTTGGTTTGATTTTGTTTTGCACCTGGAGAACCAAAGTAAGCAAGCTTATAGCTCTACAAATAATGGTATTTTACCTCTTCATCTTCCAAGTTATGTTCTATTACCCTTTCATCCCTTATTATGTTGGTCAGTATTTCCAGAGCAATGTTAAATTAAAAAAGGAAAGCAGACTTCTTTGTTTTTGTGTAGCATAAATTCCTCAATGTTTCAGTGTTTTATCATTAAATATACTGACTATTGGCAAGAAAATGGTATTTAATTAAATAATTACAAGAGCAAGCAAGTAAAAAGGACTGATAAGTGAAACTTGAATATCTAAAAATGTCTTCGGAAATATTTTCAGATAACAATAAACACAAGGGAGGTGTACATAAACATTGTAAGCACAGACTGGTAATCGCTAGCTTTGCAACTCACAGGAAAACTAATGCTTCCAGTAAAAATACCAAGGAGAAGGAGGGTGGATTTAGATACATTTAGATACACTGTAATTACATTACAAAAAAAAGTATATTTTTATATTTTTTAGACATTTCATCAACATATTCATTTATTCAAAAATATTTATCAGTTGTTTGTAATGCTAAGCAATGGGGAAACAACAGAGAAGTAAAAAAAAAAAAAAGGTGACTTATTTTTAAAAGATTTATTTTTCAGAGAGAGAGAGAGAGCACAAGCAGGGAGAGTAGCAGGCAGAGGGAGGAGCAGGCTCCACACTGAGCAAGTATCCTAATGTGGGACTCGATCCCAGCACCCTGGGATCATAACCTGAGCCAAAAGCACATGCTTAACCGTGTGACCCAGGCATCCCAGGTGACATAGTTATAAATGAGAAAAGACAAGGCATGTCTTTAGAATCCACCCCATTCAATACAATTATTTTATTGATTAGAAGCAAGCTAATTTCTCCAGCAATTGACTTAAAACAGCCTACATGTTCAGCACAATTATTTTAGCCAGTTCTTTTGTTGTCAATAATGAGGTGCAACATTACCCAGACACTTGGATAAAAACCATAAATTATTTAAGTGCAAAAGAAGCAAATGTAGACTTAGAAAAAGTAAAGTCTGGTAATGTGTGGGTTGTAAATAGTTATTACAGAGCTGTGATGATTGCAACAGAGGCTTGAGAAGGAACTGGGAATATGTCAAGTCACTATGAGAATGAGTCTACCACGAGGCTTATTTGGAATATTTTTGTGAATTTATTTTATATTTTTGTACAAGATCTCTTGGTCAACATCCGCAGGAAACTGGTTGCCCTTGGCGAGTGTACTCATAGATCTGAAAGTCTTGAATTTCAACATCAGTTCAGGCTGTCAAAGCACTTAACAAATACCTTCATTAGAACTGTTCCTGTATGTGCCATATTAGGTGACTAAAGTAACAATCACTTCATCAATAATAAAAATAACAAAATAATAAATAATAAAATAATAAATAAAATAAAAATAATAAATAATAAAATAATAAAAATTCATTTTTCCATGAAAGGTAACTTCTGTAAACCATCAAGTCATGTTGACAACTTACAAATAAGTAAAATTGGTTAGAGTAAAGGAAATTTGGATCCTATGCATCGAATCCCAACAAAGGATTCCTTGAAGTGTTGATTAAAAAGGGCTTCCCAACTTAAAATCTACAGTAGAAAGAGGATAAGATAATCTTGGCTGGATTCACGTTTAATTTTGATCTTTAATAGATAGATAATCACGGAATGTGCATCAAGAAAACGAAGTTGAATACATGGTCCTAGTCAGGGTATGAGTTGAAATTTCACAAATAGAGCTCTAAGAACTCTGTACTCACTGAGATGATAAAGGTAATTACTCAGAAAAGTAATGATGAAAAATGTGAGTTTCCATGACATTGATGTCTTTAGAACAGAAGTTCACAGAGTTCTACTGTGATTTTGTGCATTCCTGAATTGTAAGAAGTTGTCTCCCTGTCATTTAGCATTTTGGAACTATATTCAGCTCTGACACCAAACACTAATAAGACACACTTATTTGCAATTGTACGAGACTAGCCTTGGAGCACAAGGCAATCACTGGCAATCATGAAAATGTTTCCGTTGAGTCCAACGCCTAGGAACAACATTTTCAAGTGTTATAAAGTACTTGACCAGCTATTGTGTCATTGAAGGAAAATGTGATGAAAATTAAATAATCCCAGGGAAGACCTGAAGAATATATTGTTTTAAAAACAGGTTATATCCTGGATTTTAAAATACAGGTGATACCGTAAATTCTAATCTCGCTTTTTCTCCCATTTACTCTGAGGCTCAGATGTTCACATTCAACAAAACAATACAGAATGTTCCGAATGCCTTCCACAAATTCCTCCTCTGCTCATACCATAATCATGATTTGACTAAAATATATTTTCGTACCTATAATCCTAAAAGCAAATTCACACTAATAATTTCAAAAGTTTTAAGTGATGTAAAAATTCTAAACTACAGGTATTACTCTCTGAGTTACACCAGTGATGTATGCATAACTGGTCCAATGACAACTTTTTTTTAAAAAAATTTATTTATTTATTAAGTAATCTCCACACCCAACATGGGGTTGGAACTCACAACCGTGAGATTAAAGTCACATGCTCTTCTGCCAGCCAGGTGTCCTGTGGCAACTTCTTTTAACTTGGTATTTAAGATCGATCTCATTTTTTTCTCATTTGGAATGAACACTATTTCCAATAAATTGATATAATGGCCGAGTCCAGTCACAATTACACTGACATCTATATTATTACACAGTTGCTTAAAGAAGAATATAAATATTATCTTGCCAAATTTCTGTAAGAAATGATTATACATCTTTTTTTTTTTTTTTGGCCATTATTTCCTTGTGGGGGAACCATTCTCATCCTGAAAGGAACCTAGTCTTTAGGAAAAGAATCAAATACACATTCACAATAACACATCTGAACACTTGAAATTTGTAAGCAAGATTATTTTAAAATGCATAATGAGAAAAGCAAAACAATAAATGATGTTCTCATTGCCAAAGAACTTTCTGAGAAGATATACTGGTAGGTATTATTACTACTTATTATTACGCCAGAAAAATAATCATCACCCATCAATTATATGCAGTAATATAGGAGTACTATTGCCAAACACTATCATTATTCATCTCATTCTTAACCTTCTAGTTATATATGTCAACACCATGACCACCTAATGTCAGATGATCTGAACTGCTTTGAAAGGCCCTGCTCATAAAACCAGAGATGATCGCAAAATGGCCTTTACTCTTACAGGCTCATAATTCACGAACTGCGTGGTGGAGCCTACGGCACCTTGACTGGCGTATTTGAATCAATAAGGAGTCACATTTGTTTATCCATTTCCTGAGTGTTCTTTTTTTTACTTTATTGGCCACATCTGTCTGAAATGTTATTTACAGACATAATTTGCTCAAGAACTTCTCCTCTAATGTTAGTCACATGTAGTAGTCTTAATCACTGGGGCTGTTTCTTTGACATATCAAATTAGGTTCAACAGAGAAGTAGCATTATAAAGCTGTATTTTAAATTTCCATAGTAAGGTGGCCCATGGTACATCTTCATACCAATGGGCCAAATGCCCAGAGACCCAACTGATCTTCTTCACTGTTTGGTCCTTTCACGGTATTCTGGAAACTAAAGTAATGACCTTGGCTTTCTTGTATGAGATAATATTTTGATCAGAGTACCACTTGGGACCACAGACAATCCAACAAGGGAAGAAACAACTTCTTGAAAACCACACTGTATTAGCATAATGTTCCAGAGGACTATTCCAAGGGCAGCTCTCTGCTAATGATAGTACTAGGGTGAACCACGTAAAATTGTCAATATCTAAACACTTTTTGTCCTACAAAATGACAACTTCATATTAGCACACAAAAGAATGGCACTTCTGTTTTCATCAGTAGTATGTAATAACATGCTAACTCTCATTTAAGTGTGACATCTATTACTTTCAGGACTAAGGCTAAATTCCCATTAGCAGGAAACTGTTAATATCAGTTATGGTCTTGCTTACAGTTCCACATGAAGAATATATACTTCTCAGATTAAATAAAACCCTATACGGCTGAGAATTCCATTCTGAGCAAACATGGACTGACTACTGAATTCCTATTGGAAATTCAAGTCGTGTCCAACTTTTGCACATATGTGAAAAGTCAGAGCATATTATCTAATACTTAAGATGTTTATATTTTGTAGAAGCAAACTTATATATTCATCTCTTGATATCAAATTTCCATACTAATATACATTCTTGCCTCCAAGTTGGTAAGTGAACTTGAGATACACTCTATGTAACTTAGTTTTTCAGAAATTCTATAGTTATATGGAGATGACACATGTTTTGTTTTGCCTATGCAAAATAGAGGAATCTATATAAATTCTAAAAAGAAAAAAAAACAAAATTATATTCAACAATTAATTAAACTGTTTTAAGAACTGACAAAGGTTAGATTTTTAAAAATCTAACATTGATAATCTTTTCCCCTTTAAAAAATATATTTCTGATTTCTGTGGAGAAAAAAGATGGAGTAGTATATTTGCATAATTTATACAGAACACAGGTGATTAAATCATTCTATATTTAGAGTCTGGTAAAGAAGCAAGTTTTCACAGTTTCTCCAGGGCCTATCTTTTAAGTGAGAAAAGTAATATGCAGTGATGTTTTTAATCTATTTTCTTGTTGAAAACAATTTGACTCAAAATACATTTCATGTTTTCTTTAAAAGCCTTTCAAAATCCTTGAGCCTGTTTCCCAGTAATCCATTACCTACATTTAGCCACGCACTAATTAGAAACTTTCTATAAAGAAGCATCCTTTCTACAAATAAAAAACTTAATTCTTCTTTTTTTTTTAAGTAAGCTCTGCACTCAACACAGGGCTTGAACTCACGACCCCAAGATCGACAGCCAATGCTCAACCGGGTCAGGAAGACACCCCAAAAAATGTAATTCTTATAATCTAAAAAAGATAGTATTTCCTAAGGGAAGCTGTTTCTACACACCAGGCTTTAGAAAGCACCTCAAAAGTAAACGTCTTGCTTACCTTCCCATGTCTTTCTTTCTATTTAGAGATTACCCCATTGCATGCTAAAGCTATTTTTATACACACTAATGAAATGTACAGCTTTTTTTCTTTTGCTCTTTTGAAAGTGTAAATTTATTTCCTATTAGTAGAAACAAAAGCTTAAAATTCAGAGTAGGAAAGAACAAAGAGTCAGAGATGGATGTCACCCACAGAGCCCAGTGAAAGAGGCAAACTGATTGGTATTAGAATTGTCTTCCCTGATTATAACCATTTTGGAAAATATTTTTAATCCTAACATGAATTTACAGGTTACTGGACATTTGGAAAAATAAAAATAAAAAATCTCACTCTGTAGGTCTTAAAACCATTTTTGCAACATGCATACATTCCATTTTTGGTTCTGTTCATGCTTAAAATCATTAAGTGTGCTTTCAACTATTTCCCTACAACATAAATATGCTCCAAGGCATTTTGAAGTCATTAATACCTCACTTCGTAGTCATCTATACATCACTGACTAGCTACATGTAAAATACTTTAAATAACCAACCCTCTACTAATAAATAAGTTTGTATCACTGTGTCCAAGGTCAAATGACCATTTGCAAAGTTGTTATAGAGATGACTTATACATCAGACAAGGACTGAATGTGAAACACTAAGATTCTGTTCTTCTTTGAGCCCAGTGTGAAATGCCACTGTGATGTAGAAAGGATAAAATGTGCTCAAGACCTTTGGGTCCTTGCCGCTCTGGAGATCCAGGAAAACGCATCTGAAGCAAGCATACTGAAACCTGCATTTCCCCAGCTGTGGATTTTCCCACGTTTTTCTGGATTCCATATAACTCTACGGCATATTAATATTCTATCAGAGCATCAGTCTCTATCTTTTTGGTGCCTTCCACCTTATCTCAGCCTTGGTGGTGGAAAAGAGTTTAAAGAATAGGAAAATATGGGAAAAAAGAAGGTAGAACAAGAAGTCAACAAGAAACAAAAGAGCAAGTAGAGAGGAAAAGATAAATGTCAGATAACAAAGAAGAGACAGTTCTAGAAGAATCAGATAGGAACTTAATTCAAGTCATAGTCACTCTATCTAGGAAGCTCTTTTAAAAAGAGGTTGTCCTTAAAATAGGATTTGAGTAGGCAGAAACCGGAGATCAAGAAGACACAGCATCTAAGACAATATTTTTATACCATTTTGCCTGGGGCGTACAACACTAACCAGCATTTATTCATGCACTGTTTTAAAGGTCTGAAGTTCTGAACTGATGAGAAAAAAACAGCCCAAAATGAACAAAGGGAGTTTTCCTCTGTCAATTACATGCATCCACAGAATTCCCAAATTTAGAGATTCTTACGGCTTTTTCAGTAAAATGCCTCTGATCCCTATTAATTTGATTTTCCAGTACACTTAAGCCTGTATTTCCATAACAGATACAAATCTAAACTAAAAAGTGCTTCATACCTATATAAAAGTAATCACAGGGGAAATAGGGGAATTATTCAAGTTTCCACAAAAAGGCAACTTTTTTTTATTATGCATTTTTTTCCTTTTTTTTAAGGGAAGCAGGCTCCCTGCTGAGCAGAGAGCCTGATGCGGGACTCGATCCCAGGACCCTGAGATCATGACCTGAGCCGAAGGCAGCGGCTTAACCCACTGAGCCACCCAGGGCGCCCTTATTATGCATTTTAAAAACAAATGATTTTTTTCCCCTGCCCTTTCTGAGTTTGTAACTAAAAGATCATAGCAAGGATTGAAAATCTCAGGCTCTGTACACACACACACACACACACACACACACACACACACACAAGTAACCAGCTAATCAAATTTGTGTTTGAATAAATCAGACTTCCTATAACCCAAATCAGCCATCAGTAAAGGCAAAATAGCATAATACTAAAACATTTCAGTAACATTCTGGTTGGCATATCCTCTGTTAAAGTTCCCACCCAACTCCCTTCCCCTCCACAATTTATGTATTCCTTATTTCAACAGAGTTGACTCATTGTCATTAGTAAGTCTAAAAGAAATTGTTATGCTTTCAGGTTCCAGGCAAAATTTCTTAGTACACCGCACAGTAAGTGTACTAATGACTCGCTAACATTACACAGAGAAAAGGAAGTCTGGCAAAAGTGCTTAATATGTTTATATTTCTTGGCTCAATGTCACAAAATCAAGATGGCAAAAATAGTATATGAATAACTTCCCAAAACGTAGTGATTCATACCCATCCTTAGCTTTCCTCCAAGTCTTCCCCGTACTTCTCAATTACACACCCAACCACTCACCAGTCATAGCAAATATTGAATTGGTTAAAACCCATTTTCTTGAGAAACAGGAACCTGTTTAGAATTTCTTTGATTTTTCCAAGCCCACTGGAATGATAGAGCTACCCTTTGACACCTGTCCAGTAGTTACTGCACAAAAATGCAATTAAACCCTTCCCTCAGGCAGCTCTCAAACTGATTTAATAGTGTCACACCACAACCATCGGCCCTGAAAATGAGCCTGGCAACTTTCCTCATGTTTTCTTCATTAGTCACTCGCACATGCTGTATTGTTCATCTTCATTCACACAAGGATTTCATTCTCAAGAGCATTTCAGAGCACGGTTACCTATGAAACAGAAGATACTCCCAAATATGCATATAGGCATGAGACTGGAGGGTCTTCTCTGCTCAGAGGCTGAGCATATGAAGATGCATTTGTCCCCATTTAGTGGGGGATGGATCAAATGCCTGGAGAGGTATCAAGTTGGCCCAACATCCTTAGTGATCTTTATTTCTCCTGCCTCCAAACTCTTTCCAACCAAGCACGTGTTTATGCTGGTGGAATGAGCACAATAGGTTTAAACTGGGCAGGGAGAGAGAGAAATGCATGATCACAGCAAAGCAATGTGCAGTTTCTGGAGAATCCAGAGTGTTGGAATCGGGGAAATGACTGAATACACCTGAATGTCACTCACTGTGTTTATTCTTAGTCACCTGCTGTGCATCTACTGGATGTCCAGCAGGTAGCTTTGTCTCCTTAAGCAACTATTTGAAACCAACAGTGCAAGACCTGAAATGCTTCACCATCTCATGAAATTACCACTGTGAACATTATCAATATGGTATCCCTTAACAGGAATCACATATTATTTACCTTCCATAAAAGCTGAGGCATAGAGAGACTAAATGGATCACTCGTTCAAAATAAACAAGCCCAGTAATTAACCTGGTAAACCAGTCTCTTGTCTTGGTGATACAGTTGAGCTGTATTATAGCTTTGGTTTCCTAGTGTTGGGTGCAGTTGTCATTTATAGTATTATTTTTATGTAAAAACACACGGGAAGTCCCAAGCCAGAAATACATTTATAAATAAATTTTTAAAAGAATCCATCCATAAGTTCAAAGCTGGGTGAATATCTTATTTATTTTATCCATACGTATATAATGTATCCCAATGGTCGTCAGGCCTTGTCTTCAATGTGTATGTCACACACGGCCTGTGTCTAGTGTAATGCTTGCTGCTCAAGAATTGTTCGTGGCATACTTTGTGCTCACTGATTTCTAAGTACACAAATGATCACTATTGTGAACTGATAGGGTAGAGCACTAACTGCAGACTAGAGGTCACAGTGAAAAGAGTAAGACGTTGCAGTAGCACTTGACACAACTAGTCACTTCCACCATGCAGCATGTCTTCACTAAGCCTACAGAACACCACACTCTCTAGCTTTCCTCCAGGCTCCCTGAATGATGTTTCGTCTCCCTCACCTTTGAGCCTATGGCTCTGTCCTCCATCCTTCCACACTCCTAAGTGATTTCATTTGAACTCAAGACTCTAGATAACAATATGTGATAACTCCCAAGTGTATTATTCATTCAGGACTACTTCCCCACCTGGATGTCTGAAAGGCAATTCAGACCAATCATATGCCAAGGTGAATTCCTGAGCTCCTCCCTGAAACCTGATTCAGCTGAGTTTTATTCTTGTCATTAACTGGCAACTTTAGTTTTATAGTTCTTAAGGCCCCAAACCTATGAATCATTCTTCACTTCTTTCTCTCACAACTCGTATCAAATCCCATTAGCTGTACCTTCAAAATAACCCTCTGACCCTGTGTCATCACAACTTGCTTCTGTCCTCATATAGACTACCAGATTCCACCAGGGTTCCAACTTTGCCCACCTACAGCTATCCCTCACAGGATAACATAAGTCAGATTATGTACTTGCTCTCCTCTCTACCTGGAATGCCTTCCCCCAGGTATTCATACATCAATGCAAAGGGTGACTATCTTTCAGACTGTGGTAAAATACCTGAATTCCTTCATTTGCCAATTTAATTAGCCGAGGCAGCAATTCTCTGTCATGTAACCTACATTACTTTTTCAGAACACTTAGAATGGTTTGAAATTTCCTTATGTGTTTATTAGTTTACTTATTTTTTCTTTCTGTAATTATAAGAACCTTACTTGAGTTGCTCGTGGCTCTAAAACCCATAACCTCAAGGAGTGATATTAGTGAAATGGTGAAAGAGAAAGCCCCAGATGCTCCTCCTCTAACTGAGATACTGGTTCAACAATGCACAGACCAATTCCGTTAATGAGAAATCCAGACATCAGTTAAGAGTGTCCTGACCTCCAAATGAACACAAAACCAGTCACATCAAAGCTGGTAGAAAAATTCATGACCTAATACACAATAATCCTTCCCCAGTTCAGCATGGTGCAATAGGGAGAAAACTCCCTGCCCCCAGCTCCTCCCTAGGGAAGCAAAGAGTTGGAATATGCATCAAATGTTGAGGGGGCACTGCCCAAGGGATTGTTTTTTGCCTTGCCCATTTCAGAGCACTGATAGGGCCTGTCACACTCTAGATGCCTGGGGGACAATGAGAACACAATTGAGCTGGGCAGCTTGCATCTGCTCCAGAGGTCCCATGGTGTAGCAGGTAGAGGTCAACAGAGCTTGACAACCTCTCCCTCAGGGGGAAAGGGAGGAGTGGAACATATGTTAAACACTCTGAGTTTTGGAGGGGTTACCCAAAAGATTGTTTGTTTGTTTTTTTCTCATCCAACTCAAAGTACAGACTGATAGGGAAGCACCCTACTCTAAAAACTTTAGGACCACTGAGAATAACAAAAACCTGGGAGGCTTGCCACAGCTCTGGAAAAACTGCAGCACTGCAGACAGGCACCAGAGGTAGCAAGAGATTACAAGCTCCTGGAAAAAAAAATCCTGGCAACTCTAGGTAATTGGGAATTTACATGCACAAGTCCAAGAAAGGCATCTACAGAAAAGGTCTGAGAGGCCTGCAGAATCTCAAGCTGGACTGACTGAAGAAAGCTTTTCCCTGTACATAGTCAGTTTGCAAAGACTGAGAGAGGTGGCTATTTTGTCAAATGGGTAGATCACAACATAAATCTATAAGGCATATGAAGAAACAGAGAAGCCTGGTTCAATCAAAGGGAAAAAATAAATGTCCAGAAACAAAGGTATCTGAATTACCTCAAAGAATTAAAAAGAACCATCATAAAGATGTTCAGTGGGTTCAGAAAACAATGCATGAACAAAATGAGAATATAAACAAAGAGATGGAAAACATAGAAAAGAACCAAACAGAAACTTAGGAGCTGGAGAATACAATAACCCAATTCTGAAAATTTCTAGAAGAATTCAACAGCAGACATGATTGAGCAGAAGAACCAGGGTACTCCAAGGCAAGACATTCGAATTTATCCAGTGGAACAAACAAAAAACAAAACAAAACAAAAAACAGAAAGAGAGAGAGAATGAAAAAGAGTGAAGAAAGTTTAAGGGATTTATAGACTACCATCAAGCACAACAATATACACCCAAAGTCCCAGATGTAGAAGAGGGAAAAGCTAATTGGAAGAAACAATGGCTGAAAACTTCCTAAATCTGTGGAAGAAAATGGACATCCAGATTCAAGAAGACCAAAAGACTCTAAATAGAATGAATTACAGAAGTTCACACCAAGACACATATGATCAAACTGCTGAAAGTCAAAGACAAAGAGGGAACTTTAAAAGCAGCAAGAGAAAACTGACACATCACATGCAAGTGTGTCCCCATAAGACTATTAGCATATTTCTCAGAAGATGTGCAGGGCAGAAAAGAATGGGATGATAAATTCAAAGTGCTGAAAGAAAAAACTACCACCCAAGTTTACTATGCCTGGTAAAACTCTCCTTCAAAAATGAAACATAAATACTTTCCCAAATAAACAAGAGCTAATGGAGTTCATCACCTTTTGACCTGCCTTATGAGAGAGGTTAAAAGGAGTCCTTCAAGTTGAAGTAAAAGGATGTTAAAGAACAACAAGAAAGCACATGAAAGCATAAACTTAACTAGTAAATGCAGATATGTTGACAAATAGTACTGTTGAACTGTAACAGTAACATATAAATCATTTTTAATTCTGATAGAGAAGTTAAAACATGAGAGTATAAAAATAACTATAACTAAAAAATTGTTCATGGATACAAAATTAAAAGTGTGATTTGTGACCTCAATAACACAAAATGGTTGAGGAGGGAGAAAAAGAAGAGTTTGGTATGTAATTGAAATTAAGTTGTTATCAGCTTCAAATAGTATTGTAATGACAAGTTGTTTCATATAAACACCATGGAGACCACAAAGAAAATACATACAGAAGATGGTCAAAAGGAAAAGGGAAAGAAATAAAAAAACACATGATTACCAAAAAAATCAGCAAAAACTAAGACGACAGCAAAGGATGAAAAGAGTGACAAAAAAGTTACAAGACAAACAGGATACAATTAACAAAATATTAATAGGAAGTGCTTTCCTATCAATAACTATCTTAAATGTAAATGGATTCAAAGACATAGTCAAAAGATACAGAGTGGCTGAATGGGATTTTAAAAAAAGATTCAACAAGATTCTGTCAATAAGAAACCACTTCAGATTAAGGTGGTAACTAGACTGAAAATGAAAAAGTAGAAAATGGACTTTCCAGGCAAATGGTAACCAAAAGACAACATGTGTGGTCATACTTTTATCAGATAATATAGATTTTAATTAAAAAACTTTCACAAACAACAAAGAAGGGCATTATATAATGGTAAAAATTCCTTAGGAAGATATAACAATTATAAATATATATGAACCCAACATTAGTGCGCCCAAATATATCAAACAACCACTGACAGAACTGAAAAGGGAAACAGCAGCAACAGTTACAACAGGAGTTTTCAATGCTCCCATTTCAATAGTGGATTGAATACCCAGACAAAAGATCAATTAGGGGGCACCTGGGTGGCTCAGTGGGTTAAAGCCTCTGCCTTCAACTCGGGTCATGATCCCAGGGTCCTGGGATCGAGCCCCGTGTCCGAGTCTCTGCTCAGCGGGGGGCCTGCTTCCTCCTCTCTCTCTGCCTGCCTCTCTGCCTACTTGTGATCTCTGTCTGTCAAATAAATAAATAAAATCCTAAGAAAAAAAAAAGATCAATAAGGAGACAGAGGACATGAACAACACTGTAACCCAAGTGGGCTTAACAGACATACATGGAACATACCACTCAACAAAAAGTACAAATATGTATGTATGTATGTATATATATGTGTGTGTGTGTATGTATATATATATATATATAAATAAAATATACATATATATAAATAAAATTTTGTCAAGCCCACATGGAACTTTCTCCAGAACAGATCACATGTTAGGTTACAAAAAAGTCATTTAACAAATTCAAGAAGACTGAAACCATACCCAGTATCTTTTCTGACCAAAAGGGAACAAAAATAGAAATCAACAGCAAAAGGAAAACTGGAAAATTCAGTTATGTGGAAATTAAACAACACATTCCAAGATAACCAATGGGTCAAAGAAGAACAGGTCAAAGAAGAATCAAAAGGGCAATCAGAAAATGTCCAGGGTCAAATGGAAATGAAAACATAACAGAATAAGACATATGGGTTCGTCTACGGCCATACCACCCTGAACGCGCCTGATCTCGTCTGATCTCAGAAGCTAAGCAGGGTCGGGCCTGGTTAGTACTTGGATGGGAGACATATGGGTTGCAGCAAAAGCAGTACTAAGAGAGAAGTCTACAGTGGTAAACTATATTAAAAAAGAAATATCTCAGATAAAGAACTTAATTTTACAATTCAAGGAACCAGAAAAAGGACAAACTAAACTCAAAGTTAGCAGAAAGAAGGAAATAATAAAGATGAGAGCAGAAATAAGTGAACGAGAGAATGAAGATATCATTCATAGCAAAAAATAAACAAATGGAAATACAGATAAATGGAAACAGATGAAGTGTTAAAGAGGGGCAGAGGCTAGCTGACAAATAGATGTTTAAAATATAATTACACTTTTAAAATATAATTACACTTTTCAGATCACAAAAGTACGATAAGCCTTATAAATTCAAAATATACCAAAGAGTAAAGATGAAGACACAACTCAACTATAGTATGATAGATTTCAAATTACTTCCTTTGTAGGGAAGTTCTGTTCATGTTTTTGTTTTTTCTTCCATTGTGTTTAATTTTATTGATTAAAAGACATAGTAAACTGAGGATAAAAAGTATTTTCCTTTCACCTTTATTATAAATACCTCCCAGTTTATTATTTGTGTTTTGATGTTTTTAGTAAATTCTACTCCCCTGTAAAAAACAAAAAACAAACAAAAGAATTGTTTTTTTTTGAAAAAATAAATGGACAAACCTTGTTAGACTAAGAAAAAAATAAGAAATCTCAAATTAAATAAAATTAATCTCAAATTAAATAAAATCATCACAACCAATGCCATAGACATATGAAGGATTAAAGAGATTACTATGAAAAATTATTCTCAACTTAAAAGAAATAGATAAATTCCTAGAAACAATCTACCAACACTTCAAAGTCAAGAGAAAACAAAATATGTACATACTTAAACTAGTACGAAGATTGAATGAGTAATCAAAACCTCCCAACAAAGAAAAGTTCAGGGTCAGAGCATTCACTGATGAATCCTACCACATATTTAAAGAATTAACACAAATCCTTCTTAGACTCTTTTAAAAAAAACTGAAAAAGAAGAATATTTCCAAACTCATTCTACAGAAACAGCATTACTCTGATACCAAAGCCAGACAAAGAAAAGTACAAGTAAAAACTACAGGCCAATATCCCTGAAGAACACAGATACGAACATAATCAACAAAACACTTGCAAATTAAATTCAACAGCACATTAAAAGGATCATCCACCATAGCCAAGTGGGATCTATTGCTGTGATGCAAAGATGTTTCAGTACATGAAAATTCATTGTACGATACACTGCCTTGATAGAACAAAGGATAAAAATCACATGAACATCCCTAGAGAAAAAGCGTTTGACCAAATTCAATACCCTTTATGATAAAAATTCTCATCAAACTAGAAGTAGAAGATTACCTCAACATAATACAAGCCACATATGAAAAGTCCACTCCTAACATTATATTCAAATAATTGAATAATTATATTCAAAGAAAAACTGAAAGTTTTTCTTCTAAGATCAGCAACAAAGCATAAAACTCACTCTGATTACTTCTATTCAACATACTACTGGAAGTCCTTGCTAGAGTAATTCAGCAAGAAAAAGGAATACAAGCAATTCAAATTGGAAAGGAAAAAGTAAAAGTAGCTCTGTTCAAATTATGTGATTTTATATGTTAAGAAATTAATTCAGCAAAGTTACAGAATACAAAATCAACAGAAGAATCAGTGTGTTTCTATACTTAGAGTGAACAATCCAAAAGGAAATAAAGAAAACATTTCCATTTACAATAGCATCAAAAAGGATAAAACACTTAAGAGTAAATATAACAAAGAAGTGAATGATTTGTATAATAAAAACTATTACATTTGCTTAAATAAATTAAAGAAGACAATTAAATAGAAAGAAATCCTATGTTCATAGATTACAAGACCTTATATTGTTAAAACGTCCATATTGCCCCCAAATGATCTACAGATTCAATGAAATCCCCATCAAAATATGAATGGCATTTTTTTTTTTCAGGAAAAATATCCTAAAAATCATGTGGAACTATAAAGGACCCCACGTAACCAAAACAATCTTGACAAAGAACAAAGCTGAAGGCCTCTCACTTCCTGTTTTTAAAACATATTACAAAGCTACATTAATCAAAATAATATGGTACTAGCATAAAGACACATAGAGACCAACATTACAGAACAGAGCCCAGAAATAAATCCATACACATATGGCCAAATATGGTCAAATGATCTTCAACAAGACTATGAAGATTATAAATGGGGAAAGGATAGTTTCTTTAGCAAATAGTGTTGAGAAACTGAACATCCATATACAAGAGAATAAAACTGGACCTTTATCTTACATCATATATGAACATCAACTCAAAATTAAAGACTGAAGTGTAAGACCTAAAACTTAAAGACTTAAGTGTAAGACCTAAAACTATAAAACTCCTGGAAGAAAACAGAGGAGACACACTTCATAATACTGGTCTTGGCAATGTTTCTTGGAAATGTTGCCAAAAGTGCAGGCAACAAAGAAAAAATAGACAGGTGGTGGAGTGCCTGGGTGACTCAGTGGGTTAAAGCCTCTGCCTTCAGTTCAGGTCATGATCCCAGGGTCCTGGGATCGAGCCCCACAACAGACTCCCGGCTCAGCAGGGAGCCTGCTTCCCTCTCTCTCTCTGCCTGACTCTCTGCCCACTTGTGATCTGTCAAATAAATAAATAAAATCTTAAAAAAAATAGGCAGGACTTCATTAAATTAAAATCTTCTTCTCAGCAAAGGAAACAATTCATGGAGTGAAAAGGCAACCTATAGAATGGGAGAAAATATTTGCAAACCATGTATTTGAAAAAAGGCTAATAATATCCAAAATATAAAAGGAGTTCCGACAACTAGATAGCCAAAAATCCTCAAATAACATGAATAAAAAGAAATGAACAAAGGACTTGATTAGACATTTATTAGAAAATAATATAAAAGTGGTCAACAGGTATATGAAAAAAGGCTCAGCTTCACTCATCATCAGGGAAATGCAAATGAAACCCACAGTAAGATACCACCTCACATCTTGTAAGATGGCCATTACTACAACAAACAAAAAACAGAACAAAACAAGTGTTAGTGAAGACTTGGAGAAACTGGAACACTTGAACACCATTGGTAGGAATCGAAATGGAGCCACTGCTATAGAAAATAGTGAAGATGTTCCTCAAAATTAAAAATGGAACTAGCTTCTGGCACAACCATCCCACTTTCAAATATTCATCCAAAAGAACTGAAAACAGGATCTCAAAGAAACATTTGCATGTTCATTTTGGCATTATTCACAATAGTCAAGATGTAAAAACAATTGAAATATCTATCAGTGGACCAACGGATAAAGAAAATGTGGAATATACATACAATGGAATATTACTCAGCCTTAAAAAAGAAGGAAATCCTGTTACACACTACAACATGGATGAAGCTCTGAGGACATTAGGCTAAGTGAAATAAGCCAGTCACAACAGGACAAACAATGATTCCATTTACATGAGGTATGTGAAGTAGTCAAAGTCATAGAAGCAGAAGGTAGAACGATATCTGCCAGGGGCTTGAGAGAGAGGGAAATGTGGAGTTACTGTTTGATGTGTACAGAGTTTTAGTGAAGGAAGATGAAAATCTGCTGTAACATTGTGCTTACTACGGTTAACAATACTTTGCTATGCACTTAAAAATTTGTTAACAGAGTAGATCTGGTGTTATGTGTTATTTACCACAATAAAAGAATGAAATAAAAAGATAAAATCCCTGATATTGAAGAATAGTTTTAAAGGACTATGGTACCTCCTTAAAATAGCTTACTACAAAGCCTCTGAAAAGGGTTCAATAAATCTACCATTAAAGAGATAGATATATAACACATGACAAAGTGAGACAAAAAGGATATAAAATATGTATTATAAAATATAACTTTGAGAGGAAAAAATCCCATAGTCTAATATAGGGCCAGGTATACAATAGTAAGAATTGAATAAATATTAAGAATTCTATAAATATTCACTTAACAATAGTAAGAATTCAATAAATATTCACTTAACAGGTGGAATTCATGGAATTTCCATTCATTTATCAGACAAAATTAAAAAAAATTCTAAGTTCTTTTGTTTCTCTTTTCCTAATGCATTTTGGTTTATCACCCTTTAAAGACTTAATCTTGGAAAAAATCCATGTATAACTTCATCTGGCAACTTTGGTAGCAAGCAGCTTCATGGGGACACTGCTTACTTTTTTTCCTCCAGATTCAGGATTCCCCTTATCCTAAAATTCTTAGATTTTCAATCATGCCTTCAGCATACGAGGCAGCAAAGCAATGGTAGCAGGAAACCTGAGATGATAAATACAGAATCATGAGTCATATCTCTGTGGGTCCACAGACTGTATGCAGACTGCAGCTCTGGAGGGCAGAGAATAAAATATCTTGATTACTTACTTCAAGAAAATAAAAAATGTTGGTAGAGCATGCTGATATTTACAAGAGCAAGGGGAAAAAAGAGAAATTGGTGGAAGAGAAAAGTCTGGTGAGCTCGAAGTCATGGACCCAGTGGTTGTTCTGTCACTAACTGGTAGTATGCTCTTAGGAAAATGATTGAATAGTTTATTTTCTCAGTTCTGAAATGACAGAGTTTTTTTATTATTTTTTTAAATCTCTTTTCAGCGTAACAATATTCATTGTTTTTGCACCACACCTAGTGCTCCATGCAATACGTGCCCTCCCCAATACCCACCACCTGGTAAAATGACAGAGTTTGATGAGACAATAGGTACTGTAGATTCCACGTTCTAAATTCAACGAGTGTATTCCTTAAAATGTTATATGCAAATAATTCAAAATGCATTATAGCAAAATTTTACTGATACTTTCTATAACTCTCTACCCTTTAGATACAGTTCCCCCAGGTGCTTCTTCTTCACATTTTCTTTTAGACTCTAAGACACACATTCTAGTTTGGTTTATAGATGACAGTGACTTATTTTTTTCTTCTCCCTCAAGAAGGGAATCTTATTTAGGTCCCTATCAAGATGGCTACCTGAAGCAATGCAATCCTGCAACAGGAAAGACTCACACGAAGGACACATATATGCAAACACCCAAAAATACACATAAGCTCTCTGCAGGCCAAGAAACAATAAGGCTGTGAGGTGCTGAGTAATGGAAAATAAGGCAAGAGCTCCTGTCCTATCAAAAAATACTTTTTGCATAACAGCATAGTACAGCGTCTAAGAAAAATACACCTCAAGAATGATATCATTATAATAAAGTAAGATTAGACAATTTTAATTAAACCAAATCATTTAAAACTAGCCTCACGAAACAGATTTTTAGGTCAGCTCAAAGCAAGAGCCAAATGTCATCATCTGATAAAACATCCTCCAGAAATGAAAACACTGTGAAGCTTTGGAACTTGTTAACCAGAGAAAGAAAAGGGAAAATTTTATTTATTAAGGAAAAAGGAATTGCCCAATCATTTGTAGTAGCCTGTAAGCTGTAACATGCCCAAAAATATCAATAGGGTTGCGGAAGGGTTTAAATAAAAAAATAAACTTTAAAAGATAGTCAAATAAAAAATCTTTTATCCTCAAACAGAGGCTTAGAATTTATTTTGAGAAAATTAAAATAAAATAAAGCACTTCTGCAACCGAGAGCCCATGAAAAAGATTCATCTAGCAATTATCTATGCTTGTTAAAATTATCTCCACAAGGAATCTTAAACACGTCGAATATCTAGTATCAGCTTTAGAACCCTCAACGGGCCACCTCTCGTCTCTCTTTATCTATAAGTACACATATTACCTGGGTCATCACCCTTGAGCGCCTCTTTCTGAAAGTTGAGAAGAGTGGACAGTCTTTTCCTACTAGCCCAAACCCTGTCTGCCCTCTCACAGCCTACTTTTTAAAAATACTTTCCAAAAATCAACTTTCATTGAAATGTCTCCAACTAATCTCTTTTTATTTGATCTCACCCCCTTACCAAGCCAGTAGAGTGTTTACCTACTTAGCAGCTTCATGATAGCACGACTCTTGTCAGTCTGCTGTGTTGTGATCTACGCGTATTATGCCTCTGCTTGGAACAATTCCTTTCAAGACATATTACATACAGGATAAATAAATGAATGAATGTGCATTTTAACTACTTCTTCCTTTAGAGGAAGAGACCTTCCCACCAACTGTCTTATCTCAGGTGTCTACTAGCGCTAATATGTTATCTAAACATTACAGGTGAATATAAAAATAGTTCTGAGTGAGGATTCAGAAAAAGAACTCGGAATGTTCGGTGTGTGGCCAAACAAACAAACAAGTCAGATTCAGAAAACTATGTCATAGATCGATTTTTTTTCCCTTGCATGAATGAAAAGCTATTTTGTCCCATGATTAAATGTAACTTTGTCGTACATGGATATTGTACGTACACACAAAATTTTATTTTGGGACAGCTGGGAATAATGGTCTCTATTTTTGTCCTGCATTCAATGAGTTATGTGTGGACCGGGACAAATGGAAAACAACATCAGCCGACCTCACGGAAACCATCACCAACCCCTAATGCAGCGAGAATGTCAGAACCACACCTGGGAATATTTAAATTCTCTTATGGACTGTTATGCAATTAACACTGTAAATTTTATTTTACCTAAAAGAAGCACGATCTCCAAAGCAAGCTTTAACGTCAAGGGTGAGAAGACATCTGCCATATTCACTGGCTTCTTTGCTCAAGAAACACCTAGTCCTGATCACCTGAGATGCTGCTGTGCAGAGCTATTCTGCCCATTAAAGATCCTACTTTGTAAGCATTTCCATGGCCATCCATTTGAAGGAAAATGAGACCTTCCCTTTCCTCGCCATGCAAAATAAAATGGAAGCACTCTAAATCCATGAAGAAGAAACTCTGCTTCTCCTTTCTAGTCTGTACAGGGTTGCCCTGCTTGGAAATCTGTTTGTGAATCCTGACCACGTTGTCACCCGGATGGGAACCACCCATGACCACAGATCCACAGTGTGGTGCTCTTGGGTTAACACAAAACCTCCCCGAGAACTCCCCTTCCAATCTGGAGGAGCAGTGAGGTATCTCTGCTCTCGGGGTTAACACCAAAATATCTCAGTGGACACACACCAGTGCCTTTTCACCTATAAATTTCAGTATCTACTTCCCTGGGACCATTAATATCACCCTGGCGCTGAAAGCATTTCCTATCCAAGGAAAGAGGGATTCATTCCATTGTATCTGTCACTTCGATCAGATATTTTCTAACCAACCTCTATAGTAGACGAATAATAGTGACAGGAAGGGAGACTTTCTCATTTGCCCAAAAAGAACGCATCCTGTTTTAGCAATTACGAGTTTCTGATGAATCCCCATATTCCTCTAAGTGAGTTTTAGCAAAATAAGAACAGATGCATAACTGTAAAAAAAGGAATGTTACAATAGTCAAGAAACTGTGCTGGGATCCTAAAAATAGAAAATTTAAGAATTAAAGGCTCTTTTCCCTGCAATGTGCATCGATGCACATCACGTGATGGTGTCTATGGAGATTCTTTCCCTTTTCCACTGTCCCGACAGCCATTGCCTTGCATATTTCTCAAAGCTCCCTTCTCTGCTTCATCACCAGAGAACACATTATACTTCACGAGTGTCTGGGAAATTCCTTAGGTACCCCTAAAAAGGAATATATCTTTTTAAACTTAACAGTCTTCGAATATTGGCATTTTCACTCAACATCATTACAGACCAAAGACACGCTAATTAGAGCTCTCTCACATATAACAATAAATTCTAAATAAACTGGAGTCTTCTGAGAAAAACCAAAGGCAATATGAAATGAAAGCAATAAAGGATACTTCTGAATACATATGCAAGCTAACCGATCATAGGGGGGAAATAGAGCCATTCTGCGTAGAGAAAGTATGTTTCGACAGTCAAATAGGTATTGTATGGGGGTATATAAGAACATAAGAAAAATGAATTCACAAAAGGAGTCATAAAAAAATTATCTTCTGAACACTGATAAAAAAATTATCCATTATATAAAATGTTTGGTTACAGGGGCGCCCGGATGGCTCTGTCGAATGAGTGTCTGAACTCTTGCTTTCAGCTCAGGTCATGATCTCAGGGTTGCAGGATCGAGCCCTGCGTTGGGCTCCAGGCTTAGTGTGGAGTCTGCTGGAAATTCTTCCTCTCCCTCTTGCCCTGCCCCTCCCCACTACTGGCACACACACTCTTTGTCTAAATAAATAAGACCTTAAAAAAAAAAAAAAAAAGGTTTGGTTACAGATCTAAAAAAAAAAAAAGTTTTTGCACAAACAATGAATTTTGGAACACTGAAAAAAATAAAATTAAATGTAAAAAAAGGTTTTAACAGTTTTCAAAAATGTAGATTAAATAAATACATATTTAAAGGGATCAATGTAAATGTAGGTATCTATTATGCAATGTTTTAATTTAACGCTAAAAAGGAGAATATCAAAGTGTGGGAATAGCATCATGATTCTGAAGATTGTGAAATGCCTAATGTTCAATTAAATTTTTAAAACCTTGAAAGCCTGGGTGAAAAGGCAGACAGAGTATGGATGAGGGTAGAGACTCGTCCTCGTTAAGTGAAAACTAATGGATTTGGGAGAAAATAAACCCACCACCCCTTTTCAAATAGTGTTTTCATTAACCTAGAAGAAGCCTCTGGAGTCCCTGGGACTCCGCTGGAGGATATTACCCAACAACGCCCACACAGGAAAACACCAGGCATCACCAGAGAGGTAACAGAAATAAAACAGGGCGGGGTGGGGGGGGGGGAAGAAAAGGAAAAAGAAAGAATTAAAACAGAAAGCTCCTCGTGTGCTAAGGTATGATCCCTCCTCTTCTGGAATACCGCCCACAGCTCAAAGCGATACTTATCAAAGTTTTAACTGAGCAGAGAGCAGTTCCAAAAAAAGATAAGTAAAATAATCAAGGGGCCAGTCTAAGTGCTAAGGAAGCAATGATAAAACAAGACTCTTGGAAAGCAGAGTCCCAAGACACACATCACCGCAGAGCGTCAAGGCCCAGGGAGCTGACTGAGAATGAAATCTCCATGGGGTAGGGGATAAAAATAAGAAGGGTGATGTCGCTATCTTTAGATGGGAATTACATGACTTAGTTCATAAAATTCACCAGGCAGTGGTCTCAAACTTTGTAAAGGACGTAATTTTATGAAAGATCAAATGAAAAGGGAAACTTTATTGAGAAGCATGTGCGACACCTATTAGAGAAGGTTTTACACCCTGAAATGTGGTCAAATCTGAACAGTCCAGAGAAGTAAGTTTATGTATATTAGATCCGTGCTGGATTTTTCATACTGTCATGATGCCCAGGGTATAGTCACCCCTTCTAAAGATGGTTTTAGAAAGGGAATTCTGATACTGTGTTCACACGTCCATCGGTGGCGTAGTTAAGGGCAGAACTACTGAGCTAGATGAACTACTGTTTACTGTCTCAATCCAGCCAAGATGTCAAATGTTCGTAAAAATTAAGGGCAGAGAAACAGCAGAAAGGAATTACAAAATATCAACTCATTCTCTTACTGATAAAGATATTAACTAAACTATGCGGATATTTAAATAATATCTAAATTCAAGACTTGCAATATTCCCCAAGTATCCCCAACATAACAGTGAGCAAAAAATGGAGGTGGTAAGAGGACATGCATACGTGATCCCACACGTGTAAAATTCTGTGTGGAAATATGTGTGTGTGTGTGTATGTGTGGTGCATACATAGACACACACACATGAGAGGTGTTGGCCAACTCTAGGTGGAGGGGTTTCAGATATCTGCTTTTTTCTTTGTACCTTCTCGTATTACTTGGATCTTGTATAGGACACTTTTGTTACTTTGTGAATGCCAGAAAGTAAGAAGGGGTTTAAAAAAAAAGTCTTGTAATGCTATAAGCAGAACATTAACTTGTGTCCCTGAAACTATTTCCCTTTCCTCCTTCTCTTTCCATCCTGATCTGTCTCTTCCAGGTAAGACGTTCTCCAGCTTGAAATTACCTTCCCTGACTTACGTCACCTGTTCATGCCTCAGCATGACTAGCGCCTGCCACGCAAGTTAAAGCATAATGTTTCAGCTGCTTATTTGTGGCCTCATTATTGGGCTCTAGCTTTCCAGGACTATATACTTTGCACTCACAACTACAGACCTGCTGCGTCTTCCACTGCTGACCTTTGCTAGTAGGAGCCCAGAGCAAAGACATGCACCGGCAACTCAAAAGGCAGAGCGTGCATCCCAGGTGCACAGGCTGGAAATCTGATTTGCTTGATAGGAATAGGAGGGGAGCCCACGGTGAGAAAACCACAAAATATAATGTAGTTTCTAGAGAAGTCTTCTGGTACAGGAGACACGAGCTCTAGAGTCACCTGAACAGCAGCTCTGTCCTAATGCTTGCTGTGCCACTTGGAGCATCTTGAGCTAAAAAGGCTAAGAGGGACTTGGGTTAAACATTCTACGCCTCAGTTGACTTACCTGCAAAAGGGAGAGGATGAAGCCTAACCTGCTTCCTGACCAGATGAGAAAGAGAGGGAGTATATGGCAGGGCTTCTAGAAAGACCCAGACTTGGATTACAATCGTATTGGCCAGCTATTATCACTAGACATTGTACTGCACACATTCTTATCTATGAGGAAGGCACTGGAGATGGAGTCAAAAGAAAGAATCTGATCAAGGTGCCATTTTTTTTCTCTTGCTGAACATTTTACAAATGTGAATTAAAAAATTATATATCTAAGAGATGTGGGAATTAAATAATATATCTTAAAGTGTAAGTGTACAAATCTATGATTAAATACAAACATGTTCTAAGAATTTTAAAGCCATCATCTAAATCGCTCCTAACAGATCTATACTGGTCAAATTTCACTCTAATACTATTGGACTGAGCTTTACATTTGAGTCCTGTTTTTAGCTTAGACTAAATAAATCTTCAGCCAAAAAATACTCTTTAATGTCTTCCAATGTATATGGAGAGTACTTTCTCTCATTCTCAACCATAGCAGCCATCAACTAATGTTCTAGTGTTTGTTTTTAAGTAATATTCCTTTTTCATCAGATCAGTTTGAATAGTATTTTATTAACATACAATACTCACATAGCACTTTTCTTTTTTTAAGCCAATATTAACTAGTTAATCTTCATAGAGCTTTTGGAGGTAAAATCATTTCCTGACAAGCTACTTAGATGCTCTATTACAAAAACCTAAGTATAATTAAGAAACCGTGTATAAAAATATTTCAGTTGTTATTTGTTGTACTTACATACAACATTCTGCAAGATAGCATGAACATATGGACAGGAAGGGGAAGCAAAAATAAGTTTGTTCACTAAGGCAGTAGTACGTGGGAGAGTCCTTGGGAAACTGGAAATGGACAAAGCTTTCTTAAAACTTCTGTAGCTCCCATGATTCTAAGTCCCTCTTGTAATTCTCAAGACAGCATTCCTGAATAATTGTCACCATTAGAGCCCAGTCTTTTAAAATGGCTCCCAAATAATCTGCTGAAATAATCCAACCTACTATGTTATCACACATCCAAGAAGATTACACACTCAATTATCTGCAGTGCTTTTTCCAAAGGACAAGAAGAGTGAAGGCACTGATAAGAAAAGAAAGCCCTTTTAAAGGTTTTCTGGATAACGAGCTCTTGGCATCTCAAATTTAACATGGCTGTGCTGGCCAGAATTTGCTGAGACTGTTTTCACTGAAGTCCCTGCATGAAATTGTCCCCTGGTAAAAGAGTGAGACATGTTGACCCAGAGTGTTGTTTTATAACCATGTCGGTAGAGTATCTGCAAGATTAGGACCAACTTGTCCCATTATTTATCCATAACAGCATGATGGACGACTTGCACCTGTTCTTAGTGAGACTTTCAGAAAACTTGGCCACTGAGGCTAGCTACTTGGTAAGAACAGGGCTTTGTGACCAGCGGGGTAGCAGAAATCCCAGCCAAGATGTTATCTTGGGCTCCCTGGTCCCGAGGTATCCCATGTACACATGAGGGGCTTTGGATCTAAGAGAGAAGAATGTCATGGCATGGCCTGGTGGAGGGAGGCCTCTGATGCAACCTTTGCCCGTGGTACCCATCTTTTTTCGGTGCTGTTGGTACGTTCTATCATTTTCCGGCAATGGAGATCTGGAACTCCTCTTATTTTGGGTCCTGCTAATCTTGTTCCATAACTGAACTCTTGTCTAACTACCACTCTGCATGCAATGTCCAACAACACTTCGGGCCTGACATCCTCCCATCACCAGTGCCTCTTCTGCTCTCCCTCATGTCAGGAGAGTGGGAACTGTATTCTTTCCTCACCCTTGCATTGCAATCTTGTCCACTGGTAAATCTCATTGGCTCTCCTTCTGGAATGTGCCCAGAATCTGACCATGTCTCACAACTCCCACTGCCACCATCTTGGTTCAAGCCCCCATCATCTATCACCAGGATAATCCCAACAACCAAATAATGGTTCCCTCTGTTTCTGTCTGCGGCCACCTGTACTCTCTTCTCAACCCAGCAGCCAGAGTGATCCTGGGACAAGCCAGCCCAGGACATTCATCTGTACCAGAAAGTCAACTCCATATTAGAATTTCCGAGGCCCTACAGGACTTGGCCCACATTACCTTCGGATGTCATCTTCTACTGCTCCCTCCTAGCATCTTTGCTGTTCCCGTCCCTGCCAGGGGCACTCTCTCATCAGGGAGAGCCTCTCTACTATGGATCCCTCTGCCTGAGTGTTGTTTCCCGGACAGTCACACTGCTACTTTCCTCGGTCCCTTTACTCAAAAATTGCCTTATTGGTGAAGCTTCCCCAGTGACCTTATGTAAAACTAATCATCAATACCACCCAACATTTCCTACCCTTTTTCACTATTTTCTCTACTGGGACTTATTATTATCTAACATACTATCTTCCCTCAGCAGGATGGAACCTCCCCAAGGGCAAGAATGTTCATCTGTTTTATTCTCCACCATATTTCTGTCCCTGGGATAATGCACATAGCAGGAATTCAATACATAGTTTTGGATGAATGAATGACTATATAATTAATATAAAACAATGTTTTTGGTTTTGTTTTGAAGTTCACTGGTGTTCTAGGAAGGCATGCAGCTCCAGGTACCCCCTGGAAAACAACCAAGAGCCCCAATGGCCCATCTACCCCAGGTAGGGAGCAGGTTCAGGAGAAAGCCCACCTCCCTGGTGTGGGTAAAGGAGGCCCTCCTTTGTCAGACTTGCTGATGCCCTTGTTCCTCAGTCTAGATCATTCAGTTACTGGAGCACATCATGCTCCTTCTGCCTAGAACATTTGCTGATCCCCTCGCCTCCCTCCCTACCCCCCGCTGACTACTCTGAGTTCCCATTTAACATCCAGTTTCCCTTTACCTCTTCTGTGTGTCTTCTTAGCTCTCATTAAGTGGTTCATTTCTTCCTCAGTAGTCCAGCTCCAATCTCTAAGATCTTCTAGTAGCTATGATTTTGGTGTTTGTTTTTTTTTAAGATTTTATTTGAGAGAGAACATGAGCAGGGGAAAGGGGCAGAGGAAGAAGCAGGCTTCCCACTGAGCAGGGAGCCCAATGGGGGACTCGATCCCAGGACCCTGAGATCATGACCTGAGCTGAAGGGAGAAGCTTAACCAAGTGAGCCACCCAGGTGCCTCTGTGGCTGTGTGTATGGTGGCCTCCTCCACTTGACTTTGATGGAGGGAGTGCCTAAAGATGTTTTTTCTGATGGTTTCACTTGCCCCAGTACCTAGCAGGAAGGTCAACCCACTGGACGTACCCCGCAAATGCCACTGATTGAAGGAGTAAGAACCAAACCGAGAAGAAGGAATAGCACAAAGAGAATTTAATCCCCTCAGGAGGAGGATTCCAAGACTCTAGACCCGAGACCACATGACCTCATGCAAATGTATCCATTTTTCCACCCCAAAACAGATAGCATTCCTTCCATCCCTACCTCACAGGGGTTGTGTGGCTCAAATGATAAAATGATTTTTATTGATGTATAGATCATAGATCTTGATCTACCTTTTCAATCGCAGAACCAATTCAGCAAATATGGAAGTGACTAGATCGACAGCAGGCGAGATCCAAAGGAACCATGCCTCTACTGGTTTACCACATTCAAACAGGAGAAAACCAGGAAGTGTTCTCCAAAAAGAACATTAAAAACCAGGTTATAGGGGTGCCTGGTGGCTCGGTCAGTTAAGCATCCAACTCATAACCTCAAGGTTATGAGATTGAGCCCAAGATGGGTCTCTGAGTGTGGAGCCTGCCTGGGCTTCTCTCTCCCTCCCTCTCCTGCCCCTGTCGCTACCCTCCCCCCCCACCCCTCGCCTGTACACACATATGCTCTCTTTTTCAAAAAACAAAAACAAACAAACAAACAAAAAACTCGGGTTATATACTCCGCATTCATATATTGAGGAAGAGATATGCTATATAATACATATCACTATGTATAGAGGACTGTAATTTGCTATTCATTCTACTCTAATATGTGGAATAACAGGAAGCTTTCCAGCAAAATTAATGTTTATTAATTTTTTTAGAGGCTGTAATACAGGAGCTAAGAGCATAAGCTTTGGAGTCTGTCCACTTAGGTTTAAATAACAGTGCACTCTTCACATCGTTCTCTTGGAAAATTAAGCTCCTTCTGCCTCAGTATGCACCTAAGTTAGAGGCAGTTAATAAGGCACTTATCTCATGTGGTTGCTTGAGAATTAAATGAGACAACACATGTAAAAGGTTAGAATGGTGCCTTGTACATAGTGCTCATTACATTTTGGCTATTGTTAATGGCATTCGTGACTCAAAATTTCAGCGTGTCCGTGTTTTTCCATACTGACGTCACACTAACTTCAATGTAATGGATAGTGAAAATCAAAGTGTTCAAAATACTTTAGCCCTTTGGATTCCTTTGTCTCAACAGCTCTGCCCCTCTTCAACCCGCCATCTTGCCTTGGATGGCTGATGTCAAGGCAGCACTCAGAGGGAAAGCGTAGCTGGGATCATGCAGCGGAAGAAGCAACTGTTCTCAGGAACCTCAAAGCTGTGTTCTCGCGCCTCCTCTCCCTCGCCTCCCCTACCCTGGGATGCAAGCACGGCTTGTTAGGAGGTCACCGTAACCCGTCCAGAGGTGTGATTAATAACCTGGGGCCAAATTAGATCCACTGTACCTGACCTCACAGTCTGACGACCCATTTCCTCCTTCCTCATAAAAGGAATCCAAAAGTCCTTCTCCAGCAACACTAGGACTGAACTTCTAACTTCTCCAAATGGTTCCCCGTCTCAGCATGGAAAAACGCTAAACCCAGCCAAGACTCCTGGGAATAACAGCAGATCAAGGTTCTGAACACCTGATCTCTCATGCTCATAATGCCGTCTGGCGTAAGTCCCTGACACTGCTGTGTGTTAGCTCCCTAATCCTTAATGCTGTGATATACCTACTCAGGAAGTTTTAAGGGATGATTAAGTGGGCAAATAAATGTGGGGAAACCATGTGGAAATTTACGAGAATCATATGAATGAAATGTAATTCTAATATAAGATGACTGGCTCATTTGCCTTCCTCCCTATTTAAGCACTGATCTGGATCCTTGAAGGCATGCCATTATAAACATTTCTTCTATCAGAAGACACTTTATTCGAAGAGAATACAATAATTTATTAAAGTCATGGGGTTCTAAAGATGAGTGATATGAAAATAAATAATGGACTTTGGAATAAGCACAAAAATACTTGAGATTTTTAAAAAAGTTGAGGATTCTCATCAGCAGTGAATATTAATAAAGCTAAAAGAGATTGCTCTGTGGGGTGGAAAGAAAAAGATTAGGTCCTTGTTGAGCTCTGTCTCCATTCCAAAAACAATAGAGCAAAAATAATCAGTCTCCACCTCCAGATTGTCTCCACCTGCTACGACCTTCAAGTTATTTTCACAGTGATGAATAAGTCTAGGTAGAACAGAACAGCGAGACCATTTAGAAATTCACACAGGGTTTCCTCCAGCATTGTCCTGAAATTCCAGGCATTTTCCCCCCTGCCCTAAACCCACCACACTTCTTAGCTTCAGATGCTAAGAATGGAACTGAATTCTTAGTTCTGAATTCATTCTGAATTGCTTGAATCAGATACTTCAACCCAATGAAGGGATGGAGTAGGGGTGGGGGGAAGGGAGCAAATAGGAACAGCAGCAAAGGAACCTAACACGTTGTGACGTCCTAGATGCTTTATAGGGATTATCTCTTTACAGCAACCTTGCTTTGTAGATAATCTACCAGACAGATCACTGAAGGCTCAGAGAGCAAAGGTACTTGTTCAGAGTGACGCGTCTAGGAAGTGCTCAGCTAGAGTGTAAAACACCTCCTATCTGATGCTACTTCCAAGACAACCTAGAGCTCGTCCTTTAAAACCCTAGGAAAATGGGAATTCTTTAAGATTTTTTAGTACCTCTTAGAACTCTGTGGTACAAAGAGTGAAGGAGAAGTGATCTTATGGAGAAACATACAATGCGGTACCTGGGACAATGATATCTATTGGCGGGTTCACTGTCAATACTGAAAATACTGCCGTATATAAGTGTCTGAGGAGTCTTTTCAAAATCTAAGTCAAGTAGTTGAGACGCAGAAGTGTCTGAATGTAGAAGGAACTAAAAGGGGGTAAGCGAATACTATCTTTGATAGCTTTTAGTAAAACTTGAGTGAGAACTTCAATGTGTAGTCTACAAACAGAGAGAGGCGTGAAGGGCAGAGGTGGCCTTTGGGGTATCCATGGCAAAAGGGAAAAAAGAGAGAAAAGGTCTTTGAATACGAAACTGGATTAAAAACAGTAAGAATTTCCTCCCTCAATTGACTTTTCATTCGAATGATTTGAAACCAAACAGAAGATGAGGAAGAATATGTTCAGATGACTTGGATAATTTTCAACCCAATCTGACTTAGACCAGTTAAGAGAAGTAGGTTCTACAGGAAAATGAATATCTGTACAATTAAAATGTTTCCCACAACAAGTCAGCTAGCTCTCTCCTTGAAAGAACATTCTAGGGCTTTCTTCTGACCAGACTCTCGGTTTGAGCACTGACCTGTTTTATGTAAAAGAAATCCACAACAAAAAGACAGCCATCTCCAAGTAGTCTAGTTGAAATGTTCAAATCATTTTGTGATTAACTTTTATAACAAAGTATTTTCCTTAAGAACACTGTTCCACCAGTGATAGAGTACATGAAAACAAAATTATTTTTTTAGAATTCAAACACTCCATTTTTCTGTGTAATAGTAAATTGCTTTTAATTAGGGTTTAGAGAAGCAAGGATGCGTCATCTCTCTAAGCACCTAAAAAAGGCATTTTTCAGAGTTATACTTTGGCTGGGTTAAAGAGGTGAGCTGAAACTTGTTAACCAGGAGGGTCACCCATCTCAAGAAGGTCACACCACAAACCCCTCTCTTCTATCTTATGATGGCTCCCAGCATGATTAAAGCACTTTTCTGCCTTAGGTTTTCCTCTCACTTGCCACGGCAATGTTTCTCAGTTGGGAATGCTAATCTGACCACAAGAGCCTCCAGCAAGCCAACCCCATGTCCACAGGCATCCATTAGCCATTCTAAGAGCAGGCAAAGAAAGACAAATCAGGGAGATGGTGGGACAGGAGGAGCAGAAGAGGGTAAGAAGGAAGAGAAGGAGGGAGAAACAAGGGAGAAGAAGAAAAGAGAAGTAGTAAGAAAAGAGGGAAAAAGTGTAGAAAGGAGAGGAGTCGATCTTAAGAGAAAGTGGAATTGGGCCCCCTCCAGGCACGCCACTGGGCTACTAGGGTAGCCTCCTCCTGCCATGACTTTCTTTCCCCAGGGAGGAAGCCGGGTTACAACTCCTCTGTGCCATGATTACCTGGATGAGTTCGTCCAGCTCAGTCGAATTGACACAGGAGTGTTGGGAAATGAATGTTTGCTTCTGGATCACAATGGTGGTCCTCTGTGAAATCTCATGAGGCTGCTCCAAGGTTTTGAACACGGTGGCTCCGATGATCAGATAGAGGACAACCACCAGGAAAATCGTGGAGACCGTCTTCCATTTCATAACATTAATGGTCGTGTCACTCTCCACCCGGGAAGCAAGCACTGTGGGTTTCGTGGAAAACGAGAGCCTCGGTTTGGAGTTCTGAGCGGCAGATTTAGGGTCCAGCAAGTCAGGTGCCGCCACTGACAACAACAGAGAAGGAAGGTTAGGTCGGAGAAGAGTAGAGGGGCTTCTTTAAGGGCTGAGCGAAGGCAGACTGAACTCCACTGCCCTCCTGGTGGAAGGTCTGGAACCAACCAGAGCGCTCCCACTAGCTCACATCCAGTACTTTATCAAGGAAAAGGGGTTGGGTCTCAGCTCTCTGCTGCTATTGGGGTTCCAGATGGGAGGAAGAAAACGGGAGGTGGACCAAGAAAGTTAAAAAAAAAATAAAATAAATAAAACAATGCCTGAGGTCTTCCTAATTAATTTTTAAATTTACATCTGTTCGCCGCGCTACTCAACAAAGACTGAACTCCTAAGAATTGATAATACTGAACTATCTCATGAATACTCATGAAGAAGGTTCATGGATGATTCCTGTTCTCAAGAACTTAACCCTCTATACCGCAAGCAACAGACACAAGGAATATTCTTTATTTTTATGGAAACATTCATTGTAATAGAGGGATTGCATTATCAGCAAATTTGGGATCCAAACATTGTTGCTCAAAGTAAAACAGTCATTTTCTGGTAAAACACGATGGTAAGTAAACCACTCAATTGCCCAATCATTTCTTTTTTGCCTACCCTCTAAAGTGGTTCATGATTAAACAGTCTCTGTACCTTGTTATATAATCTCTGACATCTTGAAAAAACAAAAGTCTTGCTACCTCTTCGGGCACAATCCTAGGTGCGGCCAAGACAGTACTAGTTCCTTCCATTTCAACAGTGAACATTATCCAGAAAAAAAGTAAAACCTTATCTTACACCTTAGACCCTCCGTGCTCTGTACAAAGCTAATTGCTCCATGAGAGCACATTTATGTGTTCCCTTACAAAATCCCATATACTCTGAGGTGTCTGTAAATCCATTTATTATTTATCTCAGCTCTTCAAAAATATCATTAATGGATTTCTTTTCAGAAAATACAAAGACACTAGACTTCTGCTTGGTAAGGGGAAAACAAGCCATCTGCTACAGAATGACTGGAAAGGCAACACTGAACCAAAAAGGTTAACAGAGTAGCCAGAAAAGAAAACAAAAACAAAAACAAACAAAAAACCACCAACCAAAAAAACCAAATACAGGGGGACTTTTAAAAACCACCAACTCAACCAGAACAATGAATTTAGAGTCCATAATTGTTATAGATATAAGTTAAATTACTCTGGTATATATAATACAGGTCTGATATAATAACAACCTAACCTAAAAGACACTTTTAGGTAAGCATCTGAGAAATCCCTGTGGAATTACACCCAAATACCCTACAGGAACCTGAAATCACTCGAGGATGAGAACGGAAAGTGTCAGCTTTCACAGGGTTAGATACCTTACACTCCTGACCACCACTGTGAGTTAAACGTAGGTCTACCACAATCTGAGTTCAGAAAATAAATCATCAGTTGCCCATCACAAAGTAGCTTCGCAAACAAAGCTATTTGAAACCCCAGACCTAAGCAGTGTTGTACAGTGGTGGCCGAAAGCAGAGGGCTCCTCAAACCAGCAGAAACCCTGAGTGGCTCTGACTCTGAAGACACGAAGTCTGAGCTCCAAGAAGTGACTGTACAGACTGAACTGCTCATTTCAGCAATGTACGATGGTTCAACCTGCTGGATCCGGGTGTGGACACGTTTCCCTCTTGCTACAGTCACCTGCTCAGATTAAAGCCACACACCATTAGATACCTTTGTCACGTAATAGTTATAAAGGCAACTTCGCTCAAAATCAGCACTGGGTATGTCTTTTAGTGTTTTAACTGGGAAAACTTTTTAACAGACATGCTGATAACAGCTGATATCACTGTCACCCGCTGGCTAGCTACGCCACCCTGCCGCTACATAGTGTGTCTTGAGTGAAAAATAAAGGTCATCATCTAAAATTAACCCATCTTTGGAATAAAAAGAACAGGAAATCCACATTATTTCTCTGAAGGAAGCTTTCCAAGCCTTTCCTTTCCAATTACCTGTGCTCTCATATTTCTGGTTTTTCACATCAGTGGTTTCTACTCTGTAGAAGTGGAAAACACCAGGACTGTTTACCTTGATGCGTCCATATCCCAATCCTAAATCCCAATGCCACATTAACACATTACAATGATATGCTTTTAGGGAAAAGGGACAGACAGGTTTTTAAAAGATGGGGGGGGTGTGTGTGTGTGTATGTGTGTGTGTGTGTGTGTATTAAGCTAATACATTTCCTGATGAAGTTCACTTCTTTTTTTCCCTCCCATTCTTTGAAATTTTTCTTTTTATTAATTATTTTTATTAACATATAATGTCTTGTTTGCCCCAGGGGTGCGGGTCTGTGAATCATCAGTCTTACACATTTCACAGCGCTCACCATTATCACACACCCTCCCCAATGTCCACAGAAGTTTAATTCTTTTAAGCTACTCCCGTATTTTTTTAATTAGCAGAAATCTATATAAATGCACATTTGGCAGACAGAATGGACAGCAATTGGTAAAACACCAAAATAAAAAAGAACAGCCTTTTCTCTCAGTCTAACATGGGGACCCTCTGTGTTTCCATCTCCACATCGTTTGATGTAGGATCAGGCAGAGACGCGCCTCAGAACAAGGAATCAAAGAGTCGTCCCTTGCACACACTGTCATCACCATCACTACCTCCCTCGTCTGCCTCCAGCACATCACAGTCTCCTCTTAATCCCGGTCTCCCATCCTCACGCAGGTATGCCTTCCACGCTTGGGGCCGCAGCTGACGACTCAATGGCAAGAGACACGAGATTTCTTCAGCACCACTGCCTGTCCCACCACGCAATGGGCAACAAGTGTGACCAGGGTCACCATGCGTCCTGCCTGTCTGCTGCTCCCAAGGGCTGACCCTCCTCCTCCTTCGGAAACTCCCCCAAGGTGTCCCAAACCCACACCCGAGGCAGATGCAGAAGCCCCAGGCACCAGCGGGAGAGGGGGGAGCAGCAGCCAGCAGAGGAGCCCGGCTTCCGTCTGCCTCCAAGCCGAGATTATGACCCAACACCTGGGACGGGAAACGAAGGCGGAGGACGTCCACTTGCTGCCAGCCGGGCTTCTGCAGCCCTCCCGGTCCGGCAGGGGCGGGAGAGCGCCGGGCGGG
>NW_019154108.1:15409023-15540529 GCF_002288905.1 Enhydra lutris kenyoni | reverse complement strand
AAAGAAAGAAAGAAAGAAAGAAAGAAAGAAAGAAAGAAAGAAAGAAAAAGAAAAGAAAGGAAAAAGAAAAAAAGCATGCCACTGTCCCTCCCATAATTCCAATCAGACTTGTAATTTTGGAGTCCAAGTGACCTCTGTGGGTGTCCTGTCTCTACCATTTGTGAACCATGTGAGTTTGAGGGAGTCACTTTATCTCTCTGACCATCAGTCCATCAGTTTCCTCATCTACCAAACAGGGAGAATACACTGAACTCAGAAGAGATTGTCCTAAGAATCAAAGTGAGACCACATATATGACTTTACTGTTGTTAAGTTTTCAAGACAATTTTATTCTCTCCTGTGATTGGCTTAACCTCATGAGCCAGCCCAAGGCAGACCACCAACTTTTTAACTCTATGGTAACTCCTGCCATTTATTTAATCTTCTGGATAACATCATTGCATAGACCTGAGAAAAGGAAGAATGAATCACATCCATCAAATATTTACTGAATGTCTACCAGCTGCCATACAGGAGCTCGGTGGATATCACAAGGTTGCTGCCCTCATTAAGCTTCTGGTCTAGAGAGGAAAGGTGCTAAACAAGCAAAAATTAAAATTCTAGTTAAGTGCAATAAAGGGAAGGTACAGGGTGCTATGAGAGTATCGAATGCTAGAAGGTCAGGGTGGGCCTGTCTAAAGGAGTCTATGGGTGAGCCCTAAAGATGGAGGAGGGTGGAGAGTAGGGGTGGAGAGGGAGAGCCACAGTGCAAGGGAAGAGCTTCCTCAAGAGAAAGAGGAGCATGTAGAGAGACTGGGGTGGGCACAAACATTGTAATTAGAATTTGGAGAGCTCAGAGAGAGAGGACTGGTAGTAGACAGTGATCAAGTGATCAAGCAGAGGCCAAGTCACATGGCACTTGGATTTTCATTAGTGGGATTAATGGGACTTTGACAAATTTTCAACAGAGCACTAGCCTTATCAGATGGCATTAAAACAAAAACAAAACAGAGAACAACCGCTCCAGTAGCTACATGGAGAACAGATAGAAGGCAGGTAACAATGTAGGCAGTGAATTCAGATGTTATTGCTTTAGCCCAGGTGAGAGATTCATGGGATGGGAGGGGAGGGGGGACACGAGAGGTGGCAGTAGATCAAGAGGGCTCTATGATCCACTGGTGTGGGACGTGAATGGTGAGGAAGAGGGTGGGCATTTTCCAAGAGGTTCTAGTTCACTACAAACTTGGAGGAGACAACTATGTAGACAGTACATGAGTGCAATGCTTGAGTGATGTGGTCCTTCCTGAGGGCACTTACCTCCCTCTCTCCTACCTGCTGTGTTTTCTGTGGGACTCATCCTACTTGTGGGTACAGTGTATGTCCTGGGTCTCAGCCAATACAGTCATGATTCCTCAGCTTTTCAGCTGATTCAGGCATGAACCTGTGACCCACTCAGCCAATGAAATTTATGTCCTAGTTTCTGAGAGAAGAGATTTTCACACTATACCACTGACCTTGAACCCATAAACCTCACAGTTTATTAATCCAGTAAGAGAGGAGAAGGTAACAGAGAATAGAGCCAATACAGAGCAAACAAATCCAAGATGACCAGGTCATGTTTGATGGATCCTTTCTATACCAAACCCCATCATAAGGCACACACTTTTTCTTTTTGTATAAGCCAGTTTGTGTTGAGACTTCCAACACTAAAAAATCAAGAGTTCTAATTGAAACATTGCAGTGCAAGGAATTGGAGAAATTAGGAAATAATTTACCTATATGGAAGTCTCTAAGTTGATCCCCAGTGATTCCTGCCTCTTGGTTTTTTTTTTTTTTAAAGATTTTTTTTTAATATTTTATTTATTTATTTGACAGAGATCACAAGCAGGCAGAGAGGCAGACAGAGAGAGAGGAGGAAGCAGGCTCCCTGCCGAGCAGAGAACTGGACGTGGGACTCGATCCCAGGACCCTGAGACCACGACCCGAGCCGAAGGCAGCGGCTTAACCCACTGAGCCACCCAGGTGCCCCCTGCCTCTTGGTTTTCATGTCCCATGTTTTACCCTCTCCTTGACTGGGGGCCATCAATGAACAGAATATAGTGTAAGCGATGGGATGTTCCTTCCAAGATAAGGTTATAAAAAGACCATGCACTCCCTCTTATTCTCTCTTGGGATCTCTCCCTCTGGTGTAAGCCAGCTGCCATGTGATAAAGCAGCCTTGAGAAGAGACCCATGTGAGCCTGGACATGCATCTCCTGAGGTCTTCCAACAGCCAAGCAAATGAGCTTGGAAGAAGGTCCTTCCCCAGTCAAGCCATGAGATGACTGTAGTCCTAGACTGTACCCACGTACAGCCTCTTAAGAGACCCTGAGCCAGAACCACTCATGTTAAGTTCCTCTGAGATTCTTGACCCCTTGAAAGCTGGGGGAGCATAAATGTTTCCTATTTTTCAGCTGCAAAGTTTTGGGGTGACCTGCTATGTGGCAACAGATAATACTATAACTTCTAAGAGTTAAATTCGAAGTGAGCTCATAAAGTGTCAGTCAGATTTAAGCTATACAAATTACACTAAGAAGGCAATTCCTCCAAGGCCTAAACGTATTCCTCTGAAGTACTAGAATGTGTTCATTAGAAGGAAAGTTGGACATCATTGGAAGAAGAGCAAAGGCTTTCTAGAGCAGTGGATCTTGAACCCGAGCATGCATCAGAATCCTCTGGAGTGCTTAGAGACCACAGGTTGCTGAGCCTGTCCTCACAGTGTCTGATGCATCACATCTGGGGTGAGGCCTGAGAACTGGCACGAAGAACAAGTTGCAGGTGATGTTGAAGCCGCTAGTCCTTGGAGCACACATTGAGCGTCCCAGGAGAAGAGCAGGATTTGGGTTCACTGTGCTCTGAGAGCTCACAGTCACAGAGCTGTCTCTGCAGGGGTGAGAAACTGGGATAGATGGCAGCTCCTGATTTGGTTGACAAATGACGACAGGCATCGGCACAGATCACCATTCATCCTTATTCTCAAAGGTGTTCAGTCTAAAAGTTCTTTCTATCTGCAATACGACCTAAATGTTTTATGCCATTTATGGTACAAGAAATGCACTTACTCACTCATTCAATGATGCATTATTTATTTAGTACTATCTGTGTGTCAAAGGGCATTGTTCCAGTGTTTGGGGATATATGGGCGCAAAGAAGATATGCCAGATCTTTACAGTTGTGGAGTTAAAATAAGGAAAGAATGACACTCATGGAACCAAGTCTGTGTCTATTCAGCAAAACATCACTGAGTTGCTGGGAGGATTTCAGATTAAAGGGCCTCACTCTGAAAAGTGAAAAAAAAAAAAGTCATTTTCCCCTAGAAGTCTGCAAAATTCATCAAAATCAGGACATTCATTTTGCAGAAATAAGTCACTCTAAAATATATAACGCTCAGCAATATTTTTAGTGGGTTTGTATACGCACTGACTTAAAAATAAATGCATGTGCACAAAAAATAGGAAGAAAGGTAAGATTTTCTCAAGTAAACAAGAATCTCTTTTATAATGGTAATTCTTAGTTCTGTGTGATTTCTGTTTAGTGTTGAAAATTCATGTAAGTCGATACACCCATCTTTTGAATATAAACATCAGTGCTTGAATCATGTGTCCCTGCCAGTGTTAATTATTAAATATAAGCTAATATTGAGATATAATTTTGCTCAACCAGGAATAAGGTAGTGAATAAGGGCATTGCTAAGTAAAGAAAGCCTTATAAAATGGCACTCTGTTATAGAATAAATTCAGAACACGTTAGAATTTACTGAGTTTACAAAGAGGAAATCTTGCTCTAGATTTTCTTTCCCCTTGCAAGGCTGAGTATCATAAGCTATCAGGAGGAAATGAACATTTTTTATATGTATCTAAACTCTCCACCCCGGGCATCACAGGTAAATCCTCCACCAACAATGAATTCATTAGGTAATTTTTTTTTAAGTCTGCCAATATTAGGCAAACTAATTACATCAAATGTGATGCTTTTTATTAAAATCAGCCATAAATCTGGAGAGATCTAGAGCATTTTCAATTTTTTTTGATGGCTTTCATTACCTAATGAATTTTCAGTACATCCAGTGCTTTATTTAAAACTTATATTTGTTGAGAACATTTGCCAGCCCAGCATTTTGTCTTTGCCTGAGATCACAAATTCTGACAGCAATGAAGAACAAATCAATTTTGTGTGTGTGAAGAACAAATCAATTTGATTTCTCTTCTAAAATGAAGTCAAAGATACGAAGGCAAGAAAAAAACAAATAGGGAATGTATTTGGAATCTCCTAAAGATATTTTTTAATGTGTTCAATAACCAAAGATGTTAATTTCACCCTATGGAGATTTTAAGAATCTAGCTTTCCTTTATATCTTTTTGTATCTGTGATTAAATGAGCACATATAAGGCTTGCTCACGGCCGTCTACTAAGTTTATGGCTGAATTGAGATTAATAACCCATGCATCAGCCAGGATGTGTTTATTCTATAAGAAAGATGTAAAACAAAGAAGAAAGTAGCTTTTGGTAGAATTGGTAGGGTGGTTGTATCTGTCTCTCCAAATCCACAAAGTGATCACGGCAAGCCTGCTGCCGCACCACACTTATCCCTAGGACTTTTTGCCCATGGCCTCACCTTCTCATCTTTCATCCATTCTCCACACACTGCAGCCAAGTAGATCCCCTTCAAAATAAAATCTGGTTAAGTTGGATTAAAAGCATACACTAGCTTCCCATTGCTTTCTGGATAGAGACCGATATGCAAAGGTTATACCTTATCCTGTCAATAATAATGCTAACAAGAACGGCAGGAATGGTAACAATAAGTAACATCTATCAAGGCAACGTGCCAGCTAAGACCCTTTCGTTTATTATCTCACTTAATCCTCATAGTGACTGTAGGAAGTAGCTACTCTTATTACCCCTGGAGACACTAAACCTCTGCAAAGTAACATAGTGTGTCAATCCTACTATATAAGGCCCATGGCCAAGCTCTGCAATTTCCTCTCCCTGGTTCAGCCACCAGCTGGGTTTCCAGTTTCTTGAATATCCCCCACCTCTCCTTTCCTTCGAACCTTCACACACATCAATCCTTCCAGCCCAGACTGTACCTGTTTCCCTCACTCCTAGAAAATAATTTCTACTTGTCTTTCAGACTTCAGCTAATACACACCTTCTTCAAAAGAGGCCCAGTGAGGTCCTAACAAGATCAGCCCACACCTACATGTACAGTCTCTTCGTGATCCTGGTCACTATCGTTATTAAGCCACTTGTTTAAGACATTGCTTCGTTACTGCCTATATTATGGTTCTTGGCTGCCATAACCAAGTACCACAATGTGGGTGGCTAGAAACCTCAGAAATCTTGGTCTCAGTTCCTGAGGCTAGAAGTCAGAAATCAAGGTATCAGCAGAGCCATGCTCTCTCTCTGACGGCTCTAGGGGAGAATTTCCTTTGCTGCTTCTGGCTTCTGGTATTTGCTGGCAATCCTCAGTGTTCCTTGGCTTCTACGTATAGGCATCATTCCAGTCCCATGGGTATCTCCTTTTGTGTCATCACATTGCTTTCCCTGTGTCCTAGTTTCCCTCTTCTGAAAGGACACCTGTCATACCGGATTAGGGCCCACCCTACTGACCTCATTATAACATGATTACCTCTTGAAAGACCCTCTTTCCCAATAAAGTCACATTCTGAAGTACTGGGGTTAGGACTTTAATATACCTTTCGGGGAGGCTACAATTCAACCCATAACATTGCCAGGGAGACTAGAACAAGTTCCAAGAGGGAAAGGACATGGTCATCTTGTTCTCAGTACAATATCTTACACACAGTAGGCGCAAAAATTAATACTTATTAAGTGAATGAAAGCTCATTTTAAGAGGTATTGTTGACAGAATCTTGCAATTAATCAGGGCCTAGAATCTCAATGCCTACGACACCAGGCAGTAACATACACGTATCAAGTGAGCTGGAAGAGAGACTCGAGTTGGCTTTAGTTGATTACTGCCATGAAAAAATGTAGATGCAGTCCTAATTTCTAATTTTTAAAGTAAATTGAGATATCTATGTTGTTTTGGATGAAATCTTTCAATATTAAAATAGGGACAACTAGCTCAATTTCCAAAATTAATAGTGCAAAATTAGGGCCGTCTAGGTAGCTCAGTCAGTAAGCATCTGCCTTTGGCTCAGGTCATGACCTGGGGGTCCCAGGATTGAGGGACTGAGTCCCACATAGGTCTCCCTGCTCAGTGGGGAATCTGCCTTTCCCACTGGCCCCCATTTGCTCATGCACATGCTCTCTCTCCCATTCTCTCTCTGGCGGGCACACACTCTCTCTCAAATGAACAAGTAAAATCTTAAAAAAAAAAAAAAAAGTGCAAAATTAACAATAACCACGTCCGTAGGCTGCACATGGTCCTGAGGGCCTCTGATTTAGCCTCTGGGTTGAGGTAGCATCAGATGTTCTGTGAGGTCACATCTATAATAAAATGCAGTGACTGTTTTCTAGGCTACAGTAAGTGTGGAAACATCTTACTTCAGCTGCTGTCAGTCAAGGCTGACAGGGTGAGGCCAGTGAGGCCCTCCCCCTGGGTACAGCGTTTAAAGGAGTGTCAGAAACAGTAATCAAGGGCACTTGGGTGGTTCAGTGGGTTAAGTGTCTGCCTTCGGCTCATGTCGTGATCTTGGGGTCTTGGGATTGAGCCCCGCTCTGGGCTCCCTGCTTCTCCCTCTCCCTCTGTACCTCCTCCCCCCTCTCATGCTCTCTCTCAATCTGGTCTCCCAAATGAATAAATGAAATCTTTAAAAAAAAACAACCCAGTGATCAAGATAAGTAATATTTTAATACAATCATTAAAAATTGATAGTAGTATAAAAAATCCATGATGATCAAAATTTCAAACTTTAAATAAAGAGCAGATCCAACCCCACCCCAGAATGAGTTGGCCTCCCTCACCTCACCCTACTCCTAGCCCCATGCTCTCTTTGACCAATACTCACCCTCCCTGCCAGATCACATATGGGAACTCTCTTCCACTGCCTAAGCTCCCCTGTCCTGGAGCTCCAACTACTGTGCTGTGCTACAGAAGAAGCAACCCCTCACCTGCCCCAGACTCTGCGCCCCAACACGCACGGCACTGCAAATTTGATGAAGTAACTTAGCCTTCCCTTGGATGTTCCCGTTCATCTTCCTCCTTCGAAAGAGTGATTCTCAGATGCTGTCATTTCTTCTCGGGGATAGTAGTACTTGCTTCTAATGGAATCACCCTAATTATATGTTTCTCCCAAGCTTCAGCTTAATGCCTGCTTATTTCTCTGGCACCGCTAGATGCTTCAACTGGGGATCTGACTCTAGCCCTACAACAGGGGTTGCGGCTGAAGTCCGGAGATGCAAGTTAGTTACCACGGAATGCGCTTCTGTTGGTTCAGCTTTCTGCTTGGAAATCACATCTGAAGTGTTTTAAGGCTGGATATTCCAGAGAGCACTTTTGACCTTCCCCAAGCAGCCACTAAAATACAGACCTTCTCAGCCACCTTTAACATTGAAAGTCACAGACTTTCTCAGCCACCATCGCCACAAACCCTTCCATGAGATAATTAATGGGAACGATTAGGTAATAACTGAGTGCAAATGTTCATTCGGAGTTGTCACAGTCTCTACAAGCTTCTCTCAGATCCTGAGGGTCACGAGACACGCCAGCATCACACCAGGACGAACGTAGCCAATTATGTAAATATGTTTATGAACTGCCAGAGCATCCGTAGAGAAAACAATTGGAACCAGAATAGAAACTTCAATACTGCATAATTCCTATAACTATACTTTGAATGAAAACGAAATATAATGAGGAAAGTTGAACCTGGACCCAAGTTCCCAAGAAATCTCCTTCTTCATACATTAGAAGATAAAAAATATAATCACATAATTAATTTAATTTGTGCAGGACAGTTGCTAGATCATATATCTGACTATTTTCTTCTGAGAAGTCACCCCTGTGATTTCTTTACTTGTGGTAAATTTGATCGCAATTGCCCATGTGTCCTGATATACATTCATAACACCTTTTACATTCATGTGTACTTATCTTTATGTCTGACTTCCCCTGATAGACAAAAAGCTCTCTGAGGTCAGGTATCTAACCTGAATTCTTTTCACTATCTTAGAAACACATAGTAGGTATTCAAAAGTTTGCTGAATTGATGTGACCAGAACACCACCCCTATCCCAACACACACAAAATCATCAGCTCTTATGACCTTCAAACAAGGATTTCATGGTAACTGTGACATTTATGATCAAAAAGCATTTAATTCACGTCAAGGTATCTTTGGTACATTGAAAGTCATTATATATCTTCCATTCCTTTTCCTATTTCACGTAATTCTATTATCATACAGATTCTTATGAAAGTCAGCATAGCCCACTGGTGCAGATTATAAGCTGCCTAGATTCAAGTCCAGCCCCAGCCAAGTACAAACTGTGCTTTGTTTTCTCATCTGTGAAATGGGATGAAAAGTATATTAAGCTCAACTTTTTAATGAGATCTAAATGAGCTGATATTTGGCAAGTGTTTAGAACAGTGCCTGAAATACAGTAAGAACTCAATAAGCTTAAGTCACTATTAATACTGTTACTTCAATTGATAGCACTGAACCATGGAGAGAGGAAAAAATATATGGATCTGAAGTTAGAAGTGAAACCAAAAAGAAGAGGTCAATTATCTACTGGGGTTTCACCCAGCAAACCCCTGGAAGCTAGCTTTCAGGAACCAAATGAGCAATTGGAATTCAGGAAGGAATCAGGTAATCTAGACTGCAAAAGAGAGAATCAGATTCCAGACCTTCTATTCCAGGTAAAATTCAAGCAGCTCCTTCCTAGGGCAGGGAGCCTTTCCCATGCACCTGATGGGAGCGGAGTCCCTACCAGGATACCAACAAAGGACAAGGATGTGGGATCTAGTTAAGCAAGGATGGGAGACCCCAGGTGAGTTCACAAGGTGACTTTGGGAGCCCAGAAACAGACCTGAAAGTCTATTCTAATCATTATAGATGGGGTGGTGCCACTTTCTTCACCATGTACATTCTACGATCTCCCTCTGGCTTTGGCCCCAACATTTTGGACGCTTGCTATCTGAAACTGTTCCTTTAATTGTATTTACTTTACTTTATATCTCCTTAGCAACCATGATTACCTTAAATGCTTCTGGGTTTGCTTGCTTTCCCCTCCCCCTTTCATTATTACGATGTTGTTTTCTGGATGCAGATAAAACTCTTCTTTTCCACAAACAGGCTTGTGGTTAAATTAAAACTTTTATATCCCCAAGTTGTTGGTTGCCAAGGGGACCAATGTATGCAAACAACCCGAAACACAACAAAGAGGAACTGAGTTTCCTATTGGGTCAACAGGTGTAATGTGTGTTTACTTCTGTGACTCAGATACTGTATCTGTTCCCTCTTTGCTGATTGATTAGGAATTTCTATTATTGCTCTCACATTATATTCACATATTAATATACATATACACATATTAATGTATCATGTCAGGCTCACTTTAATTAAAACTAAGATGTGAATATTTACTGTTCTATTTTAAACAATTGTTGATGAAAATCCGTTGGCCATCAAGTACAGCTGTGAACAAAATAAACTGCCTTTTTTTCACTTTGATATCTACCCCAACAGTGGAATGCTAAGTTTTGTGGCATTTTTTTTGGAAGAAAGTTGGGTGGAAAAAAACTTTAGTGTTTTCCATTAATATTTTCTCAAGAAGGGGAGCCAATAGTGCATTGTTCAGATTCCAAAATGCCTTGCCAATCTTCTTGGTAATTAACTGTAGTGTTTCCTTTGCCTAAAGTGATGGATGTCTATTTTTATATGTGGCATTATATTCTTCATATATTGTATCTGCATATTTGGGGCAGTAAAGATTTTAACTTCAGGTGTCTTCCCTGCTGCCCTTGACCCTGTGTGCTGAGTCTGAGCTTAAGTACCCCTTTACTGTAATCCTATAACAAAGTATGTGATCAATAAAAATCAAACCAACATTATTGTGTATAAGGACTATACTAAAAACTCCAAAGACTGGGTGATAAGAATATGAAAACTGGAAAGCCCTCTATGTAAAGATTTCAAGCAGGGAAGACAACATTTCCATGAAAAAAAAAAAAAAAAAAAGCCAAAAACGAATTATAAAGACACACTTGGAATGGACCACAAAGGAAACATCTGCTAAGATACATAATAAATATTTATTTAAATAAATTATGATGGGAGCAATTCCAGTCATATTTTGAGGAACTCTCTTTGAGAATACTTTGTTCACAATTTGTTTAAAATGTTAAATATGAAAGTAGGTTATTTTTAAATTCAATCCATGATGATTTTTGGGTCATTAATCTGGGCTAGGTTTCCTCAACATTATCCTAATAAGGTCATCACAGAGTGAAGCATTCTATTAGAAACCATGATGCATAACATGGTTATCATCAGTGCATTTGATTGTATTTATACATCTTGCTTCCCCTCTTGACGCTGAGTCTCTTAGGGTAGGGACCGTGTCACCCTCCTGTTTGTGCCCCTAATGCCTAATACATAGTAGCTTCTCAATAAAGGTTTGTTGAAATGAACTCAAGTATTTCAGCAACCTCAGAGACTTTTATTTATATAAATTTTATAAATTTGTTATTATTAAATATTCTAAAAGAAAAGAAAATAGCATAAACCTGGATTTTAAAGGTATTAACATTTTACCATATTTGCTTCAGGTATTCTTTTTTTTCTTGTTGAGGAAAAATAGATTACAGTCAGAGTCCCAGTGGACTCAGCTGTCCCTCTTCCACCCCTGTGTTCCTTTCTTCTTTTTCCCACCCCCAAATAGCCACTCTTCTGGAGTTGGTGTTCATCCTTCCTGGGATTGTAATTATGTCTTTTCAATGTATGTATGTAGCCATAAAAATATAAAGTATTTTAATTTTTCCACCATGGTATCATGTTATATGAATTCTTTTCAGTTGGCTTTTTTAAAAAATTCAGGATGTATGTTGTCAAGATTTATCCATATTGAGATATTCAGAGTCTTTCAGAATGACCTATTTTCCCTGATCAAATTTAGAATAAAAATCTCTATTATCTAAAATCTAATAGTTGGCCTTAATTTATTTTTATTTTTTTTTAAAGATTTTATTTATTTGACACAGAGAGAGAGAGATCTCAAGTAGGCAGAGCAGCAGGCAGAGAGAGAGAGGGGGGGAAGCAGGCTCCCTGCTGAGCAGAGAGCCAAATGTGGGGCTCGATCCCAGTACCCTGAGACCGTGACCTGAGCCGAAGGCAGAGGCTTAACCCACTGAGCCACCCAGGCGCCCCGGCCTTAATTTATATAATAATGAAAGAAGGTCCTATGAATATGAGGCAAAGAGAAAGGGGCCAAGGGTCTCTCCCATTCCTTTTCCATACTGTCAGACTACCTTGGCCAGCCCCCTCTACTGACTACTGTAACAAAGCAAAAACCCCTGAATGAAGAGCCCGGGATTAGAAAGGACAGGCAAGGCATGAACTGTGCACCATGGCCCATAGATCCGCATCAGAAACAGTCCAGCAGTCACCAAATCCACACCCAGTTTAGAGCACTGGCAGGGAAAAAAAAATGTCAGAATTTCTCTTTTGAAATTTCAGAAGAGACATCTTCCTTTCCCTTCATCTCAACTTTTCTTCCAAAGACATGTGACTTGTTAGTGGCCAGACTCACTACGTGGGTTGCTAATTCAAGTTATCCAAATTTTCCCATGAAATAAGAATGTATATAGTATTTGTGAAAACAAAGCAGTTGCTTAGAAAAAGAGGCTTGCTAGTGAATTACATGCACAATTTCCTAAAAGCATTTGCTAGACAAAGTCCCTTTTATCATGTGGCTCCTGGGTAACTAATTCTCATTTAATGGGAAACTGAAAGATTAAGAAGTCGTAATTTACCTCTAGTCCATTGCCAGATGACGGCTGCCACGGCCTTTGTTTCTGGGACCTTAAATGTTCCAGTACATGTACTTAATCTGCCTCAACTCATGAATTTGATGCTGAAGTTCATCTCTTGTCTTTTATTCTTTTTTTTCTTCCCTGAAAATCTGGCTAAAACTAGGGATCAATTAAAAACTCTTTTGAAAAAAATTTAAAGAACTTGTAAGTTTCTCTGCAGCTTCTGGTTCACAGGTATGTGTACCTGAGGATACCCGCATACAAAATCCAAACTTTGAAAACAGATAAAATAGATAGCAGGTTCTGGTTTCGTACAATTCGTCTTAGGGCTTCATGTTCTCTGGGGCACCTGGGTGGCTCAGTTGGTTAAATGTCTCTTAATTTTGGCTCAGGTCATGATCCTAGCCTTGTGAGAGTGAGCCCCATGTGGGGCTCAGTGCTCAGTGGGGAGTCTGCTTGGGATTCTTTCTCTCCCTCTACCCCTCCCACACCATGGGTGCTCTCTCTCTTTCTCTCTAATAAATAAATCTTTAAAAAAAAAAATCTTGTTCCCTTTCCAAGATTTTGTTTAAGTAACATTTTACAAAGATTTGCTTAAAGTATATAGATGCAACTCTATGTATAAGAAAGCAAAGCCAAAAAAAAAAGAAAGAAAAAAAAAAAGAAAGCAAAGCCTTGATGATATCTAATTCCTCCAACTAAAATTAGTTTAAGTAAGTGGTATGCAATATGTGCAATTTTTTTTAAGATTTTATTTATTTACTTGACAGACAGAGATCACAAGTAGGCAGAGCGGCAGCAGAGAGAGAGGGAAGAGGAAGCAGGCTCCCTGCTGAGCAGAGAGCCTGATGCGGGGCTCGATCCCAGGACCCTGGGATCATGACCTGAGCCAAAGACAGAGGCTTTAACCCACTGAGCCACCCAGACGCTCCAATATGTGCAAATTCGCAATCCCTTATCACTTCATTTTCAGAGGTTCCCCAAATCAAATAATAACCTAATCTTATAAAACACAGCTAATATATAAACACTGCTCCACTATCCTGCACAAACCACAAACACAAGAAGGAAAGAAGGTATATGTAGGGAAAGCATTCATAGGAAGAGGAAGATAGACCTATTCGAAACTGCAAAGGAATTTAAGTATAAGTAAAACAATTACCAGAGAAGGACTTTAGCCTGCACACTGAAATCTTAAACCTCTCTGCCCTGAATGAAGCTTGGCCTTGATGTTTAAGAAATTCAGAGTGACCTTTGTTTCCTGGCTCCTGGAAAACCAGACTTAGGAGCCGTTTTGTCCTCTTCTTGCCTGACCCAGGCTCTAGTTGTATCTATAACAAGCCAAGGCTTTCCCAGTTACCTGCATCCTTTAATAGAGCCGCTCAGGGTCAGAGCGGTGAGCTTCTGAGAAAATATTGAGCAAGTCCAAGCCTGCTGCCATCACCCAAGGAAGCGAACACTGTTCTAGGCTTTGGATTCTGCAGCCTAAGGCAATGTGGCCAAACGTCTTGTGTCTAGCATTGGGGCAGTTTCTACATTTTCTAAACTCTGTGCAATCCAGTTATTTCTTTTCTTTGATTGGATCCATATTGCACACGCGCGCATACACACACACACACACACACACACACACACACACACACACGCAATTATCCATAGCAAAAAAGGCAATTATCCATAGCACAAAAACTTTTATAAATGCAACATTGATACACTTTTGTCTCAATTATCAGGATATTTCAGATAAAGGTGGTATTTTAGCTTGAATGATTCCTGTAGGATCTCATTTCTCTATTTACATGAGCACATGTGAACCAGCATTGCTTACTTAGATTACAATAAAAATGCTAATAATCAGATAGATAACAATATATTTTTTCTCTGTCATGTCATTCCCCCACATCATGATCCTTTTCACACTTTGGAACTACTCAAGTGAATTCATGCATGAGACCTTCCTAGACACATTCTATAGGCTACTTGCTACTCTATTCACCTTTAAGCTCTCACCTTTACAGATCTAACCAGCTGTTAATTTGGGTTTTTCTTTGAAAGTATTGTGAAGGGAGAATTTTTCTAGTGGCTCTGTTTCTTTGTGTTATTTTTTTCCCCCCATTTCCACTTGGCGTCCTATCTGCCAGGTTCCTAATGCATCCCAGGATGCTCTGTTTTGATACTCCATTAGGGAGGATGCTCTGTTTTGATACTCCATTAGGGAAATGAAGGCTAGTCTATCATGCATTATATGCTTCTTCTATTCTCCTCTCAATCATCAATAACCTGTTCTGCATGCCATTTTTTGTAGAGGAACCTGAGGAAGAGCTGACTAGCTAACATGGCTTGTTAGTGGATGGTGGACACTTATTTAAGGCAGTATAGTTCCATTTAAAGAAAGTTTTCTTTATAGAATTTAATGGTAAAAATTTCTGTCATCATAACAAGTTAATAAAATAGTTTATCTGCAAAGATGATTTTTAGTCTTAGCAATCTTAAACTATATGGTGGCAATCATAGTTTATAAGACTCATTCAAATACCTAAAAATTGTGAAGAAAAGTATCACGAATTCCAACAAATTGGGAAAAGATACTGATCAAATTAAAGAAAAGTCAGCCCTATTTGTATAGTTTAGAGAAATATTCCCTTCCCTTTCTTGGCTTTCCGAATGCTGACAGCAGGCTTAAATCACCTCCCTAGGCCAAGTCTTAGGTAATTTATGGAGAAGCTGACAGGCTCATGAAGACAGGTCTATTGTTCACTGTCTGCCAGATCCCTACGGCGAGTCTGCCACTGAGAAACTTAGCACTCCGCAATATATCCCTTCCTTACCCACTCACTGTTATTCTCATAAATATAAATGGACCACCAGGGATCATCAAATTTAAGAGGAAATTTTTTAACACAGAAAAGATGAAACAATAGAAAAGCAAAAATCTCAGAGAAACAGAGACAATCCAGAGACCCAAAGAAAATTTCAGAGGAACCATAGCTATTATTTTGAGAGCTAAGAGAAGTAACTAGATGAGATGATGGACATATCCATTAGCTTGATTGTGGTAATTATTTCACAATGTATACTTTAGGAAATCATCACATCGTATACCTTAAATATACACACTTTTGTCAATTATATTTCAATAAAGCCAGAATAAAGAAGTAAACTTACCTTTTAAGAGAAAATCCAATAAAATTAGTTAATAATAAAAAAAAGAGAGAAGATCTTGCATCCACAAAATTAAAACAGGAGAGCAAAGAAAAGGAACATTCAGAGAACAATAAAGATCCTCTTGGAAATAAAAACTTTGGTAGCAGAAATTAAATAATTGCAAAAAAATTTAAGCACATAAATTTAAGGATATTGCCCCCCAAATTAACACAAAACATGAAGAATAGAAAATAGGAAATAAAAATAAGATAGAGGATTAGTTCAAGAGCTCTCCTGTTAAAATAATCATGGTTTCACAAAAAGAGAATAGATAAAATTTTATCAAAGAAATGTTACAAGAAAAATTTCCAGAACTAAACACCAAAAGTCACCAAAACTGAAACAGCTCACAGAGTGTACAGCTCAATAAATGTAAAGGTAGAACCTGGAAGAACATTGGAGATTTTAAAAAAAACCCTCAAAAGTAGAAAACCTCATAAAGAGAGAAAAAAAAAAAAAACCACATACCATAAATCAGGATTCAGAGTGATACTGGACTATGAATATAAATACCAAAATTTGAAGACAATTTATCAATAACTTCAAATTTCTGCATGAAAATTTTCCAAATGAAAATTCTATACCTAGCCAAACTAATCATATGCCAGAAAATAGTTATTTTTGGACACAAACATTCTCAAAATATTTATCTCCTATACTGAGATGACATTCAAAACTTAAAAACCAGCAAGACATGGTGCTTCCAATTAAGTCAGAAGACCTACATTAGAATGCATGTCCATAGTTAATATGCGGGGCATGATGTGGACTCTGCCCAGTTTCCATGGACTTTCTTGGCAGTTGGGGGATGATACACTCCAACAAAGCTAAGAAACAGAATAAGAAGTTGGAAGACATGGGGTACAGGGTATAGAAGTGAGGCAAAAGCAATTCATAGAAATATGGGAAGGGAAGCCCCAAGGCTTCAGACATCAGATAGGCTTACAGAGCAAATAATCTGCGTTGGGCCAAGTTAAGGAAGGCTGGAGAAATGTCTGCAAGTGAAAAAATGAACTCGACAGATTTCCTTATGGGTGATGCACTGAGAAAATGTTTATACTTCTCTCAAAGAGTGAATATATAGTGAGAGGTACATAGGAAACTAAGCAATTAAAAAATAAAGAATATTACTAATTCCAGAGAAAAGACCAGTACTACTGGAAAGGAAATATACTCGCATTTTCCTGTATGGGTCCCAATGAAAAATACTTTTAAATCATAAATCATTTAAATCATAATCAAAATACTTTTAAATCATAAAAATACTTTTAAATCCCAAATCAAAAATACTTTTAAACATTGAATATTGATTTAACCAATAATTGTGGTATAATATCCTTGTGCCTGTTGTCTCCCTAACCCAATATATGCATTTAGTCAACAAATCCCACAAATTCTAAGTTACAAGTGGTTTTAAAAGTACCCCTTTTGGGCACCTGGATGGCTCAGTTGGTTAAATGTTCAACTCTTGATTTTGGCTCAGGTCATGATCTCAGGGTTGTGAGATTGAGCCTCTGGTCAGGCTTCAGGCTGGATGTGGAGACTGCTGAGGATTTTCTCTCTCCCTCTCCCTCTGAACCTCCTCTCTCTCATCTTCTCTATCCCACTACTTAGGCTGTCAAATCTTAACTGGAGGCAGGTACCTCCAGCTGGTGTATCAACTCAATACCAGGGTCCTGACAGGGTCAAGTCCAGGCACAGAAAGTGGAACACTGAAATCTCATTGAACTAAAACAAAATCAAAATAAAGTTGGGGAGAATAGTCAGGATGGAGGAGAATAATTAACCAAGGAATTATGTTATCAAAGACAGTGATGAAAGCAAAGAAACATATGGCAAATTGGTCAAAAACAGACTCTGAATCAAGTTTCTGTTACTTATTTGCTTTGTGATGCCTTTGTTCTTTTCTTTTTCTTCTCAAAAATAATACTAATATAATAATATATATTACATAATAATAGTAATATGTTAATATTAATACAATAATAAGGCTTTCCTCACAGGGTTATATATGAGAATTACATAATTTGTGACATGTAAAGGCTTAGAATTGTGTCTGGAATATGGTAAAAGTTCAATAGATATTAGTTATTGTTGGCACAGTTACTCTCCAAAGAGGCAGGAAAAGTAGCTTTCAAGTGCTTATGAAATGTGAACAGAGAATCCAAAAATGCAAGCACACGTAGAGATGTAGATGTAGACTGGTTAAGCAAGATGGACATGTTACCTTATCATTTTTGCTGGGATTACTGCCATAGCCCCTGAGTTGGCATCCTTGCACCAGCCCTCTTTCTAATCTTTTTTCCCTGCTGTGGTCAGAATAAAACACTGCTGAAAGCTTTCAAGTGGCTTCCCATGGCTTTCTGGATAAAAATTCAAGCTACTGGCAAGAAATAGAAGGCTGTACAATCACATATTTCTTCAGTTTCATTTTCTACCTTGCTACCACATGTTATCACCCTATTTTCCAGCTTTAGTACTGTTATATACCCTTGATCCTCCCCGCCGCCCCCAAAATAAAGCCAAGCTCCCCAATGCTTGGACTCATTTGCCTAAAATCTCAGTCCTTGACCCAAATCCATCTGGCTAACTTTCACTCATCTTTCAGGACTCCTTTTAGGATTTAGCATGACTTTCTCTCTCTTTTCTTCTCTCACAGAACCTTGTTGGACTTCCCCTTCTAGCACCAAGTTCATCTCTTTGATTGTTGGGAGGTTTTTGATTACTAATTTAGTCTCATTCCTAGTCATCAGTCCATTCAGATGTTTTATTTCTTCATGACTCAGCCTTGGTACATTGTATGTTTCTGGGAATTTATTCATTTCTTCTAGATTGTCCAATTTGTTGGCATATCTTTTATAGTTCTTATCTCACTGTGCTGTATTCATTGTTGTTGGGTTTCTTTTTTTTTTTTTATGTTCATCCTTCTTTTAAATCAGGGCCTATATCTTTTACTTCTTGTATCCCCTAAGTTTTGGTCAATACCCAACACATAGTAAATGCTGTAATACATGTTTGAAGAACAAATAAAGAGCTTGAGATCAGTAAAAGTTGCTTGAAAAATACCAAAAGATTTTACAAGCAGGCCTTTGGTTTAAACAAGTCTTCTGTGGTCTTATCTGCACACTTGCCTAACCCATTATTACTTGAGAGTTCTGAATTAAACTTCAGCCCACCCCATGACTAACTGTGAATATTAGCTTAAAGATTTTATTATGTATTTCTAGGTTAGGGTTCTTGCAGACTCTATATATGTTTTACCTTCCTTCTTAGAATTGCCCTTTTTGAAGCTTGACACCATATTCATTTTCCCTGTGTGTCCCACCTACGTGGGAATATCCAATATTGTAGAATCGCAAAGGTATCGGCCACATGATTCAACAAGTTTGACTCATGAACTGGTCATATGTCTTGTTTATATCTCAAGGGATTTAAACTAATTTGAACTGGTACTTAAAAAAAAAAAGATGGTAGATATTCTAACAAATATTGACTACCTTTGTTTATTGCCTGGGACTCACCTCTTCTCTTTAAAGTCCACACTCTTATCTGTATCTTTGGTTTCCAGCATAATGTTTTGATTCCCTGAGAGCAATTTTTGGCCTTTTGAGCAGGCTTACACAATTAACTCTGTCAGACACCTGTGTGGTATTTAATGAAAGCCATGTATTGGCTAGAGCATTTGGTAAGAAAGGGAGAATGTTACCATGAGAATTATAATATTGTGTTGAAGATTGTTAGTCTCTTTTTACACTGTAAAATTACTTCAAACAGTCTTGTAATTTATCAATAAATTTTAGAGCTTAAAGTTCATGTTTAATTGAATCTTCTGACACTTCAAGGTTATTTTCTTTTAAAAATAGAGCCAATCTATCCCTTAGCTGTTTCCTAAATAATCTGTTCCCAAGGAAACAGCCTGAGCGACAGTGTCTCTGGTTTAACCTCAGTAGGTAAAACTAATTATAAGGACAATCATTTTTTTGTTAGAGAAAAATAGTACTTCCAGACTATTTTTAAAGAAATTCACTTCTCATTCAGTCCTCCAAACTAACTCTTAGAATAGTTTTAGAGAAGGCTCCAAGAAAAGTTAACGTTAGTGAATTGATTAACTCTTAATCTACAAGACACCTTGCATATTTGACAGACTATCATAAGTTGTTTTGTTGTTTTTTTAAGCAGCATGAATAATTTTTGAATCACAAAAATCCTACATCAACAAAACAATGAAAAACTCATTCTTTGGCACTTTAACTTTAAAACATAGAAGCATGTGATGTCTTATTTCTGAAAAACAATTTTTTTTTTTAATTTGACAGATCACAAGTAGGCAGAGAGGCAGGCAGAGAGAGACAGGAGGAGGAGGCAGGCCCCCCACTGAGCAGAGAGCCCGATGCGGGACTCGATCCCAGGACCCTGAGATCCTGACCTGAGCCGAAGGCAGAGGCTTTAACCACTGAGCCACCCAGGCGCCCCTGAAAAAAAATTTTTTAACAAGGACATTGATGCTTAATTTGAAACATAGATTATAAAAATAATAGACACACATTTATAACTAATTTTGAAATTTAAAGTATATTAAATCTTATTCCTTTTACGTGGAAGCTTAAAGCAGATGCTTCAAAACATTTTGGGAATAAGCGAAGGCTGTATTGTTTGAAGGTGAGCATAGGTGGTAACAGATGAGTCCATTAGCACTAAACTTCGAGTCTCATGTAAGTTAGTTAACACATTACCATATTTTGACTGGGTAATGCACACAAAATCTTATGTATAAACAGAAGATTTCCAAGAGAAAAAAATGTTCTAAGTTAATTGTCCATCATTAGAGTATGGTTAAATAAATCATAATACATATGCATTGTTGAATATTACATATAGCTCAAAATTATTTTTGAAGATGTTTCAGTGGCATGAAAAAAATGTTCTCAATATGATTAAGTGGACATTTAAAGTGCTCGGAAATTGGTTAAGCATCCAACTCTTGGTTTCGGCTCAGGTAAGGATCTCAAGGGTCATGAGATCAAGCCCCACAAAAACCCTATGTTGGACTCCACGCTCAGCCCGGAATCTGCTTGAAGATTCTCTCCCTCTGCCCCTCCTCCACCCCCCACTCTGTCTGTCTCTCTCTCTCTCTCTCTCTAAAATAAATAAATAAATCTTAAAAACAAAAAGTTTGGGAAATTGAGCATAGTACATAGCATGCTATATAAATTTTCTACTATAATGTCAAAGTTTAAAAAGAGGTAAAAAGCAGAATACACAACAGGCTAACAATTTTGTACTAGATCTATTTCTATTAACACATGATTGTATGATCCAAATTTTTTCTAATTTTTTAAGATAGATTATTTCTGTAAACAGAAAACATATTTAGAAATACACACACACACACACACACACACACACATATAGTCTTCTAGTTGCATAATCCTATATTCTTAAACTGGTTAGCTGAAATACCTAAATATCTCCCTAAATTTATTATTTTATATTTTTTTTTATCCACACAAATAGTGGCAAATTTAAGAAATCAAAGATTTCGTGCCAATATTATTGGTCATATTTTCCAGAAAAGGAAAATTATATTCAGTGAATACACAAAGGATGAACATTCTACAGTTCAACCTTGTAGAATGGTTAATAAAAGTCATTTACACTATTCTAAGGTATGTAGAGAAAATATAGATTCATAATTTTGTCTAAAACTACTCTGATTTCCCCCAAATCTGTCCCCTGCTACATGGCAAAGGAAAAAGAAAGAGAGAGGGAGGGAGGATGGGAGGAACAAAGGAAAGAAAGGAAAGAGAGAGTTTGAAAGAGAGAAGGAGGGAAGAAGGGGGTTAGAAATTGAATCCAAGTCAGGTTAAAAGCCCATCTGAGCCAATTACTTATAGTGGGCATTTAGGTGTTATGCAGCCTTTTGAGAATACTTGCTCGGTCCTTCAGATTCTTCTTGTTTCCTTACTCCTTTTAGGGCTGGTGCCTACAGCACAGGAGAATGTCCACGTCATCTGGTGTTGGAACTAAAGGGGTCCCCGAGGACATGCTACTCCTTCGCTGTGGAGTCACTGACCCTCCAGAAGCATCGCCAGGCTGGTCTGTCCCAGAGCGTTCTGCTGGTATCACCTCCTACCTGTCTGGTCACTACACCTAGAGTATTTTTACTTCTCTTTAGTTGGAGCTCAGGCCTTGCTTGCTTACTCTATCTTTCTGCCTGGCACTGCCGACCCTCTGGCCCCCCTAGAGCCTACTATAGTCTCTGGACCCCCAGGCAGGCCTGTCTGTCCTCACCTCAGAGCCAGTGGCCCAGGGAAGCTGAAGCCGGGCTGTACAGAGTGACGTAGGCATCCCTGTATGTGTCTAGACTGCACCATGCTTACTGCCCTGTCCATCGTGGTAGAGGCCCCAAGCTCACCTGTCCTGTTACCGCCGAGCCTCTCTGGGTGAGGATCTCATCATAAAAAGGGAGCAGGACCTGAGGTTTGCTGTGTTTGCCTTGTGTGTTCCCCAGTGTTCTGTAACCCCGGGATTGAGACCAAAGGGCGAGAAAAGGATGCATGTCTTTGTACTGCACACATCTTTCTTTCTTCTTCTTCTCTAGATTAGATTAGATGGACTTTTCCTTTACTCCCCGCTTCTGTCTAGCACAGATTGCCCATATCCAAAATTCTGGGATCTAGTTGGCTGGGCCTGGCATTTTGAACCATTAAACGGGAGCTATAGTTATTTAGAAAAGCCTTTTTCTTTCAACAGTGTCTGTCTTTTAAAGCCACTGACATGCGGGAGATTTTGTTTTGAAAGTCCTAACATGACATTTTTCTCTTTCCCTAACATCCTAATCCCCACTTCAGCACAAGGCAGGTGGATGCCTTGAGCTGTTTGTATGTTGGGAATTTTTAAAAAATAAAATCATATTAATTTTTTTTTCTAAATAGCTTTTCATGTCATTTTTTATCACTGCTGACTTAGCAAATTTTACTCATTACCAAATTAGGAGAGGAATGGGAAGGCTTTCTAAATTAATGGCTTGAATGGAATGCTGATTACCTAAGAAGAATTTGAAATACCGGCAAGGTATCTATATTTACAGGTTGAATCATTAATTTAACAGATTATTTATTAAATTCCTATTATAAATTGGACACAATTCTTGGTACTGGGGAAAGATTTGTGAACAAGACAAGTAAGGTCTCTGCTCTCTTGGAGCTTAAATTCCGGGGACAAGGACACAGATACACACACACACACACACACACACACACACACACACAAATACACACAAGGAGAGAGATATAGATATATAGATATGTATTATATCTACATACACACACCGGAAAGACAAAAGTGAGAATGCACCTGCATGAAGAAATAAAATAAGGTAATGCTATCCAGGAGATTGGTTGAATGGTAATCTGAAGCTGCTCAGAGAGTGAGTTTTAAGCTAAAATCAGAATGACAAGAAGAAGTCTGGCATATAAAGATAAGAAAGAAAAGAAATAACCATTCAAAAGGCCCTAGAGGGGAACAAACAAAACTTGGCAAGCTCAAGAATCAGGGAGGAAAACATCTTCAGTGTGGCTTGAGGGTAAATGGCAAAGAGAAAAGTAGAATGAAATTGGAAAGGTCAGGGGGCCAATTATGCAGGGCTTTGTAAACAAGGAGAAAGAGTTCAGATTTTCTACATAGTGCAAAGGGAAGCCACTGGGTTTTAAAGGGGAGAATGATTGTTATCTTTGGAGAGACACTGAAGGAGGCAAAAGCAAGGGTTGTGATAGACTCTTGGTGATGGCCAATGGTGGCATGAGCTAATGAGGTAGTAGCATAAAGACGGTGGATTTTCATGCATGTTTTGGAGGTAAAAGTAACAGGACTTATTGCTGGGTGAAAGAAAGGGATCGAGGATGATTCCTTTGCCTTTGGCATTTTCTAAAAAGATACAGAGAGTTACAGTGAGCTTATATCCATTCCCAGCCATGCACAACCAATGATCCTGGATTCTGTCCTGAGGTCTTGGTACTGAAAGGCACAGAGTAAGGTGCAATCTTTCCCCTCCTGGAAGGGAAAGAAGGCAGCAAACATTACAACTGTCAGGGAGTGCCTCTCCCAGCCCCTGAATGAGTACATGAGAAGTATTTGTGCGATGGAGGCTCATGACTGTGGGTAAGCAAGAGAGGCGGTATTCCTTGAAGAGGGCTGGGGACAAAGCTTCAGTTGGGTCCTCTGGCATTTGAAAACATTAATCCCTTTCATGTTCCTCTTTTCCCTTTTCATTCCTCATATTCTACTTTCCCATTCCCCAGGCTTCTTCTCCATCTCTTTATTTTTCTTCTTAAACTTTGTTAATTTTGCCCTTCCTCCTCCACCTCCTCCTCATCACCATCATGGCTACCATTATTTATTGAGTATTAAATACATAAATGCATACATTTATGGTCTGAATTACTTCTTTCAACTTCCCTGGGGGAGATATGATTAGCCTTCTTGAAAGGTACCCTTGGGCTTGGTGAGATAAAGAAGCTTGCCCAAGGTTACCAGGCCAGGAGGTGGAAAAGCCAAGTGTGAAAACAGGTTTGTCTCAGGTTTGACTCTGAAGCTTGTGGTCCTCAGCCTGTGCTCTGTTATGTGGCTTCTCTCTCTTACCTTCATCTTACTGCCCTTTCTTTCTATCCATTCCTCCTCTTCTCTGTCTCTCTCTCTCCCCTCCCCTGGCCTGTTTCCCTTTCTTCCTTTTCTCCTCCTTTTTCCTTCTTCTGCTTTAGTCCAGCTGTCCTGCTTGGTCCATCACCTCTTGTCTTGCTATTATGAATCTGAAATTTGGTGTTATTACAGGTAGAAAATACAAGTCCTAGACTATCAGGGCTGAAAGAAGGGCAGAAACAAGACTTCAAGGTAGGTTGATGGAGCTTCTGCTCCACAAAATCGTTGCTCCTAACATATAAATACAGACAGAGGCAGGCGCCATCTTTTGTCATTGTCACCTACGTGGCTCCTGCTTCAGCTCTCCCACTCAGAGTTGCACCGTTTGTGGAGACTGTGCTCTGTCCTGGCCTCCCATCCAGTCCCTCTGTAGTTGTGGGACATCTGTCACCTGCCCAGCCAGGATGTTAAGTATTTACAAGATCATTTTCCTTCTCCCCATATTACCCACCGTGTATAATTAAAAATATAAAAATACACTGAGCCAAAAAGAACAAAAACGTTTTAAAAAATCACAATTATTCTATAATATTTCTATGCTTAAATATGCAAAGCTCAACTTCATCCCCCCAAAAAGTATTTGTACCTCTGGTTTGCTACTGTTCCAAGCACAGTCTTCTGACTATACAGAAATCCGACAACATAATGCAGGTAGCAGCAGAATGGCTAAGGACAGGTTAGGAAATGAGCAGAAGACTATAAACCTAAATGGGGTGATATAGATAATAAATTTATATATCACTTGTTCTGAACTAGGTAAGCGATAAACCATTTACATTTTATTCTTACAACAAACATTTTTGATAATTGCTAGTATTATACCTATTCCACTGATGAGTCTCCAGAATAGTAACAAAGTTTCCAGGCATTGGATCTGGTTCTGTTGTCTCTACTTTTATTCATTCATTCATTCATTCATTCATTCATTATTTTTTTATTTTTAAAATTTTTATGATTTTTAAAAAGATTTTTATTTGTTTGTCAGAGAGAGAGAGAGAGAGAGAGAGCGAGCGAGCACACAAGCAGGGGGAACAGCAGGCAGAGGAAGAGGAAGAAGCAGACAGACTCTCTGGTGAACAGGGAGCCTAATGTGGGGCTCGATCCCAAACCCTGTGATCACGACCTGAGCTGAAAGGCAAACGGTTAACCGACTAAGCCACCCAAGCGGCCCCAGGAAGTTTTTAAAGCACATTCTGTCTTACAAACATAGACTGGATATCACTTTTTAAAATAGATGTTTTATGCTTTAAAACATTTAGATAACTATGGTATTATTGTCTTAACCTGTTTCTCTTTTTCTAAACAAACTTTCAGAAAGTCATTATGTCAGAACCTCATCAGTTACGGCTTTTGATAAAGACTAGTAACAGATACCGTTGCTGTGAAACAAGCTATTCTAGAGATCTTTCCGCTCCTAGCTGTCCATGTTTTTAAATATATTTATAAGCCTTGCCCTCAGGAATTCTGACACATTTTTAAGAAATTAAACACAGAGTAATTTATGTTTGAGGTGGCCTTAGACTTTATGTAGACTTTGGGATTTGTAACCTGTAAGCCGTGATATAGAAAAGAGAAATTTCCATCAATTTGCTATCTCACTAGACAAGAATCCTTCAAGGACAGTGCCATCTATTGTCACTGAATGTAGATTTCCACATGAATTGGTTGTAGCCATTTCTCAGGTATATCAGAAGATCGATGGCGGCTGACAAGAATTTCCACTGTAGCCCCAATGAACATTCCTACTAGATTCAGAAATTCAGCCAGAAGGTAAAGGGTTTAAACTGCAGTGAATGGAGGAACGGAAGGAAGTTTGCAAAGAAGAAAGACTAGAAATATTGTCTTTCTTTATTCAAGTAGGGAAATACGAAGCCCAGAAGAAGGTAGGAAACCGCCAAGGGCATTTGGGAGCCTATTTTACTTCCTCATAATAAAATAAAAATTCTTCCAATGGTAGCTGGAAGAGCATGTCCCTATCCTCTTCTAAACCACCCAAGCTCCCGAGAATGTGCCTGTAACTACAAAGGCAGCCCTTCAGGGATGCCTTCTTGCAGCTGGTCTGGAACCAATGAGCAGTGCAGTACTCATCTGTTTGTCTTTGTTAATAGCTTGAGTGCCTTATTCTCTCTGAAACCTAAAAATGTTCTGAGCATGTAGCAAGGATTTCTAATCACAAACAGCGCAGAATAGAAAACACTTGTCTGAAGGTGGTAAGAAAACGCCCAGACACTGATACATCTTAAGTGTTGCTCTGCTGTTTGCTCAGGAATAATGGTAATATACTCTAAGAGACAAAGTGCCATTGACCTTTCTTAGCATAATATTAACTAATTATTCAAGGTCAAACTTTCAGAGATCTGTTGTATTTTAGATTTAATGATAAATTATGATAGCCATGTAAGATGACTAAATAGTTCATCTAATCTAATCACTGCAGAATTTTAATTCTATGTTCCAACTTTAAACAAATAAAGGATAATAACAAAGAACAATGTATTTGTTATATAAATAATTTGTTATATAAATAATAACAAATAAATAAATAAGCAAAATGTATAAATACATACATACATATTTGTATGTCTGTATAAATCTAAACAAAATATACAAATATATAATATATAATACAAATAAACAAAATATATGAAAATACAAAAATATGCAAAATAAACAAAAAAACAAATGAAACAAAACTTTATTTTGTTACAGTGATCTGTGATTGGTGATCTTTGATGTTACTATTGCAATTGTTTTGGGATACCACAAAGCATGTTCATATAACTTAATTAATATTATGCATGACCTGACTGGCCATTCCCACGTCTCTCTCTCCCTCTCCTCAGAGCTCCCTATTCTCTGAGATACCACAATATTTTAATTAGACCAGTGAATAACCTTACAGTGGTCCCTAAGTATTCAAGTGAAAGGAAGAGTCACACGTCTCACTTTAAATCAGAAGTTAGAAATGATAATAAGCTTTGTGAGGAAAGCATGTTGAAAGCCAAGATAGGCCAGAAACAAGGCTTCTTGCACCAAAGAGTTAGACAAATTGTGAATGCAAAGGAAAAGTTCTCGAAGGAGGTTAAAAGTGCTACTCTAACGAATGCATGAATGAAAAGAAAGTGAAACAGCCTTATTGCTAATATGGAGAAAGTCTGAGTGGTCTGGATGGAAGATGAAATCAACAACAATATGCCCTAAGCCAACACACAATCTAGAGCAAGGCTCTAACTCTTCAATTCTATGCAGGCTGAGAGAGGGGAGAAAACTGCAGAAGAGCTTGACGCTAGCAGAGGTTGGCTCATGTGGTTTAAGGAAAGAAGCCATCTCCATAACAGTGAAGGTAAAGCAGCAAGTGCTGATCCAGAAGCTGCAGCGAACTATCCAGAAGATCTAGAGTTCATGAAGGTAGCTATATTAAATAACCGACTTTCAATGAGAACTAAACAACTGTCCTTTTTCCACTGCATATTCTTGGTTCCTTTGTAAGTATAATAACTGGCCATATATATGTGTGGATTTATTTCTGGGCTTTCTATTCTGTTCCATTGATCTACGTGTCTGTGTTTATGCCAGTGTCATACAGTTTTGATTACTATACCTTTGTAATATGGAAAGAAATCAGGGAGCATGATGCCTCCAACTATGTTCTTCTTTCTCAAGATTGCTTGGGCTATTTGGGGTCTGTTGTGGTTCCATACAAATTTTAGGATTGTTCTAGTTCTTTGAAAAAATGTCATTGGAAGTTTGGTTGGGCTTGCACAGAATCTGTAGATTGCTTTGGGTAGTATGAATATTTTAACAATATTACTTCCTCCAGTCTATGAGCATGGAATATCTTTCCATTTATTCATGTCTTCTGCATCTTCTTTCATCAATGTCTTATAGTTTTTAGTGTACAGGTCTTTCACTTGATCAAATTAATTCCTAGGTATTTTATTCTTTTTGATGTAATTGTAAGTAGGATTGTTTTCTTAATTTCTCCTTATGCTAGTTTGTTATTAGTATATAGGAATACAACAGATTTCTGGATATTGATTTTGTATCCTGCAGCTTTATTGAATTCACTCACTAAAATAACAGGTTTTTGGTGGAATCTTTAGGGTTTCCTGTATATAGCATGTAATCTGCAAATAGTGACAGTTTTACTTCTTTCTTTCTGATTTGGATGACTTTTATTTCTTTTCCTTGCCTAATTGCTCTGGCTAGGACTTCCAACATGAGGTTGAATAATAGTGGCAAGAGTGAGAATCCTTTTCTTTTTCCTGATCTTATAGGGAAAGCTTTTGGCTTTTCACCATTGAGTAGGATATTAGCTGTGGGTCTGACATATATGAATATTATTGTGTTGAGGTAAGTTCCCTCTATACCCATTTTGTTGAGAGTTTTATCATAAATAAATGTTGAATTTTGTCAAATGCTGTTTCTGCATCTATTGAGATGATTATATGATTTTTATCTTTCATTTTTTTGATGTGGTATATCATGTTGATTGATTGTGGATGTCGAACATCAAGTGGAACACCACTTGATCATGGTGTATGGTCCTTTTAATGTAATGTTGCATTTGTTTGTTTGCTAATATTTTACCTAGGGTTTTTGCATTCATGTTCATCAAAGATATTGGCTTATAATTTTCTTTTCTTGTGGTATCCTTGTCTGGTTTTTAGTATCAGGGTAATTCTGGCTTTATGAAATGAGTTTGGAAGGTTTACCCCTCTTCTATTTTTTGGAAGAGTTTGAGAAGGATTAGTATTAATTCTTTGAATGTTGGGTCAAATTAGTGATTTAAAGATATGGTTTCATAAACATTCCTAGTATTTGGTAAAGACAAGTGAAATCATACCTACTGGAAAGAGCATACTAGAAATACTAAAAAATGGTCTAAAGTACACGTGCACTGAGAATAGTCTTTCTAAACAAGCCTTGATTGGTTTGTATGGAAAAGGCCAAAACCCCCTCTCTTGTAACTCAAAAACCATCCCTAGTCAGGTAATAGTTTCCTTGTCTCCCTGCATTTCGTGTGGTTTGCTTTATCACTTGCTATCTATAGAAAGACACACCAGCGACTGCGACATAGAACTTGCAGACTTATTCTCTTTATTCTCTTGCACACTAACTCACGGTTGGTGCATTCCTGTTCGCAGCCAATCTCAACCCTGGAGGGTGTGCAATGCAACCTAGAGGAGAATCAAATGTTGCAAACATGCATTTGGTACATGTCTGGGAAGCTAAGTTACACTGAACAGAATCCAGTACCATTTATACTCATGTGAAGAATTATGTGTCTGGATTATGTGGTGGGAGGATGGTGCTGAAAACAAAGCAACCTATAAGACCTCTGGAAAGTTTTTTCAAATTGGCCTAAGGGCTTCAGCCATCAGAGCTAACATTTAAAAGGAGCCTTTCTGACTTGGAGGAGAAAGACTCAGAAGTCCTTTTCACAGTCTTTTACTATCTAGTTCCTTTCCACCAAGGAATGGGACGTTGACAATTCTGAATAAAGGGAAATCTCAGCAACCATAGGTTTGTTTAATCATGGAATTAATACTGACAGAAATAACAAAGCTCAAAAAATACAGCTGCAGCTCAAAGATTACAGACTCTGTGGTGTTTATGCTATCATTTATTTCAGATGGAGGGCTATTTTGATTTACTAAGACAGCTTTGAAAAGTCTCGATAAAAAATACTCACAATACATGAAAACAGAACACAATAGCCAGGGCTGTACGTAGCTCACAAAGCTCTCTCTAGCTTTTCGTACTTTTGTAAGCTAGAAACACAGTGCAGAAAAGAGAAAGTATTCACTTATTTTTCCATTTTCCATTTTCTAGTATTTCCTGGTCAAAATTGTGGTTTGAGGTCAAGCATGGAAACAAGTTTTTCAGGTGAATTTTCTATTTAAAAAACTCCCAATGGCATACATTTTGTATCTTCCACAAACTGTTACAATCTGCCTTGTCTATTTCATCTGTCCCCACCTACTTGTTTGTTTATCCATTTATTCACAGCTCATTCAACACATTTTCCGATGTCTAACCTCATGTCCTCATACATACTAGGACTTCAGACATTTGTCAGTCAATTAATTGTTTTCCGATACTTCCCTAGCCATCACCCAGAATATCTAGGAAAGATGCCAAGTCACTGTCACTACTATCCCGGGAGAATTTCCAGGAGAGAGGTAGCATCCCCCTGCCTGAGAGGAGTTTAGTTTTCCATGTGTCTCCATTGATTTGTTCAACTTGTTTCCATTTTATGATGAGATCCTCGAGCTCATCATTAAATGGGGGAACCCAGAAATATAAACACCAAAAAATCCTGCAAGTGAAGACATGGGAAGCTCACATCCCTCTGGGTTTGGGGGAAGCAAATAAACTATTGCTTATCTCCTGCATCTAGCCAGATGACTTTAACATAGCTATCATTTGCAGAAAGGAAAAGAGAAGAATCTAGCACATTGGCAAAAACTTAGAGAACCACCTATAATTATCTTCGTCTATAGTATGCTACTTAATTCTCTGTGATAGTCATGATGGAAAATTGTTCCTCCTTCCTTCTTTTTCATTACGAAATACCATTCATTGCTGATACCTAAAACCTAGGGCGCTATCTGTTATCACGGATTCCTCTCCCACAACATCTAATCCAGGGAATCTCAGGCTTGATACTACTGACATTTTCAGTTGGATAATTTCTGTTGTGGGGGTTGAGGGCTGCCCTGTTCACTCTAGGATGATTAGCAGCATGACTGGCCTCTAGATACTAGTAGCCCTTCCCAGTGACGGAAACTGAAAATGTCTCCAGATATTTTCAAATATCCCCCGGAAGGTTGAAAACCATTCCCAACTGAAAAACCACTGAATCTAACAGCAAGCCCTGAGAGCTGACATCCCAAAATTTATCCTGAATCTAATGTCTCTCACAAAATTCACAGCTGGCCCAGGTCTCAGTCCTCAGCACTTGCTTGGTCCACAGCAATGACTTTTCAACTGCTTTCCCTTCAGTCCCTTTTCTGCTCCATGGCCAGTGTGATCTTTGTAAAACCCCAATCAGATTCCATCATATCTCTTTTTAAAATCTTCCAGTGGCTTCTCACTACACTGGAACTATTCTCCATATCATCTCCTAGCACCCTCCCCTCCTTTACAGATCTCTGGTTTCCCCGGCTTTATACCGTTTTTCGAACATTGCCAGGTTTCCTCTCTCAGGACATTTACACATGCTCTCCTTGGAAAGCGGATTCTTTTGTCCTACTCAAGAGTTTGTTCCCATATCTTTTCTTAAAAGATTTTATGTATTTATTTGAGAGAGAGGGAGATTGAGAGAACACAAGCAGGGACAGAGGGAGAAGGAGAAGCAGACTCCCCTGCTGAGCAGGGAGCCTGACGCGGGGCTCCATCCCAGAACCCCGGGATCATGACCTGAGCTAAAGGCAGATGCTTAACTGACTGAGCCACCCAGGTGCTCCCCCCGATCATTTTTTAGTGAGTTCTTCCCAGATCATCCTAAATAACTCCCCTCTTTCCCAAATACTGTATGCAATTACCTTGAATTAATTTTCATCACAGTTATGTCTGTCATCTCTATTTGAAATTATATAACTTTTCATCTTCTACTTGTCTTATCCACCATACTGTAAGTTCCGTAACAGGAGGTATCTTGTCCCTCCTGTTTAGAGATATATCACCAGTAACCTAGAGCAGTCACCTAGAATGTAATTGGTACTTAAGAAATATTTGTTGAATGAATAAATAACTGAATGTCATAAATAATAATGTTTTCTGTTTAAAGGGGAACATATTCTTCATTTTAAAATAATGTGTAATATTTATATGATTAAGTCTACTCAAATCAATCCAAAGTTTTGTTATCTCACCCAGAGTTAAAGCAAAAGCCCTTCCAATGACCTGCAAGACCCCACAGGCTCTGGACCACCACTATCTTCCCAAGATGATTTTCTAACACTTGCATCACAACACTTAAGCCATATGCTGACATTCCTTCTGTTGCTTAAACACACCAAGTACATACCCATTTCAGAACCTCTGCACCCACTGCTGCCCCAGCCTGAAGGCTGCGTGCCAGATGGCCTAGGACTCACCATCTCACATCCTTCAGGTTTTTAACCATCTCACATCCTTTATTGTTAGAAGGGCTGGTTCTGACTACCTTATGTAGAAGAAGGAAGAAAACACAGTCTTGACTACCATCAGCTTGGAGCTGTCCTAACTCTAGCAAAAACATTCTCTTTTGAATATGAACAATTTTATAGAACATCAACATTAGACATGGCTACTCTGCGATATGATAGATCAAGATATAAACAAGACTGCCCAGTAATTGTGTGTGAACATAGAGAGAAGAATCATTGTCAAACATTCTCCTTTTTCCTGGTAATCATGAATGATGACTCTCTACTTATTCAGACTTTGCCCCACTTTATTTCCTCTACTTTATATTTAAAATTAAGATTATTAAGGCAGTCATAGAATTGCTTCAACTTTTTGACAGTAGTCAATCAAAAGGAAAACCACATTTCTTTGAAACACCCTCAAAACCACCTAACACAGTCTGAAATCCTATAATAAGCTTCTCATAATTAACAACCGTTTATTGAGACATTCCACAGTTCTCTGTGGTGTGATCTCCCTCATTGCAAAGAGTTAATAAACCCAACTTTGCTCAACTACAAGTGTTTTTATGGTGGATTTTGCCTGGAGGGCATCAACAATAGCTACCTCCAACCTCAAAGAGTGTTCTATAAGACTTTAAGTAAAATGACCATATAAGCCAGTTTGCTGGGAGAATCCAAGTTCATAAAACCTCTTGCTTAATGTGTGCCATTAAGTCCGTGCCATGTTTCATTCTCAAAAGTCTTCCAATTTAGGAGGTAAATTATATAGTCACCATGCCTTTAATCTGCAATTTTTCACAATAGTGTGTATCATCATCCAGAACATTACACCTTTATTTTTCATGTTCCTTCTCTCTTCCTAGCCCCCTATTAAAGTGTAAGTTCCATAATACAAGAACTTTACCTATTTTTTAATTGTTCTATCCCCATCACCTAGAATTGTTCTTGGCACACAGCTACTCCCAGTAAATATCTGTTGAATGAATGAACTAATGAAAAGTTATAATACTACAAGAGTTCTTTGAGTTATGAACAACATTTAAAAAAATCATCCCAGCACATAAAACACTGTCAGTTCTAAATACTAATATGTAGAAACTGAATTTAAAATATAGTACCATTTATGCTTACTCCAAAGACAATGAAAGCTTAGATTTACACTTAACAATATACATAAAGGATCCGCATGTCAAAAATTACAAAATGCTGATGAAAGAAATCAAAGAAGACTTAAAAGCTGGAAGTTCATAAATTGGAAGACTCAGTGTCGTAAAGATGCCAATTCTCCCCCGATTGAGCTATAGGCTTAATTAAAATTTCTATCAAAATCTCAGCAAGGCTTTTATAGACATAAACAAGCTTATTCTAAAATTTATGTAGAAAGGTACCGGCATTGGAAAAGCAAAAATAATCTTGACACATAAGAATAAAATAGAAGGAATCACTCTAATCTCTAGGCCTACTGTGAAGCTATGGTAATAAAAACAGTGAAGGTCCATTGAACAGAATAGAGAATCAAGAAACAAACTCATGTACATATGCACAACTGATTTTACACAGAGGTCTAAAAGCAATTTAATGGAAGGAGGACAGTTTTTCCATCAAATGGGGCTAGACCAATTAGACTTCCAAGGGGGGGAGAAAAAGAACTTAAATTTAACCTCACACCTTATTCCAAAATTAACTCAAAATTAAACCTGGGGTTTTAAGTAAAATCTAAAACTGCACAACTTCTAGAAAAGAAATAAAAGAAAATCTTCGGGATCTCGGGCCATGCAAAAACAGTTCTTAGACTTAACATTATGAAGCACAGCCCATAAATGGAAAAATTAATAACTCAGATGCTCAGAAATGTTTGTTCTGTGAAAGATCCTGTTAAGGGATGAAAAGACAAGCTACAAAGTGGGGAAAAAAATATCTGTAAACCACATATCCAACAATGGACTGTTATTCGATATATAAAGTTCCCTCAAAATCATAGTTCAAAACAATCCAATGCGAAAATGGTCAAGGGGGTGACTTGGTGGCTCAGTGATCAAGCAAGTCTTAATTTTGGCTCAGGTCATGATCTCAGGGTACTGAGATCAAGCCCTGCATCAGGCTCTGCACTGAATGAGGAGCCTGCGTAAGATTCTCTCTCCTTCATCCTTTGCCCCTCCCCCTTCTCTCTCACTCTCTCTCCTTCTCTCGAAAGAAAAAGAATGGTTAAAAGACACGAAGAGACATTTCATTGAAGAGGATATACCCATGGCAAATAAGTACATGTAAATATGATTAACCTTGTTAAAGGTTATTTGGGAAATCCATGAGGGAAAGGCAAATTAAAAACACAATAATACAATGAGATATCACTATCTACCTGTCAGAGCAGCTAAAATAAAACTTAGTGACAACATCAAATGTTGGCAAGGATGCAGAGAAAGGCTAGAGAGCAATGTTACATTAGCTCTGGAAAACAGTTTGGCAGTTTCTTATGAAATAAAACATATAATTATCATGTGACTCAGCAATTATTCTCTTCAGCATCAGAGAAATAATAACTAGGTACACACAAAAATCTATAATAATGTTCATAGCAGTCCTACCCATAATAGCCAAACAGTGGAAACCACCCAGATTCCCTAAATGGATGCATGGTGCAAACCGTCATACCTCGTGTGTGAGAATACTACTCAGAAAAGAAAGGTAATCTCTTCCAGTCCCGTCCCTGTTGCTACAAAAGTTGGGTATTCATCCTTTCTGATGGAGGCATAATACTCCATAGAGTATATGGACCACATCTTCCTTATCCATTCGTCCGCTGAAGGGCATCTTGGTTCTTTCCACAGTTTGGTGACCGTGGCCATTGCTGCTATAAACGTTGGGGTACAGATGGCCCTTCTTTTCACTCCATCTGTATCTTTGGGGTAAATACCCAGTAGTGCAATTGCAGGGTCATAGGGAAGCTCTATTTTTAATTTCTTGAGGAATCTCCACACTGTTCTCCAAAGTGGCTGCACCAACTTGCATTCCCACCAACAGTGTAAGAGGGTTCCCCTTTCTCCACATCCTCTCCAACACACGTTGTTTCCTGTCTTGCTAATTTTGGCCATTCTAACTGGTGTAAGGTGGTATCTCAATGTGGTTTTAATTTGAATCTCCCCGATGGCTAGTGATGATGAACATTTTTTCATGTGTCTGATAGCGAAATAAGTCAAGCAGAGAGAGTCAATTATCATATGGTTTCACTTATTTGTGGAGCATAACAAATAACATGGAGGACATAGGGAGATGGAGAGGAGAAGGGAATAGAGGGAAATTGGAAGGGGAGGTGAACCATGAGTGACTATGGACTCTAAAAAGCAACCTGAGGGTTTTGAAGGGGTGGGGGGTGGGAGGTTGGGGGAACCAGGTGGTGGGTATTAGGGAGGGCACGTATTGCATGGAGCACTGGGTGTGGTGCAAAAACAATGAATACTGTTATGCTGAAAAGAAATAAAAAAAAAAAAAAAGAAAAAAAGGTTAAAAATTATTGATAAACGCAAAACTTGAATGCATCTCCAGGCCTGAAGGAATTCTTCCTGGTTGGCACAGCTTGACCAAGGCACATGGGGTTTGGTGGGCCATGAGGTGGATTTCAGTCTCCCCAGTCCCCTTAGTTGAGTGCTCAGTGGAAGTCACAGCCCTAGCAAAGAAGGGAATACAATATACTCTGGGTAAAACACAAGTGGCCCATTTGAGTTGACTAGAATTTGAATCCAAAATCATGCAAGCCTTTTTAAAAGCCAAGAATGCATGGAACTTTTTGTTTTATTTGTTGTCATTGTTTGTTTTTTTTGCAAAGCAGGATTCTCTGCTGCATAGAAGATCAGCCAGTGTTAGAAATATATTCAGGAAACCACAAAGGCTATGGAAATTTCATGTGAAACTCCTCTTTGAATCACTGAGCATGTCAAACAGCAACAACAAAACCTCTTACTACCAGAGATTCTCATGAAGGCTGTGGTGTGAAGGTTACCCACACTTAGCTTGCAAATGAAACACAAGAGACTTTTCAGAATATCTCTCCTTCATTTCTAGGTTAAGTGCTAAACTGATGACTGAGAGTAGATACCATATTCATGATTTAGAAGGAAAAAATCACCCCCTTTGCAACTAGTAGTGGTGCATCTGTTGAAGAATAATTGTGCTCAGTTCTGTGTTCATTCTCGATCTGGAGAGTAACTAATATTTTCACAATCCAGGGAGATCCCTAGAAAAGCCCAGCAGTATGTTTGAAGGTTTGTCCAAATTACTTAAGAGTGAACAAACTGAATTGGAAAAGATATCATTAGAATGTTCACTGACATTACTCCAAAAATTCTGGGTTTGTGATAAAAATTTGTGATAAAATTAAATGAAGAAAACTTAAGGTTTCGGGGGCTTCTCTGCATTTTCATCTTGCAAACACTGGCTTTCAAGCCACAGTGTTTATTTGCTTTCCTTGATACAGATCCGACCACTGTTCACAAAATTCTTCTGTTAATATAGACAAAAAATATGTCTGTATTGTGATATTTAATTCTGTAGCATGATCGTTACAGGGAAATATGTTTGATCAGATCTGTGACAAAAATCTGCATTGTTTCTGCATTCTTCAAGCAAGGAGAAAAGTTTAAGTAAGTCAAAACGTAAAAAGTAATTTGTGAAAGAGCTTGGCAATTTTTCCAGAGATACTTGAAGTTTTAATGTATTAATAGAGAGCACAAACACCATATCATTGCTTATAGTGTTGATCATGTGTACTGTGAAGTTATGATCAAGATCAGGGACTCAGGAATCAAAAGCTGGAGGACCAAATCTAGATTCTGTCAATTGCTAGATGGGTGATTTGGGGCAAATTTGTTAATCTCTCAAAGTCTCAGTTCCTATACCTTGCTAAACCTCATTTCTAAAATAAAGGTTATAGTCCTAACTGCTTCATTCAGTTGCTTCGAAAATTAAGTCAGAAAATCCAAAGAAGCTAAAGTTCTCTTTCAAAATTAAAGCAAAATGCTTAGCATAATGGTCACATGGTAGGTATTCAATGAATTATTATTTTTATTGCTATAGTGCAAACCAACTATTACAATAGGAATTAGTGCTAATATATCTGCCTATATTCTGTGAAAAAAAAAAACTTCTCAAGGAGAACACCAGATTATATTTTTCTGTAAATTGAACCCAGGCAGTATTTTCCTATCATGATGCTGAAATGGACGAATTTTATAAGGAGCCATATTTTTTAGTCATTTTCAATCTTTCCCAGGCTCTATCTAAAAAATTTTGAAATCAAGTTTGACTTGTTCATTTTACATAATTACTAGGAAACCACTATAAAGAGAGATTTTAGTTTCTCTTTTGCCACAAAACACTGAAATTGACCTATACTCTGCTCAAATTTTATATTCCTTGGATAGAAAAGCTTGTGACAACCAAGCAAGGTCAAGACTTAAATTTATATCACATGGTATGGTCAACAAGAATATATCTTTTGATGTAAAATTTATTTTACCATTACCTTAATTTTTAAGTCATGTTATTTATATATTTTTAGATTTCATATAAGAGGAAGAAATAAAATTTTATTTATATAAAAGCCTGAGAAAACTGATCTGAGTCTATGAATATGGTAATAATTCAACAAAACCTGTATTTGTTTATTCTAAGGTCAGCTTTCTTATAACTATGCTATACATAGCTATTTGCTTATGATCATTCAAAGTTGAAAGATATAGAATCCATATTCTGTATCAGAAAATGCAGTCTCCTTAAATTCCATATTCTTGTATAAGAAGATCAAATTTGACGTTAGTCAAATATAGTTCACCTGGAAACCATTAAATGGAGATAACACTGAGAAAATTAAAATGCATGAATATTTATATATTTAATCTCTTAAAGATTTTTCTTAGATACATATATATACATACATATATATGCAATGTGCGTGTGTGTGTATATATATATATTTTTTAACGCCAAGGGCCATCTCTATAAAATGTAGAGCTGTTGTATTTCTCAAACAGTATTTTCCAAATCAAAACCATTTGTTAGCAGAGATTTCTATTCACCCCAGGGGACAATTCCATTAGGCTCTATTTTCCTGGCTATGACCTAGAATTCACAGTGTGAGTATAACTTGAGATCTAAATATTTGCGAATCATTCCAGTATTGTAACTAATTCTTGTTATACTAAATTTTTTCATGATTACTTGAACTATTAATATATGTAATCAATCACACAGAAAGCTGTAGAATCCACTTGTTACATTCTGGAGCTGTTTTTACGACATAATGGATGTGTGTGTTTTGCCAATAGTGAGTCCTTCAACACGGCGATTACTACACAATATTAGCATCAAGGGACGTATTCATAGAACACACACCAACACTCTTACAGAAGTCATACATTTGCTAGCATGGCAAAATGAGGATCAACAAAATGGAAAATTTTATTTATAGGTGAGTGCCCAGGAAAACCTATTGAAAATGCATAGACCTCTTTGGAAAACTATTCAAGGGCATTTCTTATTTTAAAAAATTATTCATGGCCAAACTATACATAGATGGAAGAACGGGACTTTCAGATAATAATTCAAGGACAGATTTTCAGATGCTATCTATCAAATTAAGCCAAGGTTATATGCATATTTTGAGTTACTTCATATGCAATTTAGGAAAAAAACCCAAGATATGCATAATCCTTAAACATTTTTATCTCAAGTATTACTCACAAGGTCATCCTTTGATGAACAGCAGCAAGCAAGATTAGAGTTCTCTTTGAATTTTAGTTTGCAAAGGAAAATTGTCACATTCAGAAAAGAGATTATCCCTCTAGCAGCTTATACAGGGACATAATTAATGGTACAAAGTCACAGACAAATTACTCCACCCAGCCAGTACTGAGTTTCATGAGACCACTTAAGTTTATTTTATTGTTAGGAGTAGTTACTACCTCATAGTTTAGCTAATCCCAAATTTGTGCTGCTGCTGCTGCTGCTTCTTTTTCTTTCTTTTTTTTTTTTTTCAATTTAGGAGGCTCCACACTGGGCATGGAGCCCAGCACAGGGCTCAAACTCACAACCCTGAGATCAAGACCGAAGCTGAGATCAAGAGTTGGACACTTAACCGACTGAGTCACCCAGGTGCCCCATATGCTTTATCTTATAAGAACTCTTGCCAACTCACTATCCACACACACATACCCTAACTCCCAGGTATCGGGATCCCCAGTTATGGCCCAATTGTCATATCTCCCATCAAATTGTGTCCTTTTGTTGTCCTTTTTCAGCATACTACTTTTTACTGTGTGGGTACGAAAATAGGTGGTAGTTGGTTATCAATTAAGTAAGTTGACTATAGGTTATTTTGCCAAGTGACCATAACTTTAAGTATTCTACCCAAAGAAATAGATATTATTATGCTCACTTTTCTAACTGAGAAAATTGGGACTCAGAAAACTGGCCTTCAAACTCTGGTCTCCCAGGTAAAAAAATCTCATTCACTTTCAACTATACTTCCTTTCCAAAGTGTGTTTTAGGATATTAATAGGTGTTTTGTTCAAACAACCTGGAAAATGCTGGGGTTTTATAAAAATTGACAGTTTCTGCACCAACAGAATTCCCAGAACTAAAGAGGTTTACAAATCACTAAGAGGAAGATAATATTTATACTAATTCCAAATTTATTAATATATAGTCAACTGTTTTCCCCACTCAGGCTATATTTTCCTGAATGTACTTTGAGAAAAACAGCACTGAAATATATGTGTTTTTCTGTATTCATTGATTTATTGTACTCAAAGAACCTGTACAATTTTCAAACTTGTGTTCTTCCTCAACTTAACAAAAGCTTCTTCTGTTATTTCTTATTCATTATCTTGACTTATCCTCCTATTCTCTAAATATTTTGGGAATCCTTATAAATCTAACTTTTCTCTTGTCTTTTTCATTATGTTAACATTTTTTAGCATCATGTACAGATTTCTTGAATTTTTCATCTACTCTGTTAACTCTGGGGAACAATCTAACTTGCTCCTTACTACCCAATATCTATTTCATTTTACTTTTTATTGTGGTAAAATATATATAACATAACATTTACATTTTAACCACTTTTAAGTGTGCTGTTCTGTGGCATTAAGTATATATATATATTATTACACAACCAACACTGTCATACATCTCATTTTCCCAAACTGAAAGTTGGTACCCATTAAATATTAAGTCCCCATTCCCTTCTCCTCTCCTGACCCCAACCCTGGAAATCACCCTTCCACTTTATGTCTCTGTAAATTTACTAGTCTAGTTGCCTTATATAACTAGAGTCAGAGTATTTGTCCTTTTGTGACTGGTTATTTCACTTAGCACGATGCCTTCAGGGTTCACCCATGTTGTAGCATGTGTCAAAACTTCCTTCCTTTTCAAGGCTGAATAATATTATGTTGCCTCCACATACCACATTTTGTTTATCATGCATCCATTCACAGATGTTCTTGTTGCCTTCGTTTTAGCTATTGTGAATAATGCCACTATGAACATCGGTATACAAGTATCTGTTTGATTCCCTGCCTTCAATTTTTTGGGGTATATATACCCAGAAGTGGAACTAAAGGATCATGTGGTAATTCTTTGTTTAATTTTTGAGGAACTTCCATGCTATTTTTCACAGCAGCTACAATATTGGCCTTTCTACCAACAAGGCACAAAGCTTACAATTTTTCCACATCTTCTCTGACACTTGTTATTTTCTTTTTGTTGGTTTGTTTATAAGGGTCACCTTAGTGGGTGTGAAGTGACATGGGTTTTAAGGACAAATTCAAATACTGATTATGTTAGCCCCTGAAGACATGCACTTATTTACCAAGTGATCACAGGTACCAGAAGGTATGATACATCTTGGATGCTTAGTAAATGTTTATTATATAGTTAGAGATAAGATTAGATTCAAGGAGAAAGCCTCCAATGGAGAGATGAGTTTGTATTTTGTCCATTGGTTCAGTGGGAACCATTGTGAATTTAGAAAAAGTAAATGAGATAAAAATGGGTATTTGTCTTGAGAAAATTTTTCTGGAGATGAGTCCAAGTAGGAAATGACAAGACCAGTCATGAATTCACGAGAGAATGAAGTAAGTAAAATCAACCCAAGAGGGTTTATAAAATAAGAGCCAGAATCTGATAAAAGAGAAGAAGTAAAAGATGACTCTAAGTTTAGCATCTTGGGTGACTGTGAAGCAACATGGCTGCTGACAGAAAATTTTAAACTAAGTGTAAAGACAATGTGTTTGTACTTTCTACCATTCTGCTATTATTCTTAGGCCAATCAGCTCAGGACTCTTTTGGTCCATCCATTCTACTTCTGCTGATGCCCTTTGTTAGGGTTCTATTTTGGACAAGAATGTGTTCTTCTTCCTGTTCACAAACCATTGGCCCTTTTGTGTCCATCACTGGCCCATCTTACAAAACTCCAGCTTCTATAGGGGTTTTCTCAAGTTTCTTTTCCTAACCTTTGTTTCCTAAACCAGTACCTGTAATAAAACAGCCTCTTTGGACAAGCCTTGCCCACAAATGCAATGAAATGATTTCTTCAGTATTTGTTCCTTTGTCCTTATGGCCTCTCCATGACTTTATTCATAAATACTGTTTGTGAAACTGCGAACTCCCACAGAAAAAACAAAACATTTTTTTTTCAGTATGCTTCTGAAAAGCCCCAAACCCGATACTCTAGACAAAACCACGTTTAACAGGTTATGCCCCTTACTGATTAAATTACATGTCTCAGAATACGCTTGTAAAATCCTTGATTTATCTGAAATTCATCAGTGGTGGGAATGATGTTTTAATTCTCTCCATCTCCCCAGGGACATCTAAACTAACTAGAGCATAGTTTTGTAAATAATGGAGTTTAAAACCCAACATTTTCAGCAAAATAACATATTACAATTTGACTTTATATGATTTTCTTGTGTCCATATTAATGATAGATAGGGACAGCATGAACCACAGAAAATTTCCAAATTCCATTTTAGGACCAAAAAAAAAAAAAAGTTGCCCTTTCCTCCCACCTTGAATCAGAGCTGCTCACAAGAAACAAAATTTATCTCTGAATTTCACCTCATTTCATATTCTCTGAACTCCTCTCACCAGCTAACAACCAGTCAGCACGCACTACAACCCAGGCATTCTGGTAAGCACTGTGTACGTAGTATCATATTTAATTCTACTATCATATTTAACTTTTGGAAGTGGCTTTTATTACCCTCCATTTACAGATAAGAAAAATTAGGTTTCGTGAGGAAAATAATTTACTCAAAGTAAATCCCTCAGAAGTGGCAGGGCTACTTACTCAAGCTCCCAAAATATAACAAAACAGAAAAATGGAATGAGGCATAATCTTCTCACTGAGCGTTTGGTTCCTGAAGCATTGACTACTGATGCCGAACATCAAATGGTTTTTCTTAATCCAGCTAGAAATGAGATGGTGGGGAGGGGAGAGTGAAACATAAGCTATAAACGTTGAAAAGGAAGGCAAGCCCTGGGTCAAAGGTCCCAGATTTGCGCAGGCCTGTTTTGCTTGGCTGGCTCTGCGCCAGGGAAGGATGGCCAAGCAGTCCACAGAGAACATAGCCCTCTCTTGTCTGCGGAGCACAGATGCTGTGTCATCCGCAGTTTCGTGTCAAGTGTTTTATTTGCTCCTTCAACAGCCGTTAGAGTTGACATGGCTGGTGGATATTATTTTCACCTGGTGTAGTGCTGGCGGGCACTGAAATCTGATAGCCGGCTGGATCCCAGTTGGACATGAACAAACTGGTTTGCCAAGACCTCCCAGCTAGCAAGTAGCCCCACCGCCTAAAATCCCACACAGGCTCCTGCTACATGGTTCCATTTCGCTTTTGGGGATGGGGGCTTCCTCACTTCCTAAGCATAGACTTCCACACAGTGGGTCAGTCTTTCTGTTTATGGGAAGCCTTAGGATCCCCAGGAGTCGACCAGTTTTGCAAATGGAAACTCTGAAGGGTTAACTGCCTCTCCCAATATCACATAGTTACTTGGAAGCAGAGCCACATGGCCTATCTTCAGAAAGGATAAGGTCTTTAAAGTGAATCAGGTCTAGGCTCAGATTCTGATCTGGTAATACACAAGGAGGGTTGTGAACTTGAGCAAGCCATGTAACCTCTCTAACCATCTGCTTTGTCACCAGTAAAATGGAAGGGAAAATAGTACTGTCTTATTAGGTTTATTTTTTAAGGATTAAAGGTGTTTGCAGATATTATGTAACACCTTTTTTGTGCCTTGCAACGAGCTTTAAGGTGGGTAGAGTACTATTTCCTCAACAGAAAAGAGCAAAAGGCAGACATAGGTTAGATAACTTGCCCAACATTCTGTGACAGTAAGAGTGGGGAGTTCAGATTCAACCCCAGATTATCTGGCTCGAAAGCCTGTGACTCCTACGTTACTGTAATATGATGTATAATACCTAGCACAGGGACCGGAATATATAAAAAACTCAACCCAAAGAATGACATTCCATAATAGTCTGTAAATATCAGGTTGCTCAGTCCCTGGTTTATGTGACAATGTATGGCAGCTCTCCTGAGAGACAATAAACAATAATAGAAAAAAACCTTCATTTATTCCCTCTCTGTCAAAACACCCTGATCACAGCAGGCCCAGAGTAGATGAGTTCACCGGAGGATAAATAAAAAATTATTAGAAAGCAAATTGTATGTGATGGCAATAATCCAAGTACTGAACATCCATAGTGTCTAAAAGGAGAAAAACACATAGACAAAGAAGAGTTGTAGAGAAAAATTCCAAAATATTCCATTAAACAAAATTGTGCTTGGTTGCTAACAACCATTTAAAAAGTACCTTCAAGTCGTGAGTTTTCCCTACTCTAAATCAACACCGGGTTAAATGGTATGATTTTCCTTCCCATTTAAATTGAGCTCCTCTATCAATTAATAAAATATCTTACCTTCAAGTTACTTCTTTTCAATATCCAATTCTACATTATCTGAGAAGTATTCATTTCCAGTTTAGAAGGTCATAGAATAAAACAATCATGGAAGGTTTTAATGGAAAACCGGGGGGGAAAAGTTCTCCCACACGGAGACTTTAAGGAAAATACTGTATAACTCGCCGGCTCCTGCAGTAAATGGCTGATTAAGCTACCCTTTATCTTTCAAGGTTAAACCTGTTTTTAAGTGAGAAGTTTCGTAAACAGGGAACAGACCTGTCTCTGCTTTACTGGAAGAATCTCAATGTAAGTTATGGGTTAGCTTGTTAAAACAGGAGTATATTCAGGTGAGAGTAATTTTTGTGCGTGACTCAGTGCAGTTGACAGTGATTAAAGACCAATCAAGGCACATAATGATACTCTTTTTGGCTTTACTGTATGAGCAAAACCCCCACAAATGGCTCCAAATTTGATTTTACATTCTTACAGATAGTCTTCAAACAAAATGATGGATTCCTAGGCGCCCCCTTAAAGATTTTATTTATTTATTTGACAGACAGAGATCACAAGTAGGCAGAGAGGCAGGCAGAGAGAGAGGAGGAAGCAGGATCCCTGCCGAGCAGAGAGCCTGATGCGGGGCTCGATCCCAGGACCCTGGGACCATGACCTGAGCCGAAGGCAGAGGCTTTAACCCACTGAGCCACCCAGGCGCCCCCCCAAAATGACGGATTCTTATCTAAATTATCTCTTGTTTTTTCTTCGGGTACAAATAGTAGGCACCTTTTCATTTCTTCAACATTATCTGTCCAACCTAATTTCTACCCTAACTGAAATCTTAATTCTCTTCTTTTGATAGCATAATTGTTTCCATGGCAACAACAAAAGACATGAGCGTATTCTGGGCTGCAGGTGAAAAGAATCATAACATCTTAAACCATCTTAAGATGCCATTTTCATGTAAATGACCTTATAACAGGAGAGAGGGAAGAGAAACAGAAGCAAACAAAGTGGCATTCAGGAAGCAGAAGTGCTTGGAATAAAACATTTTTTGGTGGTTTCAGTGATGTTAAAGAAGGACCATATTGAGGGACAATGTCAGATAAACATACCTCTTGATTAGATCTTGTAAATAAGGAATATTTCTTTAAAATTTACTGAGAAACAAAGGAAGAGAGCTTCCTGCTCCAGGAGTATAACCCATTGACTTAGTGTAATGTCTTCTTGCAGATTGTTTGGGGACAAAATGAGATATACGGAGATAAAAATAAGTGATTCTGGAGCTTGTCTACAGTACTAGAAATGCTGAGTGAATCTTTAGATAGACCTTTCTAGACAATGCTCACAAACTTAAAGAATACAGTTTGGACTCTGAAATGGAAGGGGGGTTATCACCTTGACAGGTAGGTACTCTTAAGCAATCATTCGTCTCCTGAGGTACCAGCAACTATTGGAACCATGAAGCAAAATACGTCTGGAGGGCATGAATCAAGGAGTTGTGAATGTGCTCCACTGGGGAGTGGTTTAAGCTCAGAGGAAAACATTACTCTAGCACAAGGAATTGAAGGAGGTAGATGCTGGAGAAGGTTTGCCTTCGAGAGATCCTTAGAACTCTGGGAAGGATGGGTGGGTCTGTGATGTCCCTAGTGAGATGCACGGTCTTTCTAACCTTTAAGATTTGAGGAAGAGATAAACAAGTGGGTTGCATTTTTTCGTATCCCCAAAATGAGAACACGAGAAGAATAGGCGGCTAGCATGTCTTGGGCACCTTGTCGTGTCTTAGAAGAGGATTAACAATCTACCTGTCACTGTATCATTGAACACACATAGCTATTTTCTACCACTTTGTGTACCTCTCAAGAAAAGAGAGAGAAAATACAAAATGACCAATATTAGAAATGAAAGCAAGCACTATAGATTCTATAGACCTTAAGAAGACCTTAAAGGCAGGGGCACCTGGGTGGCTCAGTGGGTTAAAGCCTCTGCCTTCAGCTCAGGTCATGATCCCAGGGTCCTGGGATCGAGCCCCGCATCGGGTTCTCTGCTCAGCAGGGAGCCTGCTTCCTCCTCTCTCTCTGTCTACTTGTGATCTCTGTCTGTAAAATAAATAAATAAAATCTTTAAAAAAAAGAAGACTTTAAAGATATATTAGAAACTGTGATGCCAATAAATTTAAGGACACAGATGGAACTGACAGATACTCTGATAATTTGACACAAATCATCAAACTTGACTTAGGAAAAAAACAGACTATCTTAGTAACAACATCTATATATTAAATGCTAACTGTTCAATAATTGAACAAGTAATTAAAAACCTTCCCATAAAGAAAATTCTAGGCATGGGTAATTTCCCTGGTGAATTCTATCAAACATCTGAAGAAGAAATAGTACAGTATTATACAATTCTTCAAAAAAAATAATGGAGAGAGGGGAATATGTTTAACACATTTTACAAGGTCAGTATAAACTATCAAAACCTGGCAATGACATTACAGAAAAGTGAGAGCTACAATATCTCTCATGAAGTGATACTGGAAATCCCTAACAAAACCAGTAAGTTAAACCCAACAGTATGTAAATAGTCAATCCATCACAAGCAATTGGAGTTTACCTTAGGAAAAGGCGCTTGGCTTAAGTTTGAAAATTTATCAAAAAAATTCACCAAATTAAAATAACAAAAGATAAAATAAAAATCATAGTCATCACAGTAGATATCAAAATCATGTAACATAGTCCTTCCCCATTCATAATAAAAGAAAAAAGCTGTTGGCAACTTGGGAATAAAAGGTAACTTTCTCAACCTGATAAAATATTGGCTATGAAACAAACAAACAAACAAATAAACAAAAAGACCCTACAGCTAATCGCATTTTTAATGATGAAACAACAAATGTTCTGCCCTCCCAAGACCCGGACAAGGTAAGGATATCCATTTCATTTGCTATTGAACTGGAGTTCTACCAAGTGTAATAAGGCAAAAAGAAGAATAAATGGCATAAGGAATTGAAGAAGTAAAATAATCTCTATTCACAGATGACGTCATTACCAGCTTAGTAAATCTTAAGGCCTCTACAAAGCAAACATTAGAACAAGTAAGTGAATTTACCAAGCAGAATAAGCCAATACACATAATCAGTTGCATTCTTATATATTAGCAACAAAAAATTGGAAAGTAAAATTAAGGAAACCATATATAATAACAAGCAAAAAGCTCTGGCATAATAAGGGATAAATTTAATGAAAGATTTGCAAGTTCTATACACTAAATACTATAAAATATTGTTGACAGAAATTAAAGACAAGAAAATTGAGATTTATAACCTGTTCAAGGATTAGAAAATTTAATTTTGCTGACATGCAAATTCTCCACCGAATCAAAGACAAAATGATTTGTCTGAAAATATTAACTCAAACTGGCAAATTTGTTTCTCACAAGGGTTCAGGTTAGCAATTCCGAAACTAAATATATACTAGAAGTTGGAAAAATAAGTAAATAAATTATGATAACAGGAACCAGGTTTCTATCTGTCAGAGAAAGGAATGACAAATAGGAAGTTGGGGAGGATTAGAATAAACTCCATGATGTTGAATTATAATTATCAATATCAGTGTGAATTCATGTATATATAAAGTATATATGTATATAAAGTATATATATATTAAAATATACATAAAACACTTTATATAAAATGTACATATGCATATGTGTGTGTATATATATTTATACTCTTTTCTCATGTCATATACAAAAAAGTAGTGTTAAATATTAAAATAATTTTAATATTTAATAAATAAATATATATTTTAATAGAAAATAATTTTACTTTTACATAAATAAATATTAAAATAATTTTAATATTTTATTAGGATTTCTGGGGAACACTTAGAAGCTAATAAAGAAGTATTGTGTGGCCGAAGATACTATAAATAAAGACAATAAACAAATTCAGAAAACATGTTTGCAATGCAGATGCCAGATAAGGGTTTAAAAGCTATGATTATATGAAAAGAGCTTTAAAAATTGACAATAAACAGGCAACAATCTAAGAAAATGAGAACAGATATAAATAGGCAATTCGCAGATGAGCACATCCAAATGGCCAGCAAATACATGTAATTAAAAAAAAATTTGCTAATAGGGAAATGGAAAGTGAGCTAACAATAAACCACCACTTTAAACTTATCAGTCTGACAAAAATTTTAAATAGTGGTAACTACTGTCAGTGGGGATATGTGGAAAAAGTATTTTCTGCACTTCTGGTGGAAATGTAAATGGGTACAAATCCATTAGAAAGTAATCTAGAAAAAAAAAAGAAAGCAATCTGGGAACATTTATTAAAATTAAAAATGCATAAATCTTTTAACCCAGCAATCTCTCTCCTGGGTATATATCCATGGAAAGTAACCCTCCAAAACCCCCCAAAATAAAGATATGTGAACCCAGATGTTTATTGTAGTACTCTTTGGAATGGCAAAAATGTATACACAAAGGGGAAAATTATAGTAATCCATAAAACACAATTTATTGTTCATATCTGCTACCCTACAGGGATTTCCAAAAGCAATTACTCCATGAGAAAGGAGGTTGAAAAAAAAACAACCCTGTATAATATGATTTCATTTTTGTAAGGTAAACCACGACAAAAGCATATACACACATGTGTATACATGTACACACATGTATATTATAGGTACACATGGATATATATGAGATCAGGTTTGACAGTCATTAATAGCATTACGGAAGACTACGTATAAGACTGTACTATTTAAGGGTAGGTTTGTACTGAGTGATGTGTATATTAATTCAAGTGGCTGGAGTAGGAGAGGCAAATATGAGAAGAAGGAGAAAGAGAAGTAGGGACCAGAAGAAGAAACAAAAAAGGAAATATTATACTGAAATGCATTATGATAATCTGTTTTACATAAAATTATGTTTGTGTGTATATGCATAGTTTCTGACCTATGTGGGCCATGTATTGTGTGTGTTGTTCTGAGCACTTTATATGTACTAACTTTTTTTTTTTAAAGATTTTTATTTATTTATTTATTTGACAGAGAGAGATCACAAGTAGGCAGAGAGGCAGGCAGAGAGAGGAAGGGAAGCAGGCTCCCTGCTGAGCAGAGAGCCGGATGCGGGGCTCGATCCCAGGACCCCAGGATCATGACCTGAGCCGAAGGCAGAGGCTTAACCCACTGAGCCACCCAGGCGCCCCGCCGCTTCTGCAGGCCTCAGGCAGGTTGTAGGTTGTCGTTAAAATGCACTTTGCTCTGCTTGTCATGGTAGCCTTTGAGTAGCAATGGCTGCATAAGGTATCTGGCCAAAAATAAGTACTAACTTATTTTAACCTTCAAAACAACTCCATGAAGTTCAAATTATTATTATCCTCATCTAACAAATAAGGAAACTAAGAGATTAAATAATTTCCCCAAAGGGACGTAATTATTATTTATAATAATATAAATTATTTTATATGTTTTATATTTATATATATAATTTAGCTTCCGGGCTTGGACTTGAACCCAGGCAATGTGACCCTGACGCTGAAGCCTTAGCTCTTAACCACTAGACTTATCGCCTTGTATGTCCAGGATATATCATTAAGCTAAATATACAATCGCAATGTAATGTGTTTAATATGACTTCACTTTGGTAAAAGAATAAACTCCTATAGATATCTGTTTGAGCAAGAAGAAAGCTGAAGGAGTCTAATCTGTAACTGTTAGTGTATTAGCTCTGGGGGGTGGCGGGGATGAATGCAAAGACAATGGTGGGGCAATTAACTTTGCTTTTATATTATCACTGAAATGCATATGATAAGCAGTCAGTCTCTTAGTGGAAAAAATTAATGAATCACTGAGGTTTGGTTTTTTTTTCCTCATTTAAGGCTTTTTGATATTTAAGTAACATTTGTTCAGTGGGAGTTTTCAGACACGAAAAGCTTTATGAAGGAGGTGCTATTTAGCACAGAGGTAAGATTTTTGAGAGGTCAGAGGAATAATATGAGAAAAAGCTTAGGGCAGCAAACCACAAGTCATCTTTAAAACATATCTTGCTTCAGGAACCTGAGCTAGCACAAGAATTTTTGTATGAAATCGGTGTTAATAAACCTGGAAGACTGCATAGGTTTATAGAGCCTTGAATGCCAGGATTGGGGAACCAGTGTTGCAGGTGCCGAGTCCACTTGCTCAGTGGACTCACCTGCAACACTGGTTACGAACAGAGGCTGTGAGAAACTGACGTGGCTGCTGTGTGGACGCCTGACAAAGCCCAGCCTTGGCTCCAGCCCCCAGGAGTCCTTCACCAAATACTGGCCCTACCCAGGGTTGTTTTAGTGCAGGTGACCCGTCCCCTCTGGTCCAGAGTCCACTGGCCATCCAAATGGGGGGCACTCACCCCATCCGCTCCCTATACCTTCCTTGGGTGCCTCCTGTCACAGCTACTTTGCCAAAAGCCAAACAAACACATGTCTCCAGCCCCAAAGGAGCTACCTTTCCTTTCTCCGGCTTGCTTCCCAGCAACAACTTCACTTGTGCCCTCAGGTGGATTTTGCTGACACAGGCTAGGAAAATCCCCAGGCCCTGGGGACGTAGATTTGACGCTTCTCCTTGTGTCTTAAGGGCGGGAAGGTGTAGTGGAGGGGGAGACAAAGCAAAACAAAATAGAGAGAAAGGTACAGTTTAGGGTGAGCTCTCCGGGATCCAGCATAACTCCCTCAAGGGATCAACGGAGCTTCGAGCAACTTCTCGCATCTAAGTTTTATCCCCAGGATCAAAGTTGCAGACCAAAAATGGTTTTTAGAAATTCGTAATGGTTTTTCGGCCTCTCCCACTGTTAGTGAAAATAGATGTTATCACAAGTCTAGGAGTTTGGTGCTCATTAAAAGACGTTTGCTGACTGATGGCCGTTAGCTGTAATATATACACTTAGCACCAAATCCGGTTACAACGTGCCTGGCCTCACTAACTAGGGCGCTCAGCTACTGAGTACAATCGCTGTACAGTCATTTAAAGTAAAATACTGTCATGTCTTTCCATTCTCAAAATGCTTCAGTGTAAAAAAAAAAAAAAGCTTCAGTGTATCTCAATTCAAACTATAAAATAATATTGAAGTGACACATTTATGGCCAGGGGGCAGATATTAAAAGGTGATTCATTAAGGGTCACCGAACTGACACATTCATTTATGTACAGCTGAGTAATATAGCAGGAATTCTCTTTGTCAAACAGGGGTGCACAGAAATAGAGGGCTGGCTAGAGCCCAGACTCCATGCATTTCTAAGAATAAATTTTTAATCTAACTGTATGGGGGGGAGGAAATACAGCAACAAAAAACAAACTGAGCCTTAGAGAAAGCTCCCGGAATGGAAGATCGGTAATGGGAAAGGGATTGACATGGCTCTTTCACAGTAGCCAGATCTCCATTAAAAAGGACTACTCATAATTTAGGGTCACATCCTTCAGTTTCAAAATCTGTAGGTTGTGGAAAGCCATGTGTACACAACCATAGTGTTCATGTTCTATTATATAACTGGGCTCTTTTCCTTCATTCTTAGTCATTCTTTTATACTCATGTGACTTTACCCCATTGATGAAGCCACTTCTAGACTTACAGCCTCTAGGAAGGAAGGAACAAAGAAGTCAATCACTGACATTTGAGTTTCAAAAGCCGAAGTCCTTATGTAAACAGTAAAGTTGGAAAACTAGTGATGTATGAAATGCAAGTGTTTTTGTTTTGTTTTTCTGTTTCAGAAAACCTAAAGATGATCTGGGCTGGAAAAAGGAAAATCAGAGAGAAGTTGAGGGATTAAAATACCCCTGAATCCTTGGGAAGGGGCCGCATATGTTCCCTTGATCTTAGGCCAAGTCAGGCAGGGGAGGAAGCACATCCCCAGACAGGTTTGGGGGTCCAAGAGGAGCCTGGGAACTGGCACCTGCTTCTGCAGGCCTCAGGCAGGTTGTAGGTTGTCGTTAAAATGCACTTTGCTCTGCTTGTCATGGTAGCCTTTGAGTAGCAATGGCTGCATAAGGTATCTGGCCAAAAAGGGACTGAGACAGAATCAGAGTCCCCCCTGTGGAGAGGGGCTCAGAGATCGGCCCAACAGACCCGATGAGGCCTGATGGTTAGAACAAGGCAGACACAACTTGTAAGGATTCGGTAACCACACTCGGCATAGCAAACGCTGCCAACGCAGATGTCAAATCATCCACGTCAAGGACTTGGACCTCCCAAAGCACCAGAGCCTGGAAGCAAACATGGGATTTGGGAAGGCCTTGAATTGACTGAGAAGATGAGAATCGACTGAAACCATGGAAGTAACCCCAAACTCATCCAAGATTAAGTTTTTACTAAGTAAAATGGAGAACTTAGAACAAAAATTAAATTCACTTTATAGGAAAAATAAATCATCTTTCTTAAACATTCAGGTTGAGAATAAGCTGAGAATCGTACACACTTCGTATGACTCTCTCAAGCATAATTTTTCCACTGTTCAGAGACAGTTGGCCATTACTGTAAAGTTAAAAAATATGTTCTTAATATCCAATATCCAACTATCATCTATCAATGAAAATATATATTCTGTGATTTAAAAACACTTGGATCATTTAAAACTATTTTTTTTAAAGATTTTATTCATTCATTTGACAGAGAGAGAGAGAGAGAGAGAGAGAGATCACAAGTAGGCAGAGAGGCAGGCAGAGAGAGGGGGAAGCAGGCTCCCTGCTGAGCAGAGAGCCTGATGCGGGGCTCAATCCCAGGACCCTGAGACCATGACCCAAGCCGAAGGCAGAGGCCTAACCCACTGAGCCACCCAGGCGCCCCAGATCATTTAAAACTATTAAAATGATTCTGTTTTTTCATCACTATTGAAATGTGTTTGTTTATACTGGAAAGTTAGAGTTTGGCAGACCAAGAGAATTATAAAAGGAAATTAAGAAGTAATATCCTATATATGACATTTTAATTGGAGATTCTTTTCTTTCTTTTTTTTTCTTTAGGTAAGCCCTATACCCAATGTGGGTCTCAAACTCAGAACCCTAAGATCAAGAGTCACATGCTCTACCAACTGAGCCAGCCAGACACCCTTAATTGGAGATTTTGTTAATCCCAATAATTTGTCTGAGTGTATGTGGTGGGATCAAAGAATAAAGTATAAAGCAAATTTTTTTTTTAGAATTCACACATCTAAATGAGTACCATCCTGAAATAATCACACTGGAAAACCACTGAGATCTAAAGGTATTGATGCTGAAAATAGTTTTGGAAGCCCTCTTCTGAAGTTGGCTTCTGAGATAGTATATGAAAAGATAATAAGTGTTATTACTAGGTTTTAACCAATTTGCAAGCTGAATGGCAGCCTGAGAGACTTTTTAAGTCATACTTTAACTTTGATTATTAATATTTCAAGTTTTATATACTTACTCAATAAATTGGCTCCCAAACATTATTAACAGAGTTCATAGCACAAAGCCATCCTTAAAGAATACCCACATTGAAAAGATGCCAAACATCACACTTCTGAAGGGCATCAAATGAACTACTAAAGGCAGAAGTGGTAGAAAATGCATATTCATTCCACAGGGAAGAAAAAGACATTTAACAACTGTCTCAAATGTGGTAAGACATTGTGGTCTTCTTTTTAAAGCAAAACAATAATGTGGTGTCAAAAAAAGAAAAGCAAAAGAGAGGCAAACTAGCGGGAGTGTTCCGAATGCTGAGTATCCGAGCATACCGAGATATAGAGAACACGAGAAGAGACGACCTAGAACATGTCTAAAATCAATCTCTTGAACGGTCTTCCTTCGCCGCTCCTCAGGGGGATTGATTGTATGTGACACGTCTGAATGGTACCTATCCTCACCCTCTGATCCCAGAAGATGAATTGAAATGTTCCAAATGATAATTGGAAATATTATTTTACTATCCATGAGCAGAGTGAGTTTTTAATATTTAACAAACGTGAATCCGTCAGCACTGACCAATCAGAACCGAGGTAGTAAGAAATGAGCACTCGCCAGTAACAGCTGACATTGTCATTCCGGGCAGCTCAACCGAGGATCAGCCCTGCTCATGAGTGTTTCTCAAGGGGAGACATAGCTCCTTTTTACATGGAAATTTCTTTTGTTTGTTTGTCTTTATATGAACTCAGGAAGAAACAGTCTCTAATTGCAACCCATCTTTTGGAAGGTCTATACTTTGTTTCAAAAAAGGTAAAAACACACTGAAAATAAACGATTTTTTTAATTCGGAAGGCTTTAAAAGCAAAGTGATATCACTCGACTAGACAGAACTGGGCCTCCTAATTTTCTGTTATAAATATAAACCTTACATGGTTTACATGGAGTCCAGGTTCTGTAGGAGAAATGTATGCTACATCCTGTTACTGATAAAGTGGAATGGGAATAAAAGGGCTGGTTTTATCATATCCTGAGCACATAGAAGATTTTCAAGTTACTCCAAAGGGCAACAGGTCTCTCTTAGACTGCTTTTCTCATGTTGATGGAGAATTGCGTTCCAGAGGGCTTCCCAGAGCTAGCCAGCTTCATCTCTTCCTTGCAGTGGTCCCTAACTCTCCCTCTCTCTCCCACTTTGCTCTGGACTCCTCCAGTCCATGGGCCCCATAGCAGCAAATTCGATCAATTCCCTTCCCTGCATACAACTTTTCAATAACTTTCTATCACATTTCTGAGGAAAGATCAAAGATCAAAGAACATGTAGCATGACTACATGTTCCTTAGTGATTAGCCCCGAGTATTTCTCCAACGTCATGTTCAACCTCTCACCCTTTCACTCACTGTCTTCCAGCCCCATAGGACTGAGTTCTTTCCACCCACTGGCTGTTCACCTGTACGTTTCCTTGTTGTCTTCATCAACTGTTTCCCACTTAGCCCTCAATTTCAGCTTCCCTCACACTTTTAAAGAGGCCTTCCCTGAATCTCCAGTTAGTTACTTCCTTATCATCATGACCTCAAGGATTTAAACATTGGATGGATTTCAGTTCGTTGCAATTATTATCCTGCTTCCATTTTTAGCTAATAGCAGCTTCTTAAGATTGGGTCTGTGTCATGAACCAGTGACATAGCCTTATGAGTCCTGAGAACTTCTTCATTATATGATATGACAAGATAGTTCCATGTGCATCTCCTACATTTCTTGACTCACACTTGGAGTCGCACATTTCTCAAAAATGTCTTGACTTCTTTTAGTAGGAAAATGGTATAGGAAGACCACAGTTTTGGGGTTAAAGATTCTCATTGCTACTGGGGACTTAGTAATTTTTTCTGGGTTTTTCCAATGGACATGGTTGGGAAATACACGTATACCTATATGTTACATCATACATAATGTATTACATACCTACCCTGTTACGTATGTTCTTAATCACATATATACAGTCTATACACTACATGTGTGTATTTATATATATATATATATTTTTAAATACCTTATGAGTTAATAATGATATTCCCAGTTCAAATTCAGTACTAAAAGTTTTTACTTAACTTATATATTTCCTCTATACCCCTTTTTTTTCCATATCAAGAAACCTGGTTCTCAAGGTCACAAGGGATGATACAGTTAGAATATAGTATAATTACTCATTTGTTTTATTCATGTTGTATGCAGAATAATGTCCAAATAGCAATACTAATATTACCAATAATATGATTACTGAATACATTGAAAATTTTTGTTTAGTATATGCCATCCCCAACATCCACCTATCTTTTTAAAGATTTATGTATTTATTTGAGAGAGAAAGAGAAAAAGAGCACAAGCAGGAGGGGCAGAAGGAGAGGGAGAGAGAATCTCAAGCAGACCCTGTGCTAAGACTCCAGCCTGGCTTGATCTCATGACCCTGAGATCATGACCAAGAGTAGATACTCAACTGACTCTGCCACACAGGTGCCACCCACCTATTTTTTTTAGATTTCTTTTCAGTGTAACAGAATTCATTGTTTATGCATCACACCCAGTGCTCCATGCAATATGTGCCCTCCCTAATACCCACCACCAGGCTCCCCCAACCTCCCACCCCCCGCCCCTTCAAAACCCTCAGATTGTTTTTCAAAGTCCATAGTCTCTCATGGTTCACCTCCCCTTCCAATTTCCCTCAACTCCTTTCTCTCACCACCTCCCCATGTCCTCCATGTTATTTGTTATGTTCCACAAATAAGCGAAACCATGATAACTGACTCTCTCTGCTTGACTTATTTCACTCAGCATAATCTCTTCCAGTCCTGTCCATGTTGCTACAAAAGTTGGGTATTCATCCTTTCTGATGGAGGCATAATACTCCATAGTGTATATGGACCACATCTTCCTTATCCATTCATCCGTTGAAGGGCATCTTGGTTCTTTCCACAGTTTGGCAACTGTGGCCATTGCTGCTATAAACATACCCCCACCTATTTTTAATAATTATACTATACAGATATTATCAGAGCATATACTCATTACATATTATATTCTCTCCTTTTCAATCCTTATTTAACTGCAATTCTATAAGTAACAATACATTTGAGGCTTTCCATGGTTATTCATTGAACAAATAGATAAAGTGCTTTATTTTTTAAAAGAAGTGTTTCAAGGTGTGAAACACTTTGTCTGGTTGTGGGAAAAAGAATAAAGCACTATAATATACATTCATGTAGAATGTCTCAACAAGACCATAATATCAATTTCTCACTAGAATATAGCCTTATAAGTTTTCAGTAATAAGTCAATCTTACTGACTTACAAGTCAATCAGTTCTGTAAGGGAGCCCTGATTTATTGATTTTGAGAGTTCACCCCTGGGTCTAGACCTCTGCTCTACACACTTTAGATCTTACCGTGAGCTTCTTGGATGTAACTGCTACTGGCTTGGGCAAAATCCCTCCCAGTTTCAGTGGATCTTCTCAAATTGGCCTGCCATGCTTTTCAGTAATTATTGTTGACTGCTTCGAGTTTCTCCCGTTAGCAGAACCATCAGATGACTTATTGCTCTTTTCTGTGTTTTCCCATGCAGACCTCTTTTTTTTTTATGATTTTACTTATTTATTTATGTGGGAGGGAGAGAGAAAGTGCAGTGGGGTAGAGGAAGCGCAGAGGGAGAGGGACAAACAGACTCCACACTGAGCAGGGAGCCTGATGTGGGGCTCAGTCCCACATCCCTGAGATCATGACCTGAGCCCAAATCAAGAGTAGGATGATTAACCAACTGAGCCATCAAGGCACCCCCACAGACCTCTTTTTAAAAATCCCCTAGGTACCCAGTACCCAACAGAAACATTAAATGAAGAATATTCCTACAAATGAACTTACATAATTATCATGTGTACTATAAAGAAAAAGTATATTATGCTGTGAAACAAATACTTGCTTCTCATGCACTTTTTTCCTGTTGGGAATGTCTCTCTTGTCCCATCTACTCAAAAGGTTAGAGCTCTATAGCAATAACCAGCATATTTCCTCCTCCTCCTGGGATCCTAGGCACATTTTTACCTAAGAAGTCAGGCTCTACTTGTTCTCTCAAGAACTGGGAGGACTAACTAGCCTCAATGGACATTCCTAAAAAGACTGTGGAAGACAAAAATCAAATTTCTATTATAACTATGTCCCATGAGTCCTAAGTGTACAATTTATCTTTTATATACATCATGCCTAGACTTGGAACACCACTCCCCATACACATAAAAATCTTCTGCCACCATGGGTAAACAGCTTTATTTCCACTACTCACTGTTGGCCAACATGTTTATCAAACCATTTATTTCAGAAAGCTAGATTGTATTGTCTCTGTGCGTCCAGAACCTCAACCCATCCATCATTTTATTAGATGGATCTCTTCCTCTTTCTGGCTCCCTACTATGAACATAAAAATTGAGCTAAATTTTCTGGCAACTAAGACATAAACTTTCCTATTAGATACTTTGCCTCTCTCTTTCTCCTTCCTTTCTGCTATGGCTGAACATCTAAAACACTGGTATAACTTTTAGCGTTTCACTTTCCTCTTACTTTACTGCCTTAATATCCATACCACTTCTCACTTCCTAGGTTCCTCAAGCTCTTACAGCCTCCAGCTGTCAGCACACCATTGCAGTTACTCTCTTGACCACCAACTCCAAAGAACACACTTCAGCCTTTTTTAGGGTCTTTATCTTTACATTAGTTATGGCATTTGATACAGTTGCCCATTCTCTTATAAGTCCCTCTTTTGGCTCCACATACCATTTTCCTCTAGATTCTCACTGCTGGTGTGGCCCGGTATCAGCTTCCTCTCTGGCTCTTCTTTCTCCATCTGACCATTTTATATATATATATATATATAATAAATATATATATATAAAATAAAATATATACAAAAAATCTTTTAAATATATATATATACATGTATATACATATATATGCATATATACATGTATATATATATATATTTAAATATTTAAAAGATTTTTTTTATTTATTTGACAGAGAGAGAGAGAGAGAGAGAGATCACAAGGAGGCAGAGAGACAGGCATAGAGACGGGGAAGCAGGCTCCCTGCTGAGCACAGAGCCCTATGCGGGGCTCGATCCCAGGACCCTGAGACCATGACCTGAGCTGAAGGTGGAGGCTTAACCCACTGAGCCACCCAGGCGCACCCCTGCCCATTATATATCGATGCCATCTCTTTGGAAATGCCCAGCCCCTTCTCAATACACTTACCTCTCCACATTGTTCACAGCTTCATCTATGGATTTAACTAACAATTCTGAATTTTTATCTCCAACTTGCGAATCATATTTCCAATGACCTAATGGGCATCTTCCACCTCCTAGATTTTTGACACCTCAAACTTAAAATACCATGCATCTTGCTTCCTTCTTCTTAATAAATTCACTTAATTCGTTTAATAAGTATTTACTGGGTCTACTATGTACTGAGATTATTCTAGGTACAACAGTGAATTAAAGGGCAAAAAAAAAAATCTGCACTGTGGAGCATTCAGTTTAGTTATGAGGGCTATATTCTAATGATAAAGTTACATTATGGTCTTGTTGAGACATTCCCTCTGAGTGTATATCATATTGCTTTATTCTTTTTCCCACAACCATACAACAATGTGCACATACAATAATTTATTTCACCACATCCACAATAATGGACATTTACATTATTTCTAATGTTCTGGTATTAAGAAATGTCACAGTAAATACCCTTAGATATCTGATGTCATCTGTCTATGTATCCATAGAATGAACTAAAAGCAGAATTTTTAGCTCTGGGATTATGTACATCAGTAATATTCATATACATTCAAAAGTATCTTCCATAAAGTTTGCATCAATTCTGTCACTGGTAATTTACAAAAGCATCTGTTTTCCCACACCTTTGATAACATAGATATCAAAATATTTCCCATACGATTTCCCAATGTTTTCCCCTTCTCTTCCTGCATATGAAATTGAATTTCACTCTATATTTAAAAAATCACTTGTATTTACTTTATATTTTCTTTTCCTTGTGTGTGTTTGGCCTTTTTCTACTTGGTTGTTAGGTATATTCATGTTGGTTTATAGGTTTTCTCTACACATATCTGCATATACATATAATAGCTCTTTGTCCATGAAATAACATATATCTACATATTAACACTAAAAAGTAGAAACAGAAATTTTTGAAAGTATCATTTACAAGAGGTCCAAAAAAGTGAAATACCCACATATAAATCTGAGAAAAAATGGTCAGAGACTACATGAGGAAAACTATAAAAGTGAGGCTAGAAATGAAGCAGAACAAAAGAAATGGATTAGACGACTCAAATATTAGTAAGAAGTCAAATTTCCCCAAATTTATCTAGAAAGTCAACCCTATCCCAATCAAAATGCCAGCAGGATTTTTGTAGATGTCATCCCAGCTGATTTTAAATTTTATATGGAAAAACAAAGAATATAGAAAAATCAACTTTGAGGAAGAACAAATTTAGAGGAACTCACACTACGTGATTTCATGACCTACTGTGAAGCCATGCTAATCAAAACTGTATGTTATTAGTGAAAGTATACACACATAAATTAATGGGACAAAATAGAGTCCAGAAATAAACTTACAAAACTGTAGTGAACTGACTTTTAATACAAGTACAAATGCAATTCTAAGGTTAAAAGATAGTCTTTTCAGGGCACCTGGGTAGCTCAGCTGATTAAGCCACTGCCTTCAGCTCAGGTCATGATCCTAGAGTCCCCGGATCGAGTCCCGCATTGGGCTACCAGCTCCGCAGGGACTCTGCTTCTCCCTCTGACCTTCTCCCCTCTCATGCTCTCTCTTATACTCTCTCTCAAATAAATAAATAAAATCTTAAAAAAAAAAAAGATCATCTTTTCCAGGAATGGTGCTGAAACAATTAGACATTCACATGCAAAAGATACATCCCTTCACCTACACCTCTTACTTTATAAAATATATTAACTCAAAGTGGGTCATGGGCCTAAATGTAAAACATAAAATTACAATCTTCTGAAAAAAGAAAATACCAGAGAAAATGGTTGGGAGTTGGGTTAGAAAAAACATCGTTAGCTACAATATGAAAAACTTGGTCCATAAGAGAAAAAAAATGGATCAGTTGTATCTCATCATAACTAAAACCTTTTTCTTTGTAAGATATGGTTAAGAAAATGAAGAGCAGAGAGTAGAAAATACCTTCAAATCACAAATCCAACAAAGAGTTTATACCCCTAATTTTAAAAGGACTCTCAAAACCAACAATAAGAAAACAAAGATCCAGTAAAAAAAAAAAAAAATAGACAAAAGATTTGAACACATTTCACCAAACAGGATGTTCAAATAAGAAACAGGCAGATGAAAAGATGCCTGGGGCACCTGGGTGGCTCAGTCAGTTAGGCACCTGCGTTTGGCTCAGGTCATAATCCCAGGGTTCTGGGATCAAGCCCCACATCAGGCTTCATGGTCAGCAGTGAGTCTGCTTCTCCTTTTCCCTTTGTCCCTCCTCCCACCCTTGCATGCTCTCTCTCTCTCTCTTAAATAAGTAAATAAAATATTTTTTAAAAAAAGAAAAGATGGGGGCGCTGGGGTGGTCAGTCGGTTAAACGTCTGCCTCCAGCTCAAGTCATGATCCCAGGGTCATGGGATCAGATCAGGCTCCCTGCTCCATGGAGAGCCTGCTTCTCCTTCTCCCACTCTGTCTGCTTGTGATCCCTCTCTCGCTGTCTGTCTCTCTCGTCAAATAAATAAATAAATAAATGAAATCTTTTTAAAAAAAAAAAAAGAAAAGAAAAGATGCTCAATGTCTTACACCACAATGCAGTGCCATTGTATCTTACTAGATCCACTTATTAGAATGGTCAAGAAATAAAAATAAATGAACGAATAAAATGACAATATCAAGGGCAGGCAGGAAGGTTGAGTGACTACAAATCTCTGGTAGGATGGCAAAATGGTAAAATCACTCCGGAAGTTTCCATTTACTATACGACCTGCAATCCCACACGTAGGTATTCATCTACCCTAGAGAAATGAAAACTTAGATTTACACAGAAACCCATGTTTAAAGCAAATTATATGTAGAGCAACGTTGTTCAGAATCACCAAAAACTGCCCGAGTGTTCTTCATGGGTTGAATAAATCAACACACTCTGGTACAATAAAATACTGCTCAGCAATAAAGGGAAACAAAGGATCGATAGACATGACGACAGGGAGGAACCACAGATGCATTTTACTAAGTGAGAGAAACCAGACAGAAAAGGTTGCAAGCTCTCTGATTTCACTTCTATGACATTCTGGAAGAGGCAAAACCATAGAAACAAAAAACAGGTAAGTGGTCCCAGGACCTAGATATGAGGGAGTTTCCATAGGAAAGCGGCATCATGAGAGAATATTTTGGGGGTGAAAGAACTGTTCTTTATCTTGATTATAGTGCTAGTTACAAGACTACACATTTGTCAAAACTCACAGAACTATGCACACAAACATTAGTGGATTTTTACTTCATGTGGATTTTTAAATAACTTAAATATATATATATATATATATATATATATATGTATATCTCAAACAAAAAGCAGTGTTCAGTGAGCAGATTATCTCACCCTGAAGGAGTGAGAATCCTACACCTTTCTCAAAATAAATCAAATCTTAAAAACATTAAGGCAAAGAAGCAAGAACTTTTTCAGGACTGCACTACTCAGAACTCTAAACTCTCAAGGTGTGAAAAGAAATCAGTGCCTTTTGCACGGGACTGTTCTATCCACCTTGACCCTGCACCTTGGGTTTCAAAAGGGGGAAACAGCATGAGGGAAACCAAAGCCTTTGGCATCATACTATGTGATGATGTGTCATCACATCGCCACTAGCTCTGCTGCGCTTAGTCTAACTTAGGGGCCATTTCTCTCACAGGAGGAAGGAACAATCATGGGATACTCTCTGAGCAGTGCCCATGCAGAACCAGGGCAGAACTTCTCTAAGCTTCATTCGATTCCATTCAAATGCATCAAAGCCCTCTCTATTCCACGATTTCTTCTTTAAGCCTACATTTTCATGAAATACCACCAACCAAAACGATTGCAACAGAACGTGTAGCAATGTTAGCCTTTCAAATGAAAAGAAAATCAAGAACTGGGTAAAAAGAGTCTTGCACACACAAAGCTACTAATATGAAAAAAAATCAACACGTTGCATTTCCAAATCACCTTGTGGTTGACTGTGAGATAGTTGGATTCTACTGCTATATGGTTTTTCTGTTTTTCTCTTGTACCTGTAAATTGTGGTTCCTGCTGGCTAAAATCTTCAGTCATACCAAGGAAGACTTCTGATTACTAGACTTGAGTCGACAGATAGACCTATGCCCTGAGTCTCAGAATCTATGCCTGCAAGATGTAGTAGCTGACCAGCCTCTGAGAAGCTATGGAGCAGAGTTTTACGTGATGCTGTCACCTCATTAACTGGTATACATACAATTATTATATAACATTATAATAATTATATCTATAATATAAATAAAATAATATAAATTGTATAAAATCCAATTGTCCAGAACCATATTATTTCAGCCAAGCAAGGTTGCCAAGGTCACAACTTGTGGCCTTGACTCCTTTGTAAAATAAAAAGTTTAAATGAGTAGATATGAACACCTTTACTCTCTTGAAGTGTCTGGAATATATTGGTAGTGGAGAAGACAGGGAATTGCAGACACTCAGGTTTTTCTGCACACTTGACTGAGGTTGACCTAATTGCACTAGGTCTGCTCCGTGTGTGTGTCTGGTTGGTTGGGTCTCTGTGGAAGACACAATGCAACCTAAGTGTTAATTACCGCTTTAGTTTAAGGCTCCCATTAAAGCACGAAAGAAGCAGATGAATTATATATTTCTGGATAAAAATCAGTGATTGTCATAAAATCACTAGACAAAGTATGCTAGATGCAAAGTCTCTTTTCTCTATAGTCAACATTCTCCCTAGACTACTCTGCTTCGTTCTGCTTTATTATTCATATTATGCAGCAAATGAAGTAAATGTAGCATCCCTCTCTGCTTTAAGGATGAGAACAAATGAAATAATATATGTGGAAATCCTTTGAAAATAAAATGGCACTATATAGATGCAAGATAATATTTTCTTTAATAGCCACTGCTGACATCTCCCAAATACATGGTAACTTTCCACATAGGAAATCTGACAGCTAGATTGTTACTTCATAGCTGTGATGTGGAAACATTGCTTAAGCCAGTTTCAGCCATAGTGTAAGAATGATGGTTCTGCCAAGTGCTTTGCACTTGTAACAAATGAACACAATAAATCAAATCATCAAAATACACTGTCCACATAAAACTTTGGTTTCTGTAGGCACTATAGAAAGATGTCATAGGAAATATCTTGAAGATGAACATTTTCAGTCCTTAAACTCTCAAAAACACCATTTCTGCTGAGAATGATTTTGCTGATTACGGTGGGTTCCCTAAGATGATTAGACACAGGATGGAAGGGAAACTTAATTAATGATGGCCAATCCAGTGTTTCCACTGTCTGAATCACTGAGGACTACAGACAGTCAATCAAATTGATTTTACCTCCTCACATGTTTAAATCATCTTTTAAAAACTTTGTTATTTTTTATTTGTACATTCTGAGCACCTTACTCATTCTTTCATTGCACTTATAGGGACTTTGCTTACCAATTTTCTTATATTAGGAGCTCACTAAGTGAAGAATAGATAGTTCCATCGAGCCTTATCTTTGGGTAGCATTTAGCACAACCAAGGAATTTAGGAATTATTTTAAACAGCTAGAATGACCAGAACTGCTTCTTCAGAATGGCCCCAAGATCTCATGTAGGTTAGCCATCCTACCGCACTCTCACTATAGGCCAAGCATGGCACAAATTGTCTCATTTAATCTTTACAGTAATAATTCCAAGGAGGAAGAATTGTTAATTCCATATTATATATGAAGAATCAGAAACTTAGCGTTTGAGTAATTTTCTCCAGGTCACATAGCCTATAAGTAACTGGAATTATGGGGTCTGGAATTCCAAGAAACAATTGTCTGACTCCAAATCTCCAAGTACTTTTCTTTCCCCTCTATTTTGAATCTCCTTTCCTATATCATATCACCAATGGCAGGGAACTCATTTCTCTTGGTATGGCAAATCTTGCATAGTTCTGGGTATAGATCTTTCTGATATCAAACAACTAACTAGAAAAAAATATATCACGCCATAAAAATTCAAGTTATCATTTGTCATCAGCAACTATATCCCGATCCTTCTGGAGGGTGGAGGGGTTCTAAGCTGACATTTTCCTTTTGAAGATAATCCTCAAAATTGTAATCATTCTATCATATATTACTGACTTGGCTTTCGTCAAATAGTCATATGCCTTAGGACTTCTCTAATGTTACATCATTTCTTGATTGAGGTTCCAGAATTCTACATAATAAATCCAGATGATGTTACCCTGAAAAAAGTGTGGATGATAACAAATCTTCTAATTCTTAAGAGAGCTTTGAAATGATTCCTATAGAATGGCTTATTCTAATGAGAATTATATTCTGACAGATTTGTCTGTATAAATCATATATAAAATATACCTCTAAGTAGGAGACAGGACTGAACTGTTAATGGGATAATTTAAGCTTATCCAAATGCTGTATATGATTACCCCGAAGTATTTTACCTTGATGATAATTGCTGCTTAGTTACAGTTCCTGTCAGTTTCTACCCAAAGGATTCTACCACCACTTCTAACAAGATGGGGTAAAATCACCTGTACAGCATTCTTGTTACTTATAATAGCAGAAGGACATGTATTCAGTTTAACAATTATCTATGGCATTATTATCTGGCATGGTAGAAGATAGAGACGGCAGCTCTAATAAAACTACCTTACCTCTCTAGCTCTCTCCCAATCAGTGCCTTTCTCCGTGTTTTCTGCTTCTCTCCTGTCACTCCAGGAACACTTGGTTTGACTCCAAGAGTCTCTTCATCCACTTGCCTCTCAGTTTATTTTCATGCTCCTTACACCTAAAAAATGATCTCCCCCATTTGAGGGTTTGGCCAATGTCTTGGCTTACCCACCAATCTTCAGCAGAGGGGGCTCCAAATTAGCTAATTACAATTCCAGGGCTACAAATTAACACCTGGAAATTGCATCCTAATTGGAAATCAGCTGATATTTTATATACTGAATTGCTCCAAAAACTTTATATCCCTTCAAATAAACAATGAGTTGAACAAACCCTTGTATTTGAAGAGAAAAACAACCAAGAATAGAAATTGATTAGAAATTTCATTTTTAAAGAAATTCCTTATTGGAAACAGTAATGCAATGTAACCTCATTATTATGCAGTTTCTGTTAAACAAAATTCAATCACATTCATGGATAAGTTAATAAAATAGAATCCTAATATGAAATGATTACTGTACAATCAAGACATTTGTCCTATGACCCAAAACCAACATATATACATTCAAAAACTTCCTAATAAGTATGTACTCTGCCAGGCACTAAAGATGGACTTAGCTATGTTGAATATTTACATAGGATTATGCTACTGATGAACTTGATTTCCATTTCCAAGATCATAATCCTATTCGAATGGAGTGAAAAATCTTACATAGAGACATCTAAACAATTTTTTCAAACAATACTACTCACCAAATAAATATGGAAATGTAAAAAGAAAAAAAAGTCTTCATTCCCAGGTTTTAGTGTAAACTATCAGAGTTTTTCTTCCCCATTTCTAAGATTCTGAGCTATCTCTTCCCTAGTAAACAAATAAGATTCACTGAGAAAATAACTAATATTCTAAGTAAATTGCAAATAACATGTGTCAATCTATATGTGGAAAATTGATTACAAGATGAACTATAACATGAAACCAAAGCAAAGACAGTTTAAATGACCAGAGTCCAAATGTAATGGAATGTGTAGATACTCATGTTCATCAACTTTGCATTGCCAGAATTAAGACATCACACAATAAAAGCCTGATATAACATGCCTATTATATAAAACATGCCCACATGAACGTGCAATTTATTTCAGTGTTGCAAAGTCATGGAAAAAGTTCCAGTTACTAACCCCCTGTTGGAACCACCCAATGAGTTTAATTATAGACTTGTCTAGGAAGACTCCCTACATCAAATACTCGCTTGGAAATCTACTCCATGTACTCCAGAAAATTTGAAAACAAATGAGATACGTGATTCTTGCTAAGATACTTACAGTAGAAGTTCCTTTTTGCTTGTGGGTTCATCATTTGGGGATGTTTTCATCAGGAGTCATCATGCTTTTGATCTTGAATGCTGTTCTTCCACCAAGGTTTCTTGTCCGTAATATCCAAAACGGAGTCACTTGTACTAACAAGCCATCGTCCCATACTGTTTCCTTTCTTGTGTGAAAGTTACCCTGTAGATCGATTTCCTGTCCAAAAACACTCCAAAATGAACCAATGCTGCTGTACGCCAGTGAAACGTGCTACTCCAATACTCTGTCTTAGCAGTTTGGTTCAGAAAGAGATTTCCTGATTGAAATGAGGAACTAGATCCCAGTTGTTCCAGGGAGCTTAAAAGACAGACGTTTCTTCCTCGTGAAGGAGCATATTAAGATTTGCCAACGTCATTTACTCTCACTAGTCTGTGGCTTGAGCACTATTGCCCACGAAGCCTCCACGGACTGCCTGAAGACCCTCCCGATTGCCACGGTAACAATATCCCAACTAGGTTTTAAAATCAGGCTTAGTATGCTTTGAAGTACATAATGTTTTCCATTCCTGAAAGGACAAAGAGATCTACATTGTCAAAGTTTATTTTTAAGCTCATGTGCTTGCTAAGTGCAGTGGCGAACAGGCTTTCCGTGCCTGTAGTGCCATTGCTGGAACCTATTAATGCAAACAGATGAATTGCTGGCTTGCTTCCACGGGGGCTTTTCTTTCTTTCTTTCTCTTTAACCTTATCTACATTGCCTGGATTATAATTTTTTTAAATCGAGAATGTTATCAGTTTTCTGAGTTGCTTGTTTTAATTTTATCAGTACAGAAGCTATGTGAGAAAGGCAAATTAAGAGGAAGGTTTCAAATAGCTTCAGCCGAGATAAAGTAATTGTAGGTAGATTCTGTTTCTGGAAGAAGTTTGAGGGACATGTGGAGATAGTAAAAATGATGATTTTAAAAAAAAATAAAGTAACTAATGGTAAAGAATGAAAGAAAATGATAAATAAGGAAAGGGTGCGAGAGAGAAGAAAGGAGGTAAGGATGGGGGTAAGAGAGAGAGAGAGAGAGAGAGAGAGAGAGAGAGGTCTTGACCATTAGCAACAATTCTTCATGTATTTTCTTATTGTTGGGAAAGCAAATTGCTCTGGTTTGTATAACCCCCTACCAGTCTGCTCAACCCACCAAAATTAGCCCACATGTTATCTAATACCAGACTAAGACTTGTGGAAACACATTATTGCTCTATTAAAGCCATAACAAAATACAGCTGAGCAGTGAACATTAGGTAGTAGGGTGACTCTGAGGTAATACAATCCGTATTATGGAATTTCTAGCCCAAATTTTAAACATCTGGTTTTGATATGATAACAAATGTGATAATATACATTAAATACCAGTATTCAAGTAACATAATCCTTCCATCTGACTTAAACAATGAATTCTTTTCAAATCATTTGAGAGAGAGAGATTAGGTAGACAGACACTTACATTTGTGCACAAGTGAACAGTGACCCTCCCGTGCACAAGCACACATGTACACACATGCAAGAACATACAAGCTGTCAGCTTACTTTCCAAAAATAAGAGTGGTTTTTTTTTTTGTTGTCCTTCCTGTCCTCTCTTTTCAGGAACCCCTTTGCACAATTGCTCTAAATTGCAGGAGACTTGGCTGAGATTGAGAGGAAGGGAAGGAAAATGTGAAAAACAATAATGCTAATTGGACTAGACAGGGATGCAAACCCTGACCTTTGCTTCATTAGTACCATGTCATGCTATTATCTGATCAAGTCCCCAGCCAGCCACTGGCAACTTGAAAAATAAACTACATCAGATTATCCTTACCCTGTTTTACCTTCATGAGAGAGAGTTTCCATATTATAAATCCAAATATTGCCATATTATTAGATGTCCAATATTCAGTGCTTTAAATGTTGCTGGAGCCTGGAAGATAAGATCCCTTTAAATGAGCACCTTAGAATTAGATCAGTTGCATTTGCTGACCTTTTGTGTTTGCATATGAGGCAGACAGAGTGACCTGGAAGACAGAGAGGGTGTGCGGAACCTGCAGGGAAGTTAAGTTGGGAAGGAGGAGTGGGTGCGTAGCGTGAGGTTAAGACATAAGGAAGAGACTAATACTGATGGAGGGCTTGTATAGTGTTGTACAGTGTTGTATCGTGCAATCCATTTCCCTTTACGAAACATCTACTGTGCCCCCAGGCACTGTGCTGAGAACACAGTTTTGTATGTTAAGCACACCAATATAAATTTGTACACTGTGTAGAGGGATAGCAAAGATGAGGGAGTGGTTAATTAGGTTGGGTGAGATAAAGGTTGATGTCTGAGCAGCATGAGGGAGAGGATTGGAATTTGCTAGGCAGACAACAGGTGGTAGGACATTCCAGGCAGTAGAATCAGCACATGAGACAGTGAAATGGCAAAATTATTCTCAAAAACACAAATGAGGGACATTGCTGGGTTTATAAAATTCCTGTGAAATTTCAGAACAAGCCAGAAAATTGGGTCCAGTTTTCTCCCCCTTCCTTGACCATGTGGGCTGTCTAAGAGGAGGAGTGAATTCTGGTGGTATCACCTACATTTATGGCACATAATGAGTTGACTGATTCACAAATCGCATTGCCACTCCACCCCTCCGTGAAAACTACAGTGCAAGTCCGTCTTGGTCCAGTGGTATTCCTGTTTCTTCTCTCAGTAAGAGGAAGCCTCATTCAAAGAATTTTTGAACATGAGGAATATTGGAAATTTATGCACTCCCTTGTTTCCTCCTGATGTTCAAAGCGTCATGAGTCAGGTGAATGGTATTTGAAGGAGCTGGCAGAAAATAAAAAACCCAAGTGCTCTTTCTTGGTTTGAGCCAAACCCAAACCTTTTCAAAGGCGTGAAAACATGCAACCACATTGGTTTGGTTTTCCCTTCCTGGGCCGCTCTTCTTCCTGGTGCTGGCCAACACCACACAGAAGTCTTGCGACATGAGCCATTTCCACGGAATTTAAAATTCTGCCAAAAACAAGAGGGATTGGAAATTTCGTGAGAATGGTTATTCTTAGGAGCTTTCCATCCCAGATTCCTAACTCGTGTGGCTCAGATAAGCATCTAAAATGCACGGCCAAACCTTCTGAGGTCCCTAATGCACTTATTTCTACTCACATTTCTGCACAAAGACCTCAAAGTTATAGTGAAGGCAATAGTTTGTTGGGAAATTTCTTCTGTATGTCAGTCCAAGGTCCCCTACCTACGTGGAAATGGGTTTGGAATGCCACTTACAACACAAACATTGGGTTTGAATGTCTCCAGAACGTTTGATTTTTAGATGAGACATATTTACATTCTTCCAAATCAAAACAACCTACCCCAAACCAACCCTTCAACGATTTTCTATTTTTTTTTGTTTCTGAGCAATTTCAAAATATAGTAAGAATATTTTTTTCTTAGCATATTGTTAAGTGTGTAGCTCTTCTCATACATATACTCATTTTTCATGAGAAGACTACATCCTAAATTCAACCCAAATCTCACTTATTGGGACACCATATCAGTTAGTCACTACTGTGTAACAACCCTACTCCAAAACTTAAGTTGCTTCAAACAATATACATTTATTATTTCAATTTTTGTACAAGTCAGCATGACAATTCTGGGTTCTCATCTGGGCTCATTTGTGCATCAGCAGTGAGTCAAGGAAGTGACTCTGATCTTGGCTGGGTTCTTCAATGTGTTTGAAGGTCAGCTGACTGCGGGCTGTGATAGGGAGAAGCCCCAGCTGGGACCACTGAGTTCTTCTGGTGTTCTCACTTGTACATATCTTGCATGTCCTTCTAAGAGACTAGCCTACGTGTGTTCTCAGGCCAGCTTGAGTATGGTTTCAAGGCAATCAGAGGTCAGAGTGGAGGTGGAAATGTACAAGTGCATTTTAAAGCCTCTGTTCGGGTCAACTTTTTAGGGTCATGTTGGCCAAAGCAAGGTGCCAGAGAGGCCTGGACTCAGTCTTGGGGGGCATCTACTACCAAAGAATGTGGATACGGGGAAACATACAAAATTGGGGACATTTATGCAAGCTATCTATCACAGGTGCAGTGAAAGTAGAGTAGTCATACTCAACCACTTGGATGGATATCAGGGTGACTCAACCATAAGAGTTGTAGAGTTCACTTTCAGTACTGTGGAAGAAGAGGGAACCAAACTCCAACCAGAGTAGGTGGAAAGTGTCCCAAGAAAGAAAAGGCAACACATCAACATGGCACCTGTGGCAGAGGCAGAGTTGGAGATATGGCCAGAGACAGCAATGAGGAGCACATAAGGACCAAACAAAACCACCAAGCATGGTGAAACCAAAGTTAGCAAACACTAATAACAAGTTAAAAGATGAACACTTGGGTGACATCTCTCTGGAGTAATTTTCTTGAAGATGGTTGTTTAAGTAGGAGAGCAGTTATAATTGCCTACAGAAGACAAGAATGATTGGCTTGGACATGATGGGAGTGAAGAAAGGGGAGAGCACTAGCATCAAGGGTGCACTTGAATTAAGGTGAGGACCCTTCCAGCCAACAGACACCTTCAGCCAACACTTTCAGCCTCAGAAGACTGAACACCTGGTATGGTCATACATTAAAATGTTATGTAATATTTCCTGATTTTTAAATACCTTTGAGAAATATCAGTAGGCATGATTTACCCCCACAGGCCACTAGTCTGCAATTCCAGATGTAAACGTGTCATTTCCATGGGACAATCTCTATCTATCTTAAACAATTTCTCCACATTCATGTAATTTAGGGCCTATATTAACCAATTAGAACAAATGACTTGCAATTAGAATATAAATATCTAATGCAGAAATGCTTGAATCATTCTAGAGTACCAAACACACAGTTACAGGGCTCCCAAAGATATTTTTATCTCTTGAAAGCTTGTATTTCAAGAGTTTGTATTCTTCCATTTTCTATATGGAAGTCTAATGGGTACTTCCAGAATCTCACTCCAAAGTTAATTGCCTTTTATTTTTAAAATCAACTTACCTGTGATACTTTATTTCATAATAACTTCCTATTTTAAGTATACTTTATTTTGATCCCTCACATTGTTGATTTCTAGAATGCACTTTTTCATACACAGATCTCTTCCTAGAGCATCCAGAAAATAAATCTACAATTTAGCACTTGTAACTCTCAGTCTTATTGACATGAAAGATTATTATCCACACTGCAGGTTTCTGAATTTAAAGTTTATTGATTTAGCTTCTTCACTTCTATTGTTCAGGCTTCTTACCCCTTTTTTGTTTACTTCTATAGGCAAGGGAGGGAAGATATTTGAAACCCAAGGCCTAACTATTTCTTTTGCTCTGGAAAGACGTCTCTTCCTAGGTATCTGATTCTTGGCATTTTTTGGAGGACTATCTTGTCTATTTCCAGAAAAACATGATTTTACTGCTAGTGAAATCCCAAGGGCAAGAGAGAGAGGTGAGCAGGTAAAGGTGATTTTCTTAGCTTCCTAAGCCAAATCCCCTAAATACATCTTCACTACTCTGTTTTCAGACTTTTTCTTGAATCTCAGCAAATACAAACACCCCCTCCAAAGCTCAGCACATTTTTAAATTCTATTCCGTAGAAGCTCATACATACCTCTTTCTCCTCCTTCAATGCAGAAATCCGAGAATGCATTATACTGTATATTAGGTTGATTACTATTGCTACGTCTAGATACGTATATTTGAGTTGAATCATACACATCTTATGCTCCTATCTGTATTCTCTTGGCTCTACCTATTTCCCAGACCCTCAGCAACTTCCTCCATCTCAGCTATGGATAGATCTTGGAGTCTGAAGCATGATTTTATATCTGAGGCCAAACAAACAACATTCCTAGAGTCCTGGTTCCTCCCACTATTTCCAGACTTAGAAGCCGGAAGCACATATCCAAAGCTGCCAAAGGGACCAGGTGATAGAAATTCTTGAGTATTGCTGAGTCAACTCCCATGAAGCAAACTGTGACCACCTGGAAGCAGAAGATGAAGGAGAGCTGTCAGATAAATATCGGCTCACTTCTTCCCCCAGATGGGATTTTAGATGCAGGATTTTGCCACGTTGTCTGTACCAAACAATGCCACACGTGTGCAAGCAGGTGCACAGAGGATGGAATGGCCCTCTTTGCGGCTCTTTGTGAAGCAGTGGTCAGCATGCTAACGCATCTTCTTGCATTTGCTCCCCACTGTTCTCTGCCACACTTCTTTTCTCACTCGAGTTATCCTGGGATTCTCTTCCCAATAAAGCATTGCCCTTAAACCTTGTGTCGAGCTCAATTTTCAAGGGAATCCATGGAAGGACATCTGTGTGTATGTGTGTATAATTATGAGTATTAAGACAAATATAGTTTTATATAGAAATATATAGTTATATATAATCATATAGAGATAGATATGATTTATCGTAGATATAATTATTTATTTCCCTTTACTACTCTGTATAAAACACCATACCACAGAAAATCCTTAAGCACTGTACAGGGACATCATGACACAAGGTATTAATATGAAGAATTTATGAATCCCAGAAGTTCTTTTATGATTTTGTTCTGGTTTTTGCTAGTGGAAAAAAGCTTTACATGAAGTAATAAATACGAAATTTGTAAGATCCCAGCCATAAACTTTGGTATATGATCAGTAACAACACTGATCCTTTAGGAAAGTAGGGTTTGAGACTCTCAAAATTACATATAAATGAGAAGAGCACCTTGAAGACTTTCAACTTAAAAAATTTTTTTTTCTCTGAAATGTGGCAAGGCCTGAAACCAAAGCCTGCCTAGGTGCTCAGCGAATAGCAAAAGCATATTTTAGAATAAATGTCCACTTTGCAGTTCTTTACATCTGTGCTCTTTTATGTCACATTGGGTGGATGATAAGGTAAATTCATAATGCCATTTGTATCATATTTTCACAGCTTAGCCAAACAATCAGCCTTTTGAAATGATTTTGCCTTCATCCTCCTTATCGCTCTTTTCTAAATAAAGGCATGCATATTCTAAATAAAAGCAATGCCCCCAGAGACATCAACCCCCTCATTTGTAGATACAAACAAGGGTTCGATGAGAGCAGGCTTCTTCCAGTGACGCCTGTGGCGGTGGAAAGAAATGTGCACTCAGAAGATGCCGTTGTTGTGAGGTCAGCCCACATGGAGGTGAGGCTGAGAGGACATGCACACAGACATCAGAGACATCAGATGCCATTTCAGAAGTTAGAACAGGGTCATTTTTCTCTTGGGCATTCTTCTATTTTATATATAAATATATATATATAATTATATATATAACTTCTATTTAATATATATATAATTAATATATATAGCATATAATTAAAATTGTAGTATACCTCCAATGCCTTATGGACCCACTTTCCCCACAGAAATCTAATTGAAGTTAACCTTCAATCCAATGCTGTACTTTTATGAGCCCAAAGAACCCTTTTGCTTTCTGAGGATTCCTAACAGTTGATATATATTTTTTTAATTTTATTGATGTTTAATGTATTATTTATTTCAGGGGTACAGGTCTGTGAGTCATCAGTCTTAGACAATTCACAGCACTCAGCATAGCACATACCCTCTCCAATGCCCATCCCCCCCCCCCCCCATCCCTCCCCTCCCACCCCCAAGCAACCTTTAGTTTGTTTCATGAGATTTAGAGTCTCTTATGGTTTGTCTCCCTCCCAATTCCGCCTTGTTTCATTTTTATCCTTCCCTTCCCCCTACGACCTCCTGCCTTGCCTCTCAAATTCCTTATAGCAGAGAGATCATATGATAGTTTTCTTTCTCTGATTGACCTATTTTGCTTAGCATAATATCCTCTAGTTCCATCCACGTCTTTGCAAATGGTAAGATTTTGGCTTTTTGATGGCTGCATAGTATTCCATGGTGTATATATACCACATCTTTACCCATTCATCCTAACAGCTGATATTCTCAAGCATTTCTAGGTTTTTGCCTATTGGCTAGAATTGCAGAGTCCAACCTCTATACCAGTTTCCACTGAAGCACTATGTGAGTTGAGTAGATTTAAGACTTAAGGGATCAGGAGAGGGGCACAGGTCACACCGCCTCACGGTCTTCCATCTTGCCCACTAGACTCCACATACTCCCTCCCATTCCATGCCTTGAAGCCAGCTCACAAATGTGGCCCATTTTCTCTCTCACACAGAAGAGGTCCATCCATACTTCATTCTTAGAAGCTTGCCTTTGCCTAACAAAATTGGTTTTGTACCTGTAAAGAGTTTTCATATAAGCTACTGATTTTTTTCTCTACATCATTAAATAAGAATATAAAATTTTCTCTATGAGACTCAATAAAACTATTTTTTTAAAAATGTGGTCATAAACATTTTATTTTTCCTGAACTATCCCTAGCACAGAATATAATGCCCATGGTAGACTAGCTCAATTCCCCCATTTAAATGCCAACATAGTTAAAAGTATTTTTCCCTTTTAAACTCATTAATTTATATTTTTCCCTGTATTTTTTATAAGTTTTGATTAATGTATGTCTCTTCCAACTAGAATATAAACTCCAAGAGCACAGCAACCAAGTCTATTGTGTTTGGTACTGAATTGTTGGTATCTGATAATTAGCCTGGCACAAAGTAGAAGATCAATGCATTTGTCCAAGGAATGAATGAAATTATATCTGCAAACTTATTAATTTCATCTTACATACGCAGAAGAAAAGATTATAGAGGAAAACCAAAATCAAAGGTCCAGAAAAGTGAAATGTCTTGTCCAAGTTCACAGAGCTAATTGATAGCAGAGTGTTTTAATAAGTTTGCCACGCCTGTCCCTCAGCCTTCTTGTGATTTTAGACTGTAAATTCATTGTCTTATTACATTTATCAGCCTCTTATAAAGCTAGTGCTTTCTCTCAAACCCATATGCTTGATTAAAGAAATATCAAAGAAGTCTGTTCACAAGATTCGCTGATTCTTTTTTTTTTTTTGGTAGTTTTATGGTTTTATTAACACAAATACAACACTCACATAAGCTTTCTGTCTATTCATTTTCTTCGCTGCACAGCCTGGCAACAGGACTGGTGACTCTGATGGCCAGCTGGGCGTCTCTTTCCACAACGGCTTTGTGGTTCTTGAAGGAGAGGCTGTGAGCAACCTCCACACAGTGAGATTTGTTGCACGTCAGTAGCACTTCAAGCTCCTTGACACTGTGGATGAGGAACTTCCAGAAGCCACTGGGCACCATGTGTTTTGGTTTTTGGTTGTTCCCGTAACCAAGGTTGGGCATCAAGATCTGGCCCTTGAATCTTCTGTGCTCCCTATTGTCAGTGCTTCTGGGTTTCGCCGGTCCCACTTAATTTTGGCATATCTGTCTGACTGGTGCTGGAACTTCTTGGTCCTCTTTTTAATGACCTTGGGCTTCCCCAGAGGTCTGAAGGTGGCCTTGATGTGAGGTAGGAGATGGCTGCCATTCCCACAGGCAGAGCTGGGGAAGGAGGACTCCTTGACTCCCATTTTCCTGTTGAGAGATACCAAATTAGTTTATATCTTACACTAAAAAATGATATTTTGTGCCTATCCTTCCCACCCCACCCTTGGAAGTCAATACTTTAAAATGCCTCCATTATTTCCACTGGAGCTTTTAGTGATTTAGAATCATTCCTTGGTGGGGCGCCTGGGTGGCTCAGTGGGTTAAAGCCTCTGCCTTCGGCTCAGGTCATGTTCCCAGGGTCCTGGGATCGAGCCCCGCATCGGGCTCTCTGCTTGGCAGGGAGCCTGCTTCCCCCTCTCTCTCTGCCTGCCTCTCTGCCTACTTGTGATCTCTCTCTCTCTCTGTCAAATAAATAAAATCTTAAAAAAAAAAAAAAGAATCATTCCTTGGATAAACTGAACTGTCCAAGAGCCGTTTGCGCTTCTCAAGAACACATGGAGCAAAATGGCGCAGGTGGACAGGCACTCATGAAGTCCTGTAAGAACAACTACACTGGGCTATCAGTCCCCTCGGAGACCTCAAAGAGCCCCAGAAATTCAGGTACAAGTACAAGAGGGTAAAAAACACCTTACCTTATTTCAACACATCTTAAAAGAAGTTGGGTTGAAATACACATTTCTCCTTGGAGCCTGAGGATAGATTTATTTATTTTCTTACTGTTTTCCAGTCTAAATGTACTGGTGCAGCTGCCAAGGTGGATAGCTTAGGACCTCAAGAGAGAAAGTCTGGGGCTCTGGGGTCTGTGTGGAGTCTGCTTCTTCAGGCAAGGTTTGAGAAGAGGAGAGGGAAATCAGAAGTTGTCTGAGAGGCTGTAATTCTATGTCACTGCCCAAGTACTACACGATTTGTTTTAAGATAGAGACTGCAAATATGAAAGCCCTCTCACATTCATTCACCCCTGACATCTCTCCCAGACACTTGTACATATGTTATTACCAACATTCACAACATGCCGTAAAACTTGACTATTTCGCATAAAGTAAAGGAACATTATGCTCCTATAAAGGATATAGACATTATACGCGATTAAATGTGCTAGTTATTCTCCGAAAACTTGCTTACACATTTTAAATGGCAAATCTTCTTTTTGTGGGTAAACCTCAACAGAGCCCATGCACCATAAATTTCAAGTTGGTGTGGCTAACATCAATGGCCTTCGCTATGAATAGACTTGCGAATAATCTCTAGCAAGTGATCCCTACCTGTGAGCCTATCCTTTCTATACGAAACCATTTAGAACTTACTGGATTCTTGCACCCCCGTAAGAACACCATGATTTATTTCTCATTGGAAAAGATCATTTTTTGAAGGTCTGTAATGATGAGAGAACTACTGGAGAAAATTGTGTCTGCTGCTGCAGAGGATAGGATCATTTCTCTCTTTCCCTCACTTTCTTTTCTTCTATACTTACACTCTGGTTTCCAAAACCAATGGTACTTAAGAAAAAAAAAAAAAAGAAAGAAAGAAAGAAAAAGAAAAAAAATAAAACAAAACTAAAAATCTATAATGGCCCTGCTTTTTAACTTGTTCCATATGTTTGACATGCTTCATAAAATAATTCCACATTAGTTTCCCTACCCTAGTGTTTGGATTGTGACATATGTTTTTTCCCTATGTTTGCATGATTTATTTTGGTGTCCATGTGAACTTGCTCTATAACAGTAACAGGAATTTGCTTAGATTCCCTTTTCCTAGAATGTCTCTTGGTGCCTTGCAGACCCATCAGGCTTCCTATTCAAGGAGATGTCACACAGTCACTCTCAAGCTAACTCCGGCACTTCCTAGTGTATGAAGTCACAGAAGTCACTTGATCTCTCTAGACCTCAATTTCCACATCTGTAAAATGGAGATGGTAATAGTAACACCTATTTATAGGGTTTAGGGGAAGGCTTAAGTAAGTTATTATATGTATATATTTATTAAGCACTTCAGTAAGTTCCTGGCACATAGTAAGTATTCGTTTCTTCAGTTATTAAAGCCAAAGCACAAAGAAAGGCCTCCAAGAGATAAATTCCTCTTACTGGGGCACCTGGGTGGCTCAGTGGGTTAAAGCCTCTGCCTTCAGCTCAGGTTATGATCTCAGGGTCCTGGGATTGAGCCCCACATCGGGCTCTCTGCTCAGCGGGGAGCCTGCTTCCTCCTCTCTCTCTGGAGTCTGCTTCCCCCTCTCTCTCTGCCTACTTGTGATCTCTCTGTGTCAAATAAATAAATAAAATCTTAAAAATAAGTAAATAAATAATAAACTCCTCTTACTATACAACCCTTTGTTGGCCTTCATCTATTCATTCATTCATTTGGCAAATGGTCATTAGGTACCAAAAGTTAAAATTATCACCAAAGGGGAATCATATTGGTCACTGAGGCTAAAGGAAGTCAGTACTACCTTTATTTAAACTTTTGATGTGTTGTTCATCACAGATTTTTGCACTAATTTTGACTTTTAAAAATTATTGCATTACAATGTTATTTTTTTTTTAAAATATATTTTATTTATTTATTTGAGAGAGAGGCAGTGAGAGAGAGCATGAGCGAGGAGAAGGTCAGAGGGAGAAGCAGACTCCCCGCGGAGGTGGGAGCCCGATGCGGGACTCGATCCCGGGACTCTGGGATCATGACCCGAGCCGAAAGCAGTCGTCCAACCAACTGAGCCACCCAGGTGTCCCTGCATTACAATGTTATCTTGATTACTGGATAAAACATTACTATTTTTAATAACCTGATGTACCTTTCCCCAGTTAAATTTTATGCCCAAAGCACAGGTCTCACTTACCTCACTTGGTCCTGGCCCTGGAGAGTTGTGAGCAAAACACGCAGTCCCAGTCCTCATGCAATGAACAATCAAGTGAGAGAAAGGATAGGCCTTAAGGAAGTTTTCACAAAAATTATAAATTCTTTCCACTAAAAACGCAAGAGTTTTATATTCTCCCTTGGGCCTGTAGCTGAGTGTAAATACATTTTTGAAATTAAGAGCTCAGCTTTTCAGTGATTCATTTTTCAATAGATAGATGTGAACTGTCTACCATATGCCAGGCACAGCTCTGGCAACTAGGGCAGAGCAAAAGAGACACAAATTTCCACTTTTATAGAATTTATATTCACATGTAGAGAAGAGACAATGAACAACACAAGTAAATAAAATAGACTATATGTTGTAGAGTGTTATATATTGCTAAGTTATAAAAAGAGAAAAAAATACATGAAAGGGAGAGGGAGAATGGAAAGAAAATTGAAATGTTAGGTAAGGACCACTGGAATTGTGACCTTTGAGTGATGAGGTGGGGGAGAGTGAGCTAGATGGGGAGGGAGAGAGATACATGGAGAAAGACAGTCCATACAAAGAGAGCGGTTAGTGCAGGGCAGGACCCCGAAGGGGAAATGTTCCTGAAGTGTTTAAGAACATAGGAAAGAGGCTGGTGTGGCAAGGAGAGAGTGAGCAGGAATTTAGATCGAGAGAGTAATGGAGGGCTGATCATGGAGGACATTTTACATCATCATGAGTACTTCGTTTTGCACTCTGAGTAAGAGTGGAAATCACTAAAACATTCAAGTACAGGAGTGACGAAGTCTGACTTAGGGTTAGCAGGCTCAGTACAGGGCTACGCTGAGGATGGATTGGGGGGAACAAGTGAGGAAAAGGAACCAGTTAGGAGCCCACTAAGCAACCCAGATGAGATGTAATGGAGGCTTGGAGCAGGATGGCGGCAGTGGAGGGGACATTCAGCAGTCAAATTCTGAGCGAACTGGTTTTGCTGTTGACTTGGATGTAGCATGAGAGAGAAAGAGGAGCCTGGGCTAACTCAAGGTTTTTGGTCTATGCAACTGAAAGAAAGGAGTTTCTGCCAGCTGGAAAAGTAAAGACTAGACAGAAGTAGACCTGGGAGGGAACATCTAGGAGCTCAGTGTTGGATGTGCTTGTTTCAAGATGTCAACCATCAGCAAAATGGATATGGTGCATAGCCCCTGGCATATAGGTTTGAGTTCTAGAAATCAGGGTATTAGTCTAGTACTCAAGTATGGAGAAAGTTCTAGCAAAGGAGACTGAGCTGGAGAAAATGAAGAGAGTATGGTGGTTTAACATCAAGTGCAGAAAGTATTCTGAGGAAGCAGGTGTGATGAACTTTCAGAAGCTGTAGACAGGTAAATAAGGTGAGGATTAAACATTGCTCATTGGAGTTAGCAAAGCAAAGTGACCTTGAAGGGAGCAGTTTAATAGAGCAGTGCTGGTAAAGGCTGGATTTAGTGAGTTTGAAAGAAAAATGAAAGAGAGTTTTTAGAGAATTATTTTGAGTTTTGCTATAAAAGAAAGATGAGAACTGGGGTAATGACTAGAAGAGAGAAGACATTCAGGGTGGGTTTTTAAATTTTTGTTTTGTGTTTTTAAAATGGGGGAAAATATTACCTTGATTGTACATGAGGCAGAAGACAAAGGTTGATGGCTTATAAGAAAGTGTAATGGTGGGGCACCTGGGTGGCTCAGTGGGTTAAGCCTCCGCCTTCAGCTCAGGTCATGATCTCAGGGTCCTGGGATCGAGCCCCACCTTAGCACACATCAGGATCAGCTGAGGACTTGTTGAACTACAAATTTCAGAGCCTTGCCTCAGGAGAGCTGTTTGGCAGATTGGGTGGGGCTCTGAGAATTGGTACTTCTAACAGGTTCCAGGTGATGCTGACTCTGCTCTTCCTGGGAGACCCAATCCACTGAGCGAGCCCAAGAAAGAGAAAGTACCGTTCACAGAAGAGGCTCTTGAAGCTCAGTGGCTTTTAAAATTTGAAAGCAGCTATAGCCTGGCCCATGTGAAATTCACTCCCAATTTCACGGATTTTTAAAACAGTGTTTACAAATTCATTGTTAAACACAGTTCTACTTTCCCCATAGTCCTTTATACTATTTATAAGAATGTCCATTTCAAACAGTGTAGGTACAATTACATTATTGCAGGTCGAGAGGAGAAATGTATGCTTTCTTAATCCTATTTCTAATATTTTTATCCCCTCTCTTGTTTCATCTCTTCCTTTGAATCTATTCAATCCATCTTGGAAACATTTGACTTGGAACCTACTTATGTATTCGTGCATTTGTTCAACACATATTTACTGAGCACGTACTAAGTACCAGGCATCATTGTAGCCCTTAGAATACAGCAATGAACAGAAGACCCTGGCCTCTGGAAAGCCACACTCCAGTTCAAAGAGAAACAGGTAATGAACTAATAAATACAAATAATAATTCAGGTAGTGATAAGTTTTACAAAGACCAAAAATACAGCAGGAAAGGGGGATTGGGATGCACTGAAAAGTAGGGTAGGTAGGGAGAGAAGTTCTCACCAAGAAGGTGATATTTCTGCAAGAACAGGAAGGAGGTAGGGAAGTGAGATACCTGGGGAGGAGTATTCCAGCCAGGAAATGAAAGGCTCCAAGGTTGGTGCACACCTGGCAAATTTAAAGAAAAGCAAGGACTGGCAGAGGGGCAATGTGGAAGGCTGGGACAAGGGCTCATATAAAGTCTGGTAGGCCAGTGAGATAGCTTTGGCTTTTCTCTGTGTGAATTGGGAAGCCAGTGCTGGGTTTAAAGCAGTGACCAGATATAACCTGGCTTGCATTTAAAACGGGTCCCTCTGGCAGTTGTCTTGTGAATAGTGTCCAGGGAGTAGGGTGATCGTGAGGAGGATGCATTCGTGAAAACTCAGGCAGCGGATGACAGGGGCCTGGAGGGTGACCGCAGTGCAGGTCTTCAGAAACACTGGGATCCTGACTTTCAAAGGCAGAGCCAACAAGCTTTGCTGAGGGATCAATGTGGAGTGTGGAAGGAAGAGTCGAGGATGACTGGACACTTTAAAGCTTTGCTGGCTAGAGTTGCCATCTACTGAAAAGCAGAGTATTCTGGAATAAAAACATGAATTTTGCATCTTTATTGAGACGGTATTAAAAGCCATGAGATTAGATGAAGTCATCCAGGGAGTGAGTGAGTGATGAGTGTGGATAGAGAAAGGAAGTGATCCAACAATGGAACCCTGGGCGTTCCAGGATCCTAGAGTATGGAATGAGAAGCAGCCAAAACACACACACACACACACACACACACACACCTAAAACAAACAAACAAAGAAAAAATCCAGGGAGTGGACCTGAGGTGGGAGAACTAGGGGAGCACGGTGCTTTTGAAGCAAAGTAAAAAGTCTTCAAGAAGGAGGGAGTAAGGGGGCGCCTGGGTGGCTCAGTGGGTTAAAGCCTCTGCCTTCAACTCAGGTCATGATCCCAGGGTCCTGGGATCGAGCCCCACATCGGGCTCTCTGGGCAGCAGGGAGCCTGCTTCCCCTTCTCTCTCTGCCTGCCTCTCTGCCTACTTGTGATCTCTGTCTGTCAAATAAATAAATAAATAATTTAAAAAAAAAAAAAAAAAGGAGGGAGTAGGGAAGCCTGGGTGGCTCAGTGGGTTAAGGCCTCTCAGGGTCATGATCCCAGGGTCCTGGGATCGAGCCCTGAATTGGGTTCTCTGCTCAGCAGGGAGCCTGCTTCCTCCTCTCTCTCTGCCTGCCTCTCTGCCTACTTGTGATCTCTGTCTGTCAAATAAATAAATAAATAAATAATAAAGAAGGAGGGGGTAATGGATGCCTGTATTCATTTGGGCTATTTGGTCTGTAGGCTCATTATGTATGTGTTTTTTCTGGGATGCACAGTAAAATATACCACATCGTAATGACTGAGGTCCAAATTCATGCAATCACATAAAACACAGAACCGTGTTATTACACGATAAATGAAAAATAACCAATTAGTATATACTTTCACAAAACGAACAAGAGTTAAGATAGTACAATTTCTATGGTACAAATCTGACTAACAGAACTGAGGAAATTGCTAAACTTTAAGAAGCACTCACTTCCTTACTCTTCATCTTCCGCACAACAGTGAAGAAACATACCCTGCCTGATAACGGTGGGGATTCTCCAGCTGATCTCCAATCTCAGTATCATGGGATTGTACTTTATTTTCACTGGATCCCTGGGTTAGTTCCACTAATTCACATTCCTACATTTTTAGGATTTTTTTTTTAATCTGTTTACTTCTTCTGAAGAACTTTCTAGAAGAGCTTTCTCTGGGTACTTACATGTTTGAAAAGAACACCTGATCATTAACTTGGCATCCTGATGCATCATTCTTTTTTTTTTTTTTTTTAAGATTTTATTTATTTATTTGATAGAGATCACAAGTAGGCAGAAAGGCAGGCAGAGAGAGACGGGGCAGGGGGGAAGCAGGCTCCCCGCTGAGAAAAGAGCCCGATCCCAGGACCCTGAGATCATGACCCGAGCTGAAGGCAGAGGCTTAACCCACTGAGCCACCCAGGCGACCACTTGATGCATCATTCTTATAGGTAATCAAGTCCTCAAGTTCAAATCATTCTTCAGAACAAGAAGGCCTATTGTTACCGGTAAGGATGACATGATTTTTTCATTTTGCATTGCGTTTTCCCCTCTGAGAGCTTTCTTTCTCTTTTTTTTTTTTTTTCAGTTTTTTTTCCTCATTTTTTTAATCTTTTTTTTAAATTTATTTTCAGCATAACAGTATTCATTGTTTTTGTACCACACCCAATGCTCCATGCAATCCGTGCCCTCTCTAATACCCACCACCTGGTTCCCCCAACCTCCCACCCGCCCACCTCTTCAAACCCTTCAGATTGTTTTTCAGAGTCCATAGTCTCTCATTGTTCACCTCCCCTTCCAATTTCCCCCAACTCTCAACAATTTCTCCTAACTCCCCATGTCCTCCATGTTATTTGTTATGCTCCACAAATAAGTGAAACCATATGATAATTGACTCTCTCTGCTTGACTTATTTCACTCAGCATAATCTCTTCCAGCCCCATCCATGTTGATACAAAAGTTGGGTATTCATCCTTTCTGATGGAGGCATAATACTCCATAGTGTATATGGACCACATCTTCCTTATCCATTCGTCCGTTGAAGGGCATCTTGGTTCTTTCCACAGTTTGGCAACTGTGGCCATTGCTGCTATAAACATTGGGGTACAGATGAGAGCTTTTTGTCACTTTTTTTTATCTTTGTTGTTGTGTCTAGGTTCTTCTCTGCTCTACATACTCTTCAGTGGTCCCCTTTCAATATAAAAATTCATGTAACTCTTTTTTTAGTTATTGAAGTATACTTGATAGACAATCTTATTTTTTAGTTTCAGGTGTACAACATATTAAAAACTCATGTAATTCTTGAGTCCTGACAAAATTGTCTTCTATTATTTCTTTGATAATTTTTTCCCTTTACTTTTCTCTGTTCCATTTTTCTGGAATTTCTATGAATTCATTTTTTTATTTCTATGAATATTAAATCTCAATACTCATTCTCTGTAACTCATTTTTCTTTTTTAATATATTTTCTATGTTTCTATACTTTTTACTTTCAGGGTTATTTTTGAGAGATCTATCTACCAACACTGATTTCAAATTTTGTGTAAGTCACATGCTTGATTTTTAAGTTGTTTCTTGCTTTTGGATTTTCCCTTATTATAGCATTCTGTTTTTATTTTGTGGAGGCATAATTCTTGGATCTCTTTTATGATACAAGTTAGGTTTTTTTTGTTGTTGTTTTTGTTTGTTTGTTTTACTTTATCTCTTGTGCGTGAATTATCTATATACCCCAGGACTAGGTTTCATACATGTTTATCTTGATGTTTCTTTTTCACTTTGCAAGTTTTTACTTTTTTTTCAAAAGTGAGTGGTAGGGGCGCCTGGGTGGCTCAGTGGGTTAAAGCCTCTGCCTTCGGCTCAGGTCATGATCTCGGGGTCCTGGGATCGAGCCCCACATCGGGCTCTCTGCTCAGCAGGGAGCCTGCTCCCCCTCTCTCTCTGCCTGCCTCTCTGCCTACCTGTGATTTCTCTCTCTGTCAAATAAATAAATAAAATCTTAAAAAAAAAAAGTGAGTGGTAACCTTTGGCTGTTGATTCACATTTAAGAATGGGACAATAAAGTAGCTGACTTGAAGTTCAGTGACTGTGGGCACAAGAAGGGCAGAGCTGGTTCTTAGGCTGGGCACTCTGGCCCATATGCTAGAATGAGGAAAACTTTGCTTCAGAGCACTAATAGATAGAGCAGCTGCTCCAATTATCCCTAAAATAGTTTTGCTTCTTTCTAGGGGAAAAAAAAGACCCAAAACCATAAAACTCCTGGAAGAAAAGATAGGAGCTCCTTGACAACAGTCCTGACAACAATTTTTGGATTTGACACCAAAAACAAAGGCAATAAAAACAAAAATAAACAAGTGGGGCTACATTAAATTAGAAAGCTTCTATACAATAAAGGAAATCACTGACAAAATGAAATGAAGAAAATATTTGCAAATCCTACTTCTGACAAGGAGTTAATATGCAAAATATATTAAGAACTTGTGCAACCAAATAGCAAAAAGCCAAACAATCCAATTAAAAAATGGGGCAAGGAACTGAATAGACATCTTTCTGAAGGAGACATACAAATGACCAGTTGGTACATGGAAAGGTGCTCAACATCACTAATCTTCAGGTAAATGCAAGTCAAAACCACAATGAGATATCCCTCACACCTATTAGAATATCTGTCATTGAAAAGACAAGAGATAATGAGTGTTGATGAGGATGTAGAGAAAAGGGAAACTTGCGCTCCGTTGGTAGGAATGTAAATTGGTACAGCCACGATGGAAAACAGTATGAAGTTTCCTCAAAAAATTAACACTTAGGGGGTGGCTGGATGGCTCAGTCATTAAATGTCTGCCTTTGGCTCAGTTCATGATCCCAGAGTCTTGGGATTGAACCCCACATCAGGCTCCCTGCTCAGCGGGAAGCCTGCTTCTCCCTCTCCCACTCCCCATTCTTGTGATCCCTCTCTCGCTGTATCTCTTTCTGTCAAATAAATAAATAAAATCTTAAAAAATTTTTAAAAAATTAACACTTAGAACTACCATATAATTTCTATAACCTGGGTATATACCCAAAGGAAATTAAAACACAATATCGAGGTATCTGCACTCTCATGTTCACTGCAACATTATTCACAATAGCCAAGATAAGGAAACAACTTAAGTGTCCATCAATGGATGAGTGCATAGAGAACATGTTTATACATGTGTGTGTTTATGTATATATATGGATATAGATATACACGAATGTCTTTGTGTATGTATGTACATGGATGTATACATACATACATATACTCATGAGGAAATATTATTCAGCCATGAGAAAGAAGCTAAGTGAAACAGTCAGACAAAGATAAACAAATACTACATGGCATCACTTATATATGAAATCTAAAACAATGTAAAATTCATAGAAACGGTAGTAAAATGATTGCTGGGAACTTGGTAGGGACAGGGAACAGGGAGAAGTTGGTAGAACGGTGCAAACTTCCAGCTCTAAGATGAAGATGGTCTGAAGCTCGCTATGGGGTAGAAGTTACATGTTCTCACCAAATGATTACAACAAAGGCACACATGTGAGATGATGGATGTGTTAATTATCTGGATGTTGGGAATCCCTTCCCAACATATACATCCACATACACAGGCTCCCCCCACCGCACCCTAAAGTTTGCTTTACAGCACTTTGCTTTTATGAAAGACCTAAATTAGTACCTGTTTTCCCTCACCAAAAGAGGATTTTCACTTTTATGAAATAGTAACTTCTTCTTCACTTTACACCATTTTGGCCTATGAAAGTTTTCATGGGAATGCCCTACTTTCAGATAGCAGGGGAGACCTGCATCAAAATCCTTTCACTGTGTATGTGTACATCAAATCACCATGATATACACTTTAAATATCTGTTTTATTTGTCGGTGATCATTCAATGAAGCCAAAAGAGGGAGAGAGAAAAAATAAACCAAGAAAAGACAGAAACTGGGTTTCTGACCTGAGAGAAGACATCTGCATGTTGTAAATGGCCCCACAGGGGGAGAGCTTGACTGCCCCACACAGATTTCAGATACATCCTTCATTGTCAGCCCTCCACCTCCTTCCACCCTGCCATTTGCCTACTAACCCAGACTCCTCAGCCTCACCAGGGTTCTGCTAGTCCATCCAGCCTGTGAATAGTTTATTATAGAGAGCTTGCCCATAGCGGGAAGGAGGAGAGAGTCCTTAAGCAGACTCTATGCTGAGCACAGAGCCCAATGTGGGGCTTGATCTCACAATCCTGAGACCACAACCTGCGCTGAAACCCAAGTCAGACACTTAACCGACTGTGCCACCCAGATGCCACTAGCCTGTGAATACTTTAAGCTATGATTTCCAAATCAAAATTTTCTATTCGCTTTCAATCTTCTAGAAATACGTTGAAATTTCATATTCATTGATCCCCTCTCCTGCTCCCTTTGCCATTACGGAATTTTTAAAATAAGGAATTATGAAATCAAATGACAACCAGGGCCAGGAAGATTAAACCAACTCTGTGTAGCTGCTTGTTGGAGACTCGCCATTCCTTTGAAATGGTGCCCAGCATCACCCCCCAGCCCATGGTGAGAAGAAAATGTAAGTGTTGTCAAATCTTTGATTTTTCAGATTTGACAGAAATATTAACTTTTATCAGAAATCATTAGCTTTTAAGTGTCAGGAAACAATATTTTTCAAAATATTGTAAAGGCCAATCAAAATAACATCGGCTGGTAAGATCCAGCCCTTGGTTTGCCCGTTTTCAATCTCTGATTTATGCCTCTTTAAAAAATTTTTTTCTCTGCTCTCGTTACCATCAGCTCACAGAAAAGTAGGAGAATAAGTACAGGTGTTCAGTCTGCCTCCAAATTGTAGAAGTTAAATTCTATATTATCCATAAAATTTTCGAACAATGTCCAGTGCATAGTAAACAATAAATGTTAACTCTTGTATTATGTTTTTGAAAGATCTTTTATCTATTTATTTATTTGAGAGAGAGAGAGAGAACACGCACGTGCGGGCATGAGTGGGGGAAGGGGCAGAGGGAGAATCGGGCTCTGAGCAGGGAGCCTGATGCAGGGCTTGATCCTGGGACCCTGGAATCTTGACCTGACCCTGAGATGATGACCTGAGCTGAAAGCAGACGCTTAACCGACTGAGCCATCCAGGCGCCCCTAACTCTTGTGTTATTATTGTGAGTTATTTGAGCTTTCATCATATCATCATGCTGCAAAAGGCAACAATAACTTATGCATGCAGGACCAAAAACAACAGGGCCAGGTGGCAGTTTTCAGAGGTCAGCGGGAGACTATGCCAGCGCTCTAAGGGATGGCAAACAATTGACTCTCACCTTGAAAGAGAGGGGGAGAAAGACATAAAATACCTATTAAGTAGGCGGTTGCCAAGAATACACTTTAACAAATTCTAATTATACCCTAAATCCTGGCACTCATTTCTCCTTAAGAGAACTAAGGAAAATTCCACCTCAATTTCCATGGCTCCCAGAAATTTGTTTTCTCAAAGACACCCTAACACACTTACACATCATTCCAAGTTGTTCCCCATAAACACTTGGTGGGGATTATAGAGAACACACAGAGATATATATTTTTAAAGATTTTATGTATTTTTTTGACAGAGAGGGAGAGAGTAAGCGAGCACAAGCAGGGGGTAGGGCAGAGGGAGAAGGAGAAGCAGATTCCCCGCCAAGCAGAGAGCCTGAGGAGGGTCTCCATCCCCCGACCCTGAGATCATGACCTGAGCTGAAGGCAGATGCTTAACCAACTGAGCCAACCAGGTACCCCTCAAATATATTAAACACACCCATATAAAATACATTAAACATGCACTCGTCCATGCACATGCACTCACACACAGTCGTAAGCAGGACGCACACCCACACACGCGCACTCGCACAGGCACACTCTTTCTCACTCTGCTTCTCCATGAAGGACTCAGCAGCATTTTCTAGTTTCCTGCAAAGTCTTTGACATGAATCTCTCTGAGTGCTTTGCTGGTAATTGTTTGTCAATTATCCGTTGTGTCACCCAGAGTTTCTGAGTCAAATACAGAAATAGCTGTCCAGCTTGGGGACAGCACCCGTCCTTCCCCCATGGTCCTCAGGCTGCTTTGTGGTGACATCAGTGTCCACAAGAAGATTCACCTTTATCTCCAGGATGTCCTGCAACCAAATTCCGCCTAAGTCCTCCCGTGGCTGACAGCTCCGTGCCACTGATGGTTTCCTTTTGTCACGATGCATTTTTAAAAATCATCTCTAGCCCTAATTAGCCAGAGTGAGAATTCTGTCTTCTCTCCTCTGTAAATTTACAGAAGAGAATTGGAAGCAGGGCCCCCTGGGCTATACATTTTAGTTATTTATAGTGAGGCCAGGGACCCACAGCCAGAAGAGGAAAGAAGCATAATTTTTTCCCAAGCCCATAACAGCAAGAGCCCTGGATGGCTAAACCATCCCTTTTCAGTGCTAAAAAGCATACTGTGGGAACAAATGGGGACTTTCTTAGTTTTCAGCGATGGTATCAGTTAGAGAAAACCAGGCCCATATTATCTCTTTGCAGGATTGACCTCTTATGCCATGTGACTTCTCTGAATCTTATTTTCCCATCTGGGAAGTAGGAAACCAAATTCATGGGCTTGTTTGAAAAGACCATGACCTGGGACTGCTGGGTGGCACAGTTAGCTAAGCCTATGACTCTTGGTTTGGGCTCAGGTCATAATCTCCAGATCCTGAGATCAAGCCCTACATCAGGATCCATGTTCCATGTGGAGTCGGCTGGGTTTCTCTTTCCCTCTCCCTCTGTTCTCCATTCTGTGCTCTTTTTCTCTCTCTGAAATAAATAAATACATCTTTAAAAAAAAAAACCGATAAGATAAGGATAAGTATCCTTACTTTATAGGTGAGGAAACTAATGTCTCAGGTGTGAAAGGGGTTTTGCATGTTGAAAAGTGCTTTATGAATTTAAGTTATTAACATTACTATTTATCTAGAACTACTAAGATCTTACCCCCTTTCCTCTTTGACTCCATAAATTTGAAACTTACAGCCTGATGATATCACAAAACAACATTTAACATTGTGACTGGGGAGAAAGACGTTATAACCCTGGTCTGGGAAAAAAAATAACTTTCAGGGGAAGAAATAGCCAATGCTCTCATTTTAATGGAAGGATGATTAGAGAACCAAACATTGCATCACTGAACCTGTGAACCTTCTGTTGATTTCCTCTTAGGAAAGCAGTAGAAGGGTGTTTTAAGGGAAGAAGAGGACGTCATGCCAGGGAGGGACTCAGCTACCAAAGAATTCTTGCAGGCAGAAGTAACTGTGCTGAGAACAAAAAAAAGAAGAGAATTCTCAGAGAATTGTGGACACTGTAACCAGAGTCTCAAACTTGACAGAGCATAGGAACCCCTCGTGGGGCTTCATAAAAACACCGAAGGGTGCATCCCACCCCAAGAGTTTCAGATTCAGCAAGTCTGAGTTGGGGCGAAGAATGTGCATTTCTAACAAGTTCCCAGGAGATATTGATGCTGCTGGTCTTCCCTGTGTACTTGTCTCTGTCCTCATCTCCTCTTATAAGGACACTGATCCTATTGGACTAAAGCTCATTTGAATGACCTCTTGTTAACTGAGTCACCTCTTTAAAGGTCCATCTCCAACTCCGGTCACATTCTCAGGCACTGGGGGTTAGGACTTCAATATATGAATTTGGGGGCTGAAGGGGGACATGATTCAGAGAGGGATGGACCATCACTGCCAGCACAGTGACACAGAAATCTCAGCAAGCCAGGAGCCAGAAAGCAGATCCCACACACAAGCAGACACCTTACACATCACTGCATGGAGTGTGTCTAAGGACGAGAGGCAGCACAGGAGAATATTCTGGAGGACTTTGTGAGACCATAGGAGGATGGCATAGCCTTCAGACCCGAAGTGTGGTTCTTTGTGTCTCTAAAATATATTTGCTGCAGAACATATTAGTTTAACCTAATTTTAAAAGAGTAAAGCCCAAATTGTCTTTAAATGGGGAGCAAGGGTCAGCGGGTGGGTTTCTGAGTGGTTTTCTTAAGTAGAATGAGGCAGCAATCCTTCTAGAAATTAAACCCATCAGCTTCTGCACTGAGCTAGAGCATTCAGGCTTCCCAGCCTGAATGTCTCAGGTGTCTCAACCAGCACCCCTGATAACTTGAGCGGAATAATTCCTGGTGTGGTGGGGGGACTGTCCTATGCATTGTGAGATACTGAGCAGCACCCCTGGTCTTTTCCACTGGAGACCAGTAGTAGTACCTGCCACCAGCTGGGACAAGCAAAAATGTTTCTAGACCTTGCCAAATGCCGCCAGAGGCAGGGGAATCAAAAATTGTTCTAGGGAACAACCACCAATCCATAGGTTCTGTCTCAACCTATCTGGGCTTCTATAACAAAAGTAGCCTAGACTGGGTGGCTTAAACAACTAACATTTATGGGAGGCTAGGAAGTCCAAGACGAAGACACCGACAGATTCAGGGCCTGGCTCCTTCCTGGGCCCCAGACCATTTCTGCTGGGTCCTGCCTGGGGGGAAGGAGAGAGGGGCGCTCCAGGGTCTCCTTTGCTGGGGCACCAATCCCACTCATGGCAGCCTCACCCTCACGACCTAATCACTTCCCACAGCCCCTGCCTCTTAACACTACCACCCTGGGGATTCAGTTTCGACATAGAACTTAGGGAGACACAAACCTTCAGTCTCTAGCTTCCGTTCCATAAACCCCAGGCACATGACCTGCATTGTTAGGGCAAATCTACAAACCCAGGATACCCACTTCTCATTGATCAGGAAACCCAGACTCCTTGATATCTGCTTACTTTCACATTCCCAAGTAGCGTCTCTGTGATGCTCAAAGCTGCATCTTGTACTAGGCTCTCTCTGTGCTCTAGGATCAGGACAATCACATTCCATAACTAATGTGACTCTCATTTCCAGAAACAGGATAATGAAAATACCTCTGGTTCTAGGCCCAGGGAAGAGAGATCACATAGGAGGGAGAGGAAGTCTAATGCTCAGAGCCTGTGGTGCACAAGACAGCAGCGAGGGGCTTCCCTGAGGCTCATTCTTCCTACCACAGCCTGACAGACATCTGTCAGGTAGAAGCTTAAAACTGGCAGCCTATGAAAACCACATGCAGCCCTCTGAGATTTACCAGGCTGAGCACAGCTTGTCAGCCCATCAGTTACTGTCACGATGGTGCCAGACTGATTCGTGCTCATTCATCAAACACATGAAAAACTTGGTGTTAGCAGGGAAACCCTTTTGGGAATCAAAGACCTGTGGCTTCGTGGCTCCTTCCTTCTCTTCTTTTCTTTTCTCCCCCTTTTTTCACATTTCTGGGATGTCAGAGGTAATGCATGGCTTCGTTTATTTACGTCAAGACATTCACGGAACACTAACGTGTGCCCAGTCAGGGGTCTGGCCCAGGAAACACAATATGCTTTGTGCCCCCTGGGTTCTCATGGGCATGCCCCTGGGAAACACTTCATTCACTGTAATGCGGTGGTGCTCAGCGGTTCCCCACCAGAAGGAAGGCTAAGAAGCCATATGAGGAACAAAAGGACAAGGAATACAAATTTAAGGATGCCCTGCTTAATTAAATCATGATAGGAGCTATTCAGTCTGCTGTTCATTCATAATAAAGGAAATCCGCTGGAATGGAGTTATATTCCCATTTGATTTTTCCTCCTACCATCAAGCCTTTAGGTTCCAATTGCTTCCCTCTCATTCAATCCAGACAACTGTTTGAATCCCCACCCAATATGGGGGTACCATTCAACAATTCTTCCTAATTTGTCACATTCACAAACTGTTAAGCTACCCCAAAAAAGTCTTTCTTTTAATAAAGATTTTATTTTTAACAATCTCTACATCCAATGTGGGGCTCAAATGTACAATTCCACGATCATGAGTTACATGCTGTACCAACTGAGCCAGCCAGGTGCCCCTATCCTGAATAATTCTTTTTTCTAGTTGTTGTTTTTTATTCTTTTGTATTTACCAAATGTTCTCATTTTCTTCTTGTTTTAGTTGTTTTTGTATTTCAACTTTTAAATATCCCACTCCCACTGATAGGAGTGGGATATTTCTCTGCTTTTCTCTCAGATTTTCTAGGACAAGTTTGCATTCTTTTAGCAAAGAGACATTGAGAACCAACCAGGGCCAGACGTATTATTTCTGAATCTGCTAATTTTACCTTATTGTGGCTGTAGTGGCAGCTCAGGTGAGATTTCAACAAGGACTTGTGTATGCAGACTCTGAATTAAAGATGTTGATCTATTTTGTCCTTCCAGTGTGAAGCGGCATCTTCACTTCGAAGCCCCTGTTTATACAGCACTCAGTTGATTTTGAGTTCCAATTGACTGTAAAGGAAACAGACTTAGAAGCCAACGGTGGGACTGAGCCAGTCAAATCAGTCAGTGAAGTTTACTGTGCTACAAAGAACAAGACAAAATTGGAGCAAATAAAGCTAAGTGTTTGGAAACTAGTGTTTTATGAGGGGAAGGAGAGATGTTTGAGCCCTGTGTATTAATAGCTTTTTAAATTAAAATAACTCAACCTGATCTTAGGACATAACACTGATATGGTCAGGTCGTCTCTATACAGTCTCCCCCTGCTTTGCAAGGCAAAGAAAGGACAAAGGTAGAAAAGGAGTGTCTTTCTCCTATCCCCAGTTTGTGCACATGTGTCTGGTGCATGGACAGAATTGGGCTGAGTCGGGTGCTCAGCACATCTGATAAGAGGTTGGAAGAAGTACAAGAAACCAGTCCATTTCCCCCATTTACTTTCCCATCTTAGTTTTTTCTTTTTTCTCCCCGTGTGAGTAACCAAGCATAGAGTGTTCCTCAGGCATTTTCTCCCACTCAACAGCAATGGGTAAACTCCAAAAATGAAATAACAAAACGAGTACTTCCTTCAACCTACACGCATCATCTGCTCCAACCAAACTGGCAGGACCTATCCGTTTTGAGCACTTACTATCTGCCAGGCATGATTCTTAGTGCTTTATTTACATTTACATACTTTGTGTTCTTATAATCCACAGGAAAACCCATGGAGTAGGTTGTGATATCCTCATTTTACAGATTAGGAAACTGAGGCTAAGAGAACTTAATGAACTAACGCAAGGTCACACACAAGCATACTAAGTGATCCAACTGTGATTTGAATCAAGATCAGTATGACTACATACTATCCTGAGTGTTCCTCCTGGCATGCATATGTACAGATCTGTATGGCCTTTCTCTTCTTGGACCCGCGCTGTGTATTCTTCATGGAATGGCATTCCTTTGCATTTCCATTCATCACTCCATTCCATTCATCTAGTCCTTCCATTCCCTCAAGTCTCAAGCAAATTCCCATCTCTTCCACAGGACTCAGTCCAGCCTTTCCAAGACTCAGTGGCTCCTCTGAAATCCTATGGTGTTTCTTCCCTTAGCGTTTCATAAATGCAACCTCCTGTTGTTCATCTGTTGGGCAGTAGGGGTTAGAGGCCAATGTAAGCTGTTTACCCACCGGATATTCAGACATTCTGGGGCTACAATCTTTCCTGCTAACATGCACCATGACAGAAGTGGGGGATGTTTCATCAACTAGCATAACCCTAAGACCTGGCAGAGTAACAGACACAGAACGTGTACTCAATATATTTTTATCAAACAAATATATATGGAAAGGGATGTTGAGGTTGAGAAAGATAAGATCTTGTGGACGTAACTTGTCAGTGAAGACTAACCCAAGCCTAGTGAGTGAGTGTGGGAGAGGTGGGGTGGTTTTAGGTCCACCTGATATATGTTGTTCCCGTTGTCCCCTGGCCCATCAATCACATGCTACCCAATAACCCCTGCAGAACTCAGCTGAAATCCCTGGGATTCAAAGTTTATATAGTAAATAAATAAAAGTGCTGTTTTATGAAGATCTCTGTAAGGCCCAGAACACATAAAGTGCTTCTTCTCTTTAACGCAGGCAATAGACCAGAGCATCAAGTGGGCACAGAAAACACTGTCCTCTCTTGAGCAGGGCAATGACCCAGGAGGCAGAGATCCATGAGTTGAGAGAAGGAAGACCGTAGAAGCCTGATTAGGAAGTTAAACTGACCTACACTTGGAAAGCAGATGAGAGGACAACATTACAAATCATTGCTGGCAAGAGACATTCCTGAAGAACCAAAAGCAGGAGAGAGAACGTCGTGGTCTCCCAGGGTAGCCAAAAGACCTGCCTCAGTAAGGCATGAGGAACACCTCTTGGAATCAACCTAGTAGACAAGAAATCTAGTGAGATCCTCCCTCAGAGTTTCCTGAACCAATGGAGAGAAATTTGAGGAGAGAATGATAGGCCAAACTATATATAGCAGAGCCAGAGAAGTCTTACTGGCTAGGGTATTTGTTTTTTCACTATTTTCTTTTTTTCTGTGTAGCCCAGACACACTCTGCTTATACCAATATGGGCCATGACTTCTGTACAAGATTTCAATCCCATAGATGTTGGAAAACATATACTCATCTTGGTGTCTCCAAATCTTGGCAAGATGTTCTCCATTAAATCCTGCTAGATAAACATCTAATGCGAAGATGATAATGGTGATACGAATCTTAGATCATCAAAAGGCATCTGTCTAGTTTTCTTACATGGAGCTGTTATTGCTGAATTTTTTTTAAGTTTTGCTCTGGCTCCACAATGTCCTAGTAATAATATATTCTTCCTGACAAATAATTATACCTTAACCAATCAAGGACTACCTCCTCCCCAAAAAAGGCTTTTGTGTTTTTAAAAGAGCTTTTAGTGCACATTCTGTTGCCTCAGAGAACGACACTTTGAGGAATCTAGGGTCAAGCACGCTTGCCAAAAACCACATAAACACAGTACCCCTAGACATCACAAAACAAAGTAGAGAGCGCAACCTTTTCCAAAAGAAAACAGATAAAACACGAAAACAATCTGGTCACTGCAGGGGCCCACTTGTGCCCCAGTAGAATGTCAGATGCACCTAAAGCAACAAGAGCCTATTGGACTCTGTGTTGCCAGGAAACAGATTCTCTTTTCTATGCTCTAATGCCTTTTCACCACACTGAGAAAGCTGGCATCATGATAGACCCAGATGGGAGAAGATGACTCTTAATGACCCTCCTCTTCTAGAAGTTGAGATAGTGGTATTCTAATCTAGACTATCCTAAAAATAATCAGGCTTCTTTTGAATCAGAGTACTGATGATAGTAGAAAAGGAAAATTGGTTTGCTCTCTTGAGAGCCTCTCACAATAACATATTTCTTTTATGGTTCTGTGGATCTTAAGTCACTAAATTCACGAGATCAGCTTCTGCTATAAAAGGTAGAAACATAACTTAAACCTGCATGACAAAAGGGCACATTTTTGGGGGCCAGGGAGTCAGCTGTGAATAGCTCTAGGATGCAGGTGGCCTTAGAGAACATCAGGGTGGGGCCCAGAATAGCCAGAATGTTCTCCAACATCTCAAGTTAACTTCTTTCTTGAGTTCCAAATTCCTTCCTTCAGACTGGCTTTGGTTAAGAACCATGTACGGCTCCTCACTTCCTATCTCCCAGCTTCACCCATCACCCAAAGAGAGATCCCCAAAAGGACTGGCTCAGCTTGCATTCCCTGCCCACCCCTAGGCCCAGCAGGTAGATTACTGTGATGCAAAACTTCCTCCAGGAGCACTTGATACAAGTGGAGATTGGAGATATTTCCAAAAGGGAATATGATTCCAGAAGTAGGGAAAGCAGCTGGATGGGTAGTAATAATGGTCCACTGTACCACTGTATTCTGAAACTCTGATTCAAAAAGAAAAGGACAATTATGCATTTAAAGTTAATTTAATTCATTTTCTAGGAGACTTTACCTAGATCCCAATTTTCTTGTCTTTTTTAAAAACCCCTTTTCTATCAATCCAGGCAATCAAGTAATTGCTAAGTGCCTTATAAGTCCAAAACAGGGTTTTTAAAAAATAAATAAATAAGCAGGCACACCAAGCTCTTAAAAAAAAAAAAAAAGTAAACATTCTCCTCACTATTGTTTAACCAATCCGCACTTTGTGCCCCATATACTCATCTTTGCATTAAGGTTGCTTTCTCTGGAATGTTCTTTTGCCTTTCTTCTATCTATCTTCACTTGTTCCTTCTTTCAAAATCAGGCTAGAAGCTCACCTTCTCCAGGAAGCTTTCCACGATCCGTCTGACTTCTTTCTCAGCTACTCACTCAGCGCTATTGTCACAGTATTTCCTCTGTTGTCTTAAGTTTGTTTTCAATCAGGAGGCTTTCCTTTCTATGAATATCTGAGACCCATCTCTTGAAAATGCTAAGTACAGAGTCTAGGTGTTGAGAATGAATGAGTAAATTCTTTACTTTCACCTATGGCTCAAAAATTTAAAAAGATATGAAGGCAAAACTCTAAGGGTATACTAAGGAGAAATAATAAATACATTATTTTTTCATAAATAACTGTCATTAAAATGAACATCACTCAGTAGCAAGTGTAGTTCCAAACCTCAGCTTATGTCAGGTAAAAACCAGAATAATGTCTTAATTCAACCATGAATTACCAGGTGCCACAATGTTCCAAGTAACTGTGTTAGACAACTCGGGAAAACAAAAATGAGAAAGAAGATTCTGCTTATCAAGAAAATCATAACCTAGCAGAGGTGAAAGATTATGCCTCTGGAACAGGTGAATTAAAGGTGTGTTGGAAAAGATATGTTACGTGTAGTGGAAGATGCGCCTTCTCGATTTTCCTGGAAGGATTTAGCTAAGAAATGTACCTTTTGCATATTCCCACCTTAAAGCGTCTCTCCTTGTTTTTCTCCTTTCTACCTACTCCTCACTCACACTCACACTCTCACCTGGACAGAAGCTATGCCCATATTTGTTTCCATAAAGCATTCAATAAAAACCTATGGAAAGAGAGAAAGCATGTCTGTGCGCATGCTGACAGGGGGTAGAAACAGGCAGTGAAGTGTCTTGCACCCCCTGTTCAAGGGTTAGTATTTTGTTCTGTAACCAGCAGACAGGCATCATGGCTTTCAAAAGAGAGAGTCAAGATCAGGTTTGAATTTTATAAAGAACACTTGTGTGTAAGCAGAGGTGTACACAGGGTGAGGGAGAAGGAGACTAGAGGCTGTAATAATATTCTGAACAAGAGATGATAAGGGTCTGAACTAAGGCAGTAAAAATGGGGATGAAGAAGCCAGGACAAATATTCACGAGACAGAATTTGGTTTCTGCTTCGATATGGAAGATGAAGGAAGAGTCAAGAATGAAACCGTTTTGAATGAACAAAAGGGATCTGGGCAATCCCTGAAAGATGATTGTAACAGAGCTGTTTCCTGTGCACACAGGGGTGATTGATAGTGTAAGTAGCACAAGCCCACACAATTGACATCCCTTGTCAACGCCAAATTTTTTCTCACCTTTGAAACAACACCTGCACTAAGAGAGACTTGGCTCAGGTATTTCGTGAACTGCCACAGTACTTGTTAATTTTATAACTTACGTAATTATTCCCTTTTATGTGTCTTAAATGTCAAGGTCCCTGAAGTAACAGCAGAACAGCAAATTAAGTAACTTTTACTGAACTTATGAAGTCCTAGATATTTAGGCAAACTTTCAACATCAGCAACTTTTACAAAATACTATTATGAACGCTTGGGATCTCCCCTAAAAAAGATGCTTCTGACAAGGTGTAATTATTTCACTGAAGTTGGAAAATGATATGCAAGCATTGACTAGAGCCTTGCTCCCTCTTAGCCCCCTACAGAACTGACCCACCCTGACAGGCTGGGAGCCCACAGGCCATTTTGCTCTAAGAGTTTCAAAAGGAACAGCTGAACAAGGGAGGTCAAATATTTCAGATCCATGAATAAGACCGAAGGATTAGGAAGTAGATGTCAGCCTGATTTAACTCTTCACCCCCATATCAGTCTAGATAGAGAATGCTGTGGGCTGGGGAGGAAAAGTTTATAGAGACAGGATAGAGACAAGCCATGGGAGTTAATCATAAATGAGAGAGGTGGGGAGACTGTCCTAATCCCTCCTTTCTTCAAGCTTAACCTCCAAGGGGACCCACAAATTCTTTCAGCCCTCTGTTTAAGTTGTTGGATTTGAAGTTAGGAGAGCTGAGCCTCAAATTTCAGGTCAAGTCCTTGGAAAGCAGCTGACTGTGCTAGGGTTCTGTGACCATCACAGAGTATAAAGGGAGAGGGCTGGGGACAACCCAGGTGATCCCTTCAGCCCTGGAATCAGCGGGGGTGCACCCAAAGGCTGTTGGGGTCCCCCAGAGTGGGTGCAGCAGCTGGCCAGAAGATAGTATTGGTGGGTTATAGAGGAATTATAGTGGAAAAGACTACAATGCAGAGACTACAAAGTGGCCCATCCATTAGGGATTAACTGAGAATGTTAAAATGCCATTATGGTGGAGATAAGCCAGATGATCAAATGAATGGACAATGGCAGACCACCAAGACAAATCCAAATCATGAAATAGACCTCTCTCCACCATTTGCATAGCCTTCTAAGCATAGCATTAACTCCAGGGACAAGAGGGGTGTAGTTGAATAACCTCAAACCTGAAATGACAGACAGCAACTTAACATGACTTAAGTTTCCCTGATAAGAACTACATGATGATATTTGTATCAGAAACAATAGGAACTTGGGATAGAAATTGGGTTTTATAGACAAGTGAAGGGATTTACATATTTGCTCACTTGAGCATAAGTTAACTGTGAACGGCCGCTGCCGCTGCCGCCATTGTGCCAGCCCCTCGGGTCTCAACGAGGCTGGGTGACACTCCAGAATGGGAGACAAGCCAATTTGGGAGCAGATTGGATCCAGCTTCATTCAACATTACTACCAGTTATTTGATAACGACAGAACCCAACTAGGTGCAATTTATATTGACGCAAAATGCCTTACGTGGGAAGGACAGCAGTTCCAGGGGAAAGCTGCTATTGTGGAGAAGCTGTCTAGCCTTCCATTCCAGAAAATCCAGCACAGCATCACGGCACAGGACCATCAGCCCACGCCAAATAGCTGCATCATCAGTATGGTTGTGGGCCAGCTCAAGGCTGATGAAGACCCCATCATGGGGTTCCACCAGATGTTCCTCTTAAAGAACATCAACGATGCTTGGGTTTGCACCAATGACATGTTCAGGCTTGTCCTGCACAACTTCAGCTGTCCTCCTCCCAGCCAGGCACTCATGCTGTTTCCTCCTCCCTCCTCTTCCTGATACTATCCACACTCCTCCAGATGCTCCAAATATCATACACAAACGAGCAGGGCCGCGGTGGGAGCGGGTGCAGTGCGCGGCTGCTACCGAGGTATTGTGCATGATGTTTGGATGCTAGACAGGAGAAGTTTGTGTTGTACCAGCGCATGCCTTGGAAAGACTTAAGTAATGCAAAAGGTTGTCTTTTTTTTTTTTTTTTTTAATCTACTGACAAGTTGCTCTAGTAACCCAAAGAAGTGAAGGAGAAAGCAGCTGCCTCACCACCCGATATTGATTTGTTCAGATGTTTCAATGCCTCATGATATAATAAAACCACAAAATTTTCTTAAAAAAAAAAAAAAGACGTTAACTGTGAACTACATATGCAAGTTCATAACATAGAAATACAGGACAGGAACTCCAGTGTAAGGCAGACTCAGATGTGAAGCCAGCTCTCCCAATGACCAGCTGTGTGTCTGTGAGCATGACTCATGCTGACGTCCTCATCTGACTGACTTCTGATGTTTATTCAATTCCAAACTTAATCCCATGCCCATTGATCCCAGTGGGCCTAGCAAAGAAATCCTATCTTGTGTTCCTGATCTCTTTTCCCATTCTACATGTTTTTCCCAAGATGCTCATTTTCCAGTTCTAGGCTCTAGTTTCCAATCCTGTCTCTTCTAGGTCTTCCTAACCCAGAACCATGCCCTCACAACAATTAACCCAGGCAAGACAGTCCAACCACACCTTGTACCTAAAAACCCAGTGTCTGACGTGATTGCTGCAGCAGCCTTCCTAGAAGTGAGGGTCTTTCAATTTAGTCAATTCTGCTGATTCTGAGTACAGAATCACTAAGATTTTAAGAGAAGAGAATAAAGACATGTAAGTAGTATTTGGATGAGATGGTGCCTGTAAAGCATTTGGTGTTAAAAACTTTAGATGTCAAAGCTGTTAATAGAACCCTTGTATGTACAACAAGTTCCCAGAAAATAAAATAATAAGGACAGAAAATATTCATACCAGCAAGAAACATTAGCACTATCAGAAGGTACAAGCTGAGGCACAGAGAACCAAGTCACGAGCAACACATGCGAAAGCCAACTGTGCTCTAGAGTTCTCGTCACCTTTGGAATGATCTTATTTGTCTTAGTAGTCAGTCTTCATGCCAACTTTGCCAGGATCACTCAGAGTGAAAACTGTATCATCGTACAGAAGCCTACACTCTATTTACCTCCCTATATCCATTCCAAATCTTTCTAGGATCGCTACAGACCTTTGGATTCTCCTCAAATTCCCCTTCTTTTCCTCCAAGGTGAATCGGCACCCTTAATTTGTTATTTTTCATGGACATGAATTTCTTTTATTCTTTAACACCATGAGCATATATTCCTAAATTATATTTTATAATTTGGTTTGTAGTTATTTCAATTATGTATATTTCTTCTTTTTTTAGATTATCTTTTTATACTTTATTTTTTTATTATGTTCAGTTAGCCAACATATATACATCATTAGTTGTTGATGTAGTGTCCATCAAATCCTTTGATTCATCAGTTGTGTATAACAACCAGTGCTCATCACATCACGTGCCCTCCTTAATGCCAGTCACCCAGTTACCCCGTCCCCCCACTGCCTCCCCTTCTGCAACCCTCAGTTTGTTTCCCAGAGTCAGGAGTCTCTCATTCTTCTCATCAGGAGTCTCTGATATCTTCCCTTCAGGTTTCCCTCCCTTCCCCTATAATCCTCTGGACTATTCCTTATATTCCACATATGAGTGAAATCATGCGATGTCTTTTTCTGATTGATTTGTATCACTTAGCATAATTGCCTCGAGTTCCATACATGTCGGTGTAAATGGTAGGTATTCATCCTTTCTGATGGCTGAGTATTATTCCATTATATATATGAACAACATTTTCTTTATCCATTCATCTGTTGGTGGACATCTTGACTCCTTCTGCAGTTTGGTTATTGTGGACATCGTTGCTCTAAACATTGGGTTGCAGGTGTTCCTTTGGATTACTACATCTGTGTCTTTGGGGTAAGAACCCAGTAGTGCAATTGCCGGGACATAGGGCAGCTCTATTTTTAACTTCTTGATGAACCTTCACGCTGTTTCTGAGAGCGACTGTACTGGGATGCATTCTCACCAACGCTGTAGGAGGGTTCCCCTTTCTCCACATCCTTGCCGACATTTGTTGTTTCCTGTCTTGTTAATTTTAGCCATTCTAACTGGCATAAGGTGGTATCTTTCTGTGTTTTTGATTTGTATTTCCCTGATAAATGATGTGGAGCATTTTTTCATTTATCTGTTGGCCATTTTTATGTCTTCTTTGGAGATCAGCTATGTATATCTCATTTATTTGTTTATATCCTTACTTCCCACACAAAGGATTTGGGGTGGTTTATAACAAAACCAGACACTACTACAACACAGTAGAATATAAATTAGAATTTAAAAGTCTAGTAACAGAAAGAACACAAATAAAACTAGTAAATTAAGACTTGGGGATAAAAAAGAAGAGAAATAAAGTGACTTTATTCATAATGAAATGTAATAAAACTGAATTTCTATCAGAATATTATAATTTAGACATGCCAGACTATTCAGATTTTAGTTGAAACTGTGGAGGGTTTACCATCACATATATTGATGTGAAATACCCCCAGGCTTTCTCATGGAACGATGACAACATCTTCTGTCTCCGAACTCTCTCTAGAATGGCCCATCACTGGTCCTCAACTTTGGAAGGACAGGTTTATTCATGGATGGAGCATATAATCAGGATAGAAGACAGGGCTAGTAACAGCAAGAATAATTATTAAGACTTACAGAACACTGGCTAAGAATCAGGCACTGTGATAAGCTCCATAAATATAATCTTTGATATAATTCTTACAACAACCCTTGGAGCTACAGCATTTCACAGAAAAGGAAACTGAGGAAGCCCTAGAAAGGTTAGGCACTTGCCTGAGATTAAATGGTTAGTAAGTAGATTTCAAGATCCTCTGGGCTGACAGAGACCTGAGTATGTGTATTAAACCATTGTGCCATCCTTCCTGGAATCCCTGGATTCATTCCTCACCACAGCAGGTGGATTTGTAGCTTATGTCTCAGAAATCAAACCCCTAGCTTAACCATGCTGACATATTTCATTAATATATTTTAATGGAAACAGATGCCTTTGAAGAGGTGATAATGTGCATTCAGGCCATGCTTCACCAACGGGTGCCAACGCCCTGGACACTCTCAGAGGCCTGACAGAAATTTCCCAGAGAAAAAGTACAACCCCTTCTGGAGCTTTAGGAACAACTGCATTAGATTCAAGAAATTTTATTCCAAAGATCATGGACCCCATAATCTAACCACACTGTCTCTGTGAACAAAATGCATCCCTTCAAACCCTTGGGAGATTTTGCTTCTTTTGTTTAAAAAAAGATGGAAAATATTAAGAACTTATCCATTTTACTAGAAAATATTTAACATTGAAAGTACCTCAAGAGGCACATCTGAAAAATCCAGAAATAGATATTTTACATTTTATATTCAGCTGATTTTCCTGTACTTAATTGATTCCATTATTCATGTTTTCCACACCCAGAAACTTACTAATTTTTTCTTAGTGCTTGTGCACTTCAAGAATGCATAGTTATTAATCAAAGGATCTGTTCTTCACTTAGCCAAGCTATCCATGTTAAATTCTTTTCATCTTCCCCATAAATCAGTTCTTCCAGCTCCTTCATTTATTACTCATGTGCAAGTTCTTTCCAATTTATTTGAGATGCTCAAAACTTCCCAGTGTTACATATCCCACAGAAAGGGATTTACCTCCATAATCATGACATTATGGTTATCTAATTACAGTTTACTTGACATGGACTTTTTTTTTTTTTTTTTTTTTTTTTTTTTTGCTTTTTTTGTTACTTAACTCAGATTTAATTTACTACATTTCAAGATGGCGCTTTTCAGATTTGGCCTCTTTATTAAGAATCTGTTTCTGGTCACTCATTACCTGACTTAATTTGGGATGAGACATCAACAAAAATAAGACCCTAGCTGGGTGTTTAAGAGTCAAAAGGGGCTAGAAGCCTGAAACATTTGATTAAGCTAATTCACTGGAGTTTATCTCAATACCAAGAGTAATGAGCCTAGAAATTCCATATCCCTGCCTTTATGTAAATGTGTCATAAACCAGTCACAGGATTGTTTTTAGGCTGCATTAATTTAAGCATCTGTGCACAGTCATGTTCTCTGTCTCCAATAATTTCCAAGATACCCTACGCCTAAGTGGCTTTTATAGTATTTGAGGGTTAGGGACAGAATTATTTTTGTGTGGAAGGCCAATAGAATCTCTCTGAGAAGATCTGGCCTGGGGCAGAGTGCCCGGGTGACTCAGCTGGCTGAGCAACCCACTCTTGATTTCTGCACAGGTCATGAATGACCTCGGGTTCATGAGAAGCTGGGCTTCATGCTCAGCATGGAGCAGCCTTGTGCCTCTCCTCCCACCCTGTTCTCTCTCCCCCTTCCCCATCCCCAACTGCTCCTTTGCCCATGCACTCTCTCTCTCTAAAATAAATAAAATCTTTTAAAAAATTGGCTCAGGGAACCAAACTGTATATCCCAGTTTATCCTCCACTATTTCACATTGATTGTTCAATAATCCTACAGCTCTGGTCATTTTCTTCTTCGTCTTCTTCCCTTTACCCGATACATTGATAGTCTTTCTAAATGACGGAGGTGAGAATGAAAGGTGGTAAAAGCACTCTTCATTGATTTTTTTACTATGTTTCTGAGTCCTGTACCAACAGATTAATATTTCTTGTTACCAGCTCTCATCTTCACATACTGTGAAAACACAAAGAAAATCCCATAAATTTCAGCTAACCAAAATATGGTTTGATGTCACTGTAGATTTTATTTACTAAAGTCAGAATTACAGTGCTCACCTATGGACAATCAAGAAGGAGCTGTAATTGAATCACCCTCGTGAGCATCAATCAGATAAAAGTGGCAGGAAGGAGAATTAAGGATCATCTCCTAAAACCAGTCTAATAAGAGAATCACATTGTATTAGGAATGATGTTTCCTGCTGCAGCTCCATATACAAGTCTAACTCCTACTAAATATGCTAAATCTTGAGGCACAGTTTTGGCTACTTATTAATAAATTTGCCAATCTATTGGAAAACACCACAGACATACCTCAGTGAAATCCTGCCATCTAAGAAAACATAAAACCTGTGACTGTAATTGTCACTAAGGTGGCTCTTCTGAATCATTAATGATAATGTACCAATGCATCAGTGATTAGGCAGATAATTTTGTCTTATCATCAATTACCTTTTTCTTTCCCACATTACTACAAATTATAAGAAAATCTTTAACATTCATATTTAAATCAGAAAGACATGTAGTTTGAGGTGTAATGAAGTTAAAAGTTCTAACGGATCTTTTAAAAATTTATTTATTTATTTTTAAAATTTCTTTTCATTGTTCCCGAATTCATTGTTTATGTACCACACCAGTCCTCCATGCAATACATGCTCTCCATAATACTCACCACCTGACTCAACCAACCTCCTACCCCTTACCCCTCTAAAACCCTCAGATTGTTTTTCAGAGTCCATAGTCTCTCATGATTTGTCTCCCCCTCTAATGGGATTTTGGGTATAATTAGTAATTACTCTCTGGTTAGAAGCTTCTGGATGTTTTCTATTGTGGTCTTGAGCTTAATTATCAAAGAGTCGGGATCCATCTCTGGCAACTGATCTCCATGTTCTAAATGAAGCAGTGTTTACTATTGCTGGTTGGATTTTTATTTAAGAAAACTTTGATTACCGGAAATTCAAGAATCTGGAATCCTCGGAGCATCAGAATCTTCTAGGCCACTCAAACATGAGAGCTAATAATGAATGTAACATTTCTTTGATAATGAAGGGTCTAGGTGTATTCAGAGTCAATATGCAAAACATGTCACTAGTGACCCCAGTACAAGAATGTACACGTGACTGAGATCACTCAGTGCATATGCTATAAAATTCCCTTTTCCTTTCAGGGGATATGACAATTGTGTCCTAATTTCTGTCATTTATCTTATTCTACAAAAGCACAGGGTTGAAAAAATCTAGTTAATTAACAGGTCTCATTAGTTTTTTACTGGGCAGTACTGAATGTCATTCTTCTATGTATCATTTAGTGGCATTTTGTGCAGCATGACCTATGCAGAAAACAGATGGCGAGATCATCTCTAAGGAGGACAAATTTTGACAGCCATTATGAACATGAAGAGTTGGAAACTCAAAGCCTATGACATGTCAAGTGGTTTCCAACCATTATGTCATTATTTCATTTAATCCTCAGAGCAATTCTGCAAGATTGAAAAATCTTACTCCCAGTTTTTGAGATGAGAAAACCAAAACTCAGCAAAATTAATCAAATATGAGCTGTCCAGGAGGGACAGACAATGTGGGTTCAATGGTATAGCCACAAAAAAGAAGTATCTCTCCTCCTTGAAGGAACTCTTCCAGAACTGTGTTGGCTAACTGGACATCCAGGTGGTGAGAAGTATCTGAACCAGACCACTAGAGACCTGAACACAGGAAGCTGCCTGACGTTGCTGAGGGACTCCCAGAGAAGCCACCTCTGTCACAAGCAAGTCCACAAGCTTGTCAGTTTGGGCATGGTCAATAGTAAACACACATTTGGAACACTTCCACCAATGTGGGAAGCTGGCACTAACTACCTGAAGATGGATGCCAGATTCTGCGGATCAAGACTTCCCTTGACGTTAACAACTTTTGCTTTTTACATTTAGAATTCCAGGCAGGAGATGAAGAACTTCATTCCCCAAGAGGATGTTCTGACAAGAGACTGTCTGGAAAGTTGAAAAGCCTGAGCAGAAAAGCATGGCAGGCCAAAGGAATGACTTGGGCCTGCATTGAGGCATTGCAGTAAAAGCCGTCCCAGCATTCCGGAGACAGCTCTGAGCCACTCCAGCAGCGAGGCAGGAAGAGCTGGGAAAGGCCCCCATCAAGCAAAGGCTTCAGGCCAACATCACACAATGGTAAGCTCTACAAAGGGCTCTGGACGCACATCAAAGCACAAACAAATCCCCCTCTCTCCGAGACATTCCGTGTAACACTCACATCTCTCAGTCCTTCACACTCAAAGGAGGTGAGTTTTATAAGCCACAATCAGTGCTTTCATGCCTCCGCTCCATTTTAAGGGCACTTTTTCCTTATGCACATACAGATTTGGGCTCTCGGGAATTACAGTCTCTAGGATAGCGAATCATTTCCGCGCATGCGTGGGAGAGAAGGCATGGAAGGAGGGCAGACTCGCACATGTGTGGCGCTGCCGCTGCTCTGGGGCAGAAGACACAAGCAGAAGGGATTGCTTTTCCTTCCAGGTGGCCCCACACCTCCCATGCCCCCTTCTCTACAGCCCAGAGCAATGAAAAGTTCTGTGTAGCCCCAATTTATCATGAACTGAATCATCTCTCTCTTAAACCCCCATACTCCCATTCCTATTAAAACAAAACAAAACCATTCCCCTCCATAATACGGATTTGGAACGATCGTTTTTGGCTTGTTTTCTAAGATTATGAGAAAATATCAATAACAAAAAGAGCAATTTCCTGAAAATCTACATTAATTGTAATACAGAAGAGCCTAGCATTTCTCCTTTTCACCGTATGAAATAATCTTCAGTTATGTCAGAATAATTTCAGAATCAAAATCAAGTTATCCCCTTTGACCACTTCCTGTATCAGTCTCCAGGCAGAAGCTTTAATCTATATGATCTCGAGTATTCTGTCCTTAAAACTGCCTTGTGAACAGAACTTGTGACTCACTCTCACAAAGGGGGAAACTGAAGCAAGGAGGGTCTTAGCGTCCAGCTGTCAATCACACAGTGGGCAATGGGCAAGCTGGGGAGCAGAAATCAGACCCTCCTGACTCTAACCCCAGGGCTCTAAAGGACACATTATCCCTTATTTTTCCCTAAGCCCAAATTGTACAGGACTTTTTTTTTTTTTTTTAATTTATATAGCTTATTATTCTTGGTAGTTCTAGGGAATTTAGAAAGTCTTTAAAAGCAAAATTAGGGATGCTTGGGTGGCTCAGTCAGTTAAGTGTCTGCCTTTGGCTTAAGTCATGATCCCAGTATCCTGGGATTGAGACCCACATAGGGCTCCTTGCTCAGCGGGGAGCCTGCTTCTCCCTCCCCCTCTGCCCTTGCTTGTGCTCTCTCTCTCACTCATTGTCTCTCAGATAAATAAAATCTCTATAAAAAATAAAATAAAAAAATAAAAGCAAAATTAAAGGCTAACTCTGTGCAAAAGATTTAAAACTTAGAGTGAGAGAAACTAAACACTTCCACCAAAAGATACATTATGATGAAATAATGCCTTACTTTGGGGCCAAAGTCTTATAAATGCAAGAACTTTTAGAAATGCTTTCATTTTCAATTAAGTGATTGGTGTGTCCCCCAAACTGGCTGCCCCTTGCTATTTATTTATTTATTTATTTAATGCCTGTTGCTTTTTAGATGGACAGCATTTCATATTTACTGAACACCTTGATCTACACTCCCTTGGCAAGGGGCTGAAATAATTTATTCTGAGCACTGGGGCACTTGGGTGGCCAGTCGGTTAAGTGTTCTGCTCTTGGTGTCAGCTCAGGTCATGACCCCAGGGTTGTGAGATCCAGCCTTATATGGGTTCTGTGCAGAGCACAGAGTCTGCTTGAGATTCTCTCTCTCCCTCTCTCTCTGCCCCTGCCCACTGCGCATGTGCACTCTCTCTAAAAGAAAGAAATAATTAAGAATCTTTTCTGAGCATTAAGTCAGACAAAAAGAAACAAAAGAGAAAAGAAAGAGACTATGTGTTTGCTTGAATCACCAATGATTGCCTCATTTTCACCTTTCTGAACCCAAATGATTGTGTGCGATGCTCAGAGCATGAGGCATGTAAGGCCCCAAACTCTGGGTTTGTTGGGAAGCTCTCAACACAACCTTGACCTGAGCTTATCAGCCTGACTCTCAGTTGCCAAACCCACCGGCTCTGCAGAGACTGAGGTCATCATCATGGGGCTGAGGCCTCAAGTGGCTGCTGAGCATGGCACCCACTTGAGGATTTTAGTTTCAAGCAAGAGAAAGTTTCAAGCAAGCCTACTCTCACTGAGGAGGCAGAAAATGAGATTAAGGATATATCAGGTAGTTCCCAGAGTGGCTGGGGGTGCTGGGAAAGCAGACTTCGTGCTGAGCTTCCAGGAAAGATGCCCAAAATTGAGCCGCAGAACTGATGGGATGAAGGAAAGGTTGCTGCCGCCATCAGGCACTGGGCATATCGCCGTCATTTTTGTGCCAAGAACTAAACCTCGCAATCACGGCTACTGCCCGCGTTGACAGAAAGGGAAAGGAAGTGAGTGCCTTTATTATGTCACCAGCCAGAATCAAAAACTGGAACGGGCGAATCTGACTGGCAGATGCTTTGCCACGTGTCTGTGGCAGAGGAGAGCGGTCGCCTCCAGATTTGTAGGCGGAAGAGGTCTTTGTCTACTGCCAAGACTCACACGGTAAAGAATTCTCAAAAGTTCAAAGAGGGGAGGCATAGATGCGTTTACAAAACAAATAAAAATGTAACATCAGTTTCTTGGTGCAATAAAATAAATAGAACCTTTCCTATTTTTGAACTGAGAAAACAAGTGAATGATAGCAACTTCTCTGAATTCATAATGATTAAATCAGGATTGGGTATCTGTTTTGTGGTTTTTTTTTTTTAATTCGAAAGCCCATGCACTTCCAACTAACTTATGTTGTCATCTTATTTTAATAAACTAACAATAATTTGAATTCAATATTATAAACAGCACAGAGATCATTGTTTAATTTTTTTTAATTTTTATTTTTTTAGAGAGAGAGGGTGGAGAGGGACAGAGGGAGATGCAGAGAGAGAATATCAAGCAGGCTTCATGCTGGGGACGGAGCCTGATGCTCAAGACCCTGAGATCATGACCTGAACCAATATCAAGAGTCAGACAGACACTTAACTGACTGAGCCCTGCGGACACCCCTCACAGTGGTCATTTTTAGCTAAAAAATGTCAGACATATAAGTAAAACATGTTAAGTTGGCAGTTGTGTTCAATTAAGTTAATAATCCCAAACCACATAAACGCTGCTGTTCAAATAAGCTACCTACTTTTTTCCTCTTTGGGTCAAGTATGGATCACACATTGAATCAAAATGGTGCAATTTTATATATGTCATTTATTTATTCCTTTTCTTACAGGACATTAGGAAATGAGCAGAAAAATACAGTTTAATGTATGTACAAGACTGTTGGACTATGGATCCTTAGGTCTGTACACATAAAAGTACATATTCAGTAAGCTGTTACTCTATGCAACACATTGTTCTCACCACTGGAGGAGAAAAGATGACTCTGCTGGGGAGAAGCTCAGAGTCTAGTAAATGAGTTAGAGAAATAAATATACCGTTTCAATTATGCATGGAGTGCTATGGTAGAGCCACACACAGGCTATGACAGAGCTCACAGGACACTAAGTCAATATCTAGGGAATCTGGGAAGGCTTCTTGTAGGAGGTTCCAAGCCATTATGGAGGCCACAACCACCTTCATTCATCATTCTAGGATTTGCTTAGAATTAGGTGTTTAAGATACAAAAGAAATAACCATGTGGAACTTAGAATCGACTGAGAAAGACATAAACAAATAACTACATGAATACTTGGTTAAATGTAATTAGAATAAGTGTTATTGAGAAAAAACAGTTTTGTAAGAGTTTATAACAAAGGAAACCTACCATAATCTAGATGAAGTAGTGAGGAGGTGTTGGGAGACCAGTCTCCATGGATCTCTCATGTTTATGTATGTCTTATCTCAGCTTTGGCTCTGTATTTTCTCTTCAAGGATGTTTGCATAATAAGCAGCCTCAGAAGATAGAGACAGTGCCCTCTGGGGTGTAGGGAAGATTTGTTTCCTATAATACATTAAAGATAATATCTCTTTCCATGGTGTAGGTTTGCTGGTGGTCCCCTTTAGAAGACTGAAGTTTCTCCAGCTTTAGGTTCCTCAGCTGTAAGGCAAACCCACTGTGTGTGCAGCATTGACCAGGGAGACTGTAGGGCCGTGTATACCTCTGCTCCCTGATGGGCTGTGGTAATAGAGACATTTGTCTCTGATCCAGGAGACTCATGTCTTCTGCCAGCTTCTGTGAAACTGAGCCCAGATAAATGTTAGCTTATACTTAAGACAGAATTTCAGACCAGTCAAGGAACTGGGGGAATTGGTGTGATGTTAGAGGTCTCCTTGAAGAAGGAAAATTTAAATTGAGACCTGAAGAATAAGGAGTTGCTAGTGGACATTGATTATTTCTGGGCAGATCGAACCCACATAGCAGAACTTTGAAAGAAAGGAGCATGGCAGACTCAGGAGCTGAGAAAGGACTGGAGTGCTGGGAACAGAGCAAGTGAGGTTGGAAGGATCTCTACTTGAGGCTGCAGAGGTAAGGAGGGGCTTGATCATATAAACATATGTGATACTGTGATTTATAATGAGAAATATATATTCAGTCTTTGTCTTTTTTCTGTCATAGAACTCCAGAAATTCTTGGAATCTCCTAAGTGATGAGAGTAACAAAGGTGTGTTTTGTCATGTTAATGAGGTGACTTTTGGAAAGTACCTAAGGTTGGGGGCTGGTTGCCAGGAGAACCAACCATGTGATTAAAGGGTTAGAACTTTCTTTTTTTTAAATTTAATTAATTTATTTTTTAAATTTAAATTCAATTAATTAACATATAATGTATTATTGATTTCAAAGGTAGAGGATAGTGATTCATCAGTCTTATATAATACCAATGCTCATTATATCACATGCCATCCTTAATATCCATCACCCAGTTACCCCATACCCCCGCCCCGCTCCCCTCCAGCAACCAGTTTGTTTCCTATGATTAAGAGTCTTTTACAGCTTAAAAAAAAAAAAAAAAAAAAAAAAAGAGTCTCTTAGAGTGTGTCTCCCTCTCTGATTTTGTCTTTAGAGGGTTGGAACTTTCAATCCTACTCTACATCCGGGGAGGGGGAAGGAGCTGGAGGTTGAATCAATCACCAGTGGCTAGTGATTTACTTAATTACTCATGCCTATGTCATGAAGCCTCCATAAAGACCCCAAAGGAGGGGGTTCAGAGAGCTTCTGAGTTGCTGAACACGTGGAGGTTCTGCCATCAGCTGGAGAGGTCATGGCAACTCTGCACCCTTCCCATATAGATTACCTTATGCGTCTCTTCCATTTGGCTCTTGATTTGTATCCTTTAATATCCTTTGTAATCCACTGGTAATTTAGTGATTAAACAGGTTTCCCGAGTTCTGTGAGCCATTCTAGTGGATTAATCTAATCCAAGGAGGGAGCTATAGGAATCTCTGGTTTATAGCCAGGCAGTTAGAAGCATGGGTAACAACCTGGGCTTGCAACTGGCATCTGAAGCAAGGGCAGTCTTGTGGAACTAGCCCTTCCCCTGTGGAATCTGATGCCACCTCCGGTTAGATGGTGTGAGAATTGAGGTGAATTGGAAGACAGACATTCAACTGGTGTCGCTGACTTCCTTGTTGCATGGTGTAGGGAAAACCTCCCTTCCCATATTTTGGAACAGAGTGCAGAACCCTCTTAACATATAAAGGAGGAGAATATATATTGGAAGACAATTCTCTGTGGGCTTTGTTTGCCATTTTGCAAGCTGCTTATCCATCCTTCATTATGGACTACATTTTCAAGGATGTTTGTATCATGAATAGTTTGGGAAAAGAGAAATATTGTCTCCCTCTGGAGTCAATGACAGGCATGCTTACTATCTACTATGGAAGATTTGAGTTTTCTATGCTCAAGGTTCCCCCCTGTAATGTGACCCAGGGCATACACAGTTGTTATCTGGCTCTCTTGGAATCACCCAGTAGGAATTGAGTTCTGGAGCAATGACATGAAAAATACCAATGCTCTGGCTATTGCTATTGCTTTGAGCAATCCGTGCATTCTACCAGCCCTTATGGAAATGTGGGGGGCTAACTTCATAACTTACAAGAAGAGCAAAATCCAATCTTTTATAGTCATTGAAAATACTTTATTCTAAAGCCATAAAGTGTTAGTCAGTGAGATTTTATAGTTTCGCATTTTGGCTTTTGTTTGGTAGAGTTGCCTACACATCTCTAGAGAATAGTGTCATAAATTGAGGTAATCAAACCATCCACTCCCAGAATGATATTTGGTAAATGAGGAAGAAGAATGCTAAAAGTAATCTTTTTTTTTTTTTTTTTCCCACGGAGCCTACAATCTCTATTGAACAACTTCAGAGTGGTTTCATGGAATGCATGTGGATTTGGTATATTCCAATCCCAGGTCTGCCCTGTGCTACCTGTCTGAGGTGGGACAAGCCACCAATTTCATTTGCTCTTGAGTTCATCATTCATTAAAGAGAAATAATACAACCTATACCATATAGTTCACATGAGGGTAAAATGAGAGGATAACATTTGAATAATAGTAATATAACTTCTCTACCAAGCCACTCTTAAAGTTGTCCAACAGGGTCTCTCTTTGGGAAACTGAGCTTTTGAAGAGCACTGAGAAAAATTTTTAAGATGAGTTTGCTCCTGACCTAAAACTTTTATGGGAATCCTAGAGGAGAACATATGGAGTAACCTCTTCGACATTGGCCACAGCAACTTCTTTCAAAGGCAAAGGAAACAAAAGCGAAAATGAACTTTTGGGACTTCATCAAGATCAAAAGCTTCTGCACAGCAAAGGAAATAGTCAACAAAATAAAGAGGCAACCCACTGAATGGGAGAAGATATTCACAAATGACACTACAGACAAAGGGCTGATAGCCAAGACCTATAAAGAACTCCTCAAACTCAACACACACAAAACAGATAATCATGTCAAAAAATGGGCAGAAGGCATGAACAGACACTTCTCCAAAGAAGACATGCAAATGGTTAACAGACACATGAAAAAATTTTCATCATCACTAGCCATCAGGGAGATTCAAATCAAAACCACATTGAGATACCACCTTACATCAGTTAGAATAGCCAAAATTAACAATACAGTAAACAACATGTGTTGGAGAGGATATGGAGAAAGGGGAACCCTCTTACACTATTGGTGGGAATGCAAGTGGAGCCACTTTGGAAAACAGTGTGGAGATTCCTTAAGAAATTAAGTACAGAGCTACCCTATGACCCTGCAATTGCGCTACTGGGTATTTACCCCAAAGATACAGATGTGGTGAAAAGAAGGGCCATCTGTACCCCAATGTTCATAGCAGCAATGGCCATAGTTGCCAAACTATGGGAAGAACCAAGATGCCCCTCAATGGATGAAGGGATAAAGAAGATGTAGTCCATATATACTATGGAGTATTATGCCTCTGTCAGAAAGGATGAATACCCAACTTTTATATCGACATGGACGGGATTGGGAGAGATTTTGCTGAGTGAAATAAGTCAAGCAGAGAGAGTCAATTATCATAATGTTTTGCTTATTTGTGGAGCATAAGAAATAACACGGAGGACATGGGAAGATGGAGAGGAGAAGTGATTTGGGGGAAATTGGAGGGGAAGATGAACCATGTGAGACTGTGGACTCTGAGAAACAAACTGAGGGTTTTGGAGGGCTTGAAGGATTTTGGGAGGTTGGGTGAGCCTGTGGTGGGTATTATGGAGGGCACATATTGCATACAGCATTGGGTGTCATGCATAAACAATGAATTCTGAACACTGAAAAGAAATTAAGAAATAAAAATTTTAAAAAAAGATTAAAAAAAAACTTTTATGGTTGGGTCACTGACAGCCATCTCTCTATTTATGACAATCTTGGTTTTGTCTTTCTAAAAACTTTGCCAAAATCAGGGAAAATGTTGAAGCCAAATGCATCAGATTTGTTTGAAAATCTGACCTACTTCCCAGTCTCAGGGTATGATGATTTTCTTTCCTACAACCAATAGAATCATATATCCTGTAATATTGGTAGTTTACCTAATTGAAAAACTATTTCAGTAAAGCCACTGTGACTGTCTAATCACCAGACAATGCTTCGAGGCACAGATGCTGTGGTGCAGCAAGTGAAAGCCAGTATCAATTTTCCAAAACATGCTGAATGCTACTGTTTTAAAATACCAGTAGCAAGTGAGACTCTTGTTTTTGCATTTAATAGCAGTGAGGCATCCTTATTGGCAAATTGATGAAGTCTAAGTAAACAAAACCCAGTTCTAAGCTGTGTCTTTATAGCTTTCAATCTTCCGTGAATTCTGAGACAAGAAACGTGCCTCTCCATTCTACTCTGTTTTTCTTGCACTTGCTTCAGATTGTGATAAATCGGCAAAAACCTGATTAATTAAAGCCTCAAGCTAAAGATAACTAAGTACTTTGGAGTGCTAGTTTCTGAACAAGACCAATTAATCCCAGAGGCCACAGGACTTTGGTATGGGAAGCAAGTCTGCCCTGGCCTGGCCCCAGTGTTAGAGCCAGGACTCAGTGGACACTGAGGTTGACTTAGGGAACTTTCAAAACTCACCCAAAGGTCATTTTAACTATGGTGCCTGACCCTTCTTCCTTTGGTCTCTATTTTATCCTATACACAATTTTTTTTAATGACCTCCTTATCCTCCACGTTATGTCACTTTCTATTCATCTGTTAGTTTCCTTCTTTAAAATCAGGGATGAGGGGCACCTGGGTGGCTCAGTGGGTTAAGCCTCTGCCTTCGGCTCAGGTCATGGTCTCAGGGTCCTGGGATCGAGCCCTGCATCAGGCTCGCTGCTCAGCCAGGAGCCTGCTTCCCTCTCTCACTCTCTGCCTGCCTCTGCCTACTTGTGATCTCTGTCCGTCAAATAAATAAAATCTTTAAAAAAAATAATAAAATAAAAATAAAATCAGGGACGATATTTACTTTTTTAATCATCTAATATAGTTGCTAAAAAGTATTTTGTTTTTAAATTGAACAAATCAATGAATAAAATATAATAACTAGTCTGATACATAAGAGTCCAATGTACAAGCAGGGAAATTGCCCTCGGAAGACCATGGCGAGTGTTGGGACAGGAAGCCCAAGTGTTAAGGCGGTGTTGCAGCAAGCAAAGTGAATTGGATTTGCATTTCACAATGCTAATTAAAGTTCCTTTCTCCTTCCTCCAAAAGGGAGAGTTTGGCCCCAAGGCTATTTCGTGGAGCAGAGAAAGAAAAGCTGAAGCCTTTGCCTTATTTCTTCCACCTCTAATTAGCCAGAGCACCAAGTAAAGCTTAGACTTTAGAACTGTGAAAGGCTTGAGACCCCCAAGGCTGGTGGGACAGCAGCAGAGCAGAGTTTCTGGGCTCAGGCAGACAAAGAACACACAGAACTCTGAGAGGGAGCAGACCATGGGTCTGCTCCATCCTAAAAAGTTTTTTTGTTTTTTTTTTTTCAGATATTTACTCTCAACATTTACTCATTCTTCTAAGACCACAAGTTGGCCTGTGGGTCCAGCATTCAGACCCTGTGTCCAGGGTGAGCACCAGATGGACTTCATCAATCCATGCGCCCATTGCACCCACCAACTCACTTTACCTGCCTTGACAGGTAGTTCTTACTATCACAGATACGTTGTCACTCACAATTTCTGCTGGACATTTCAACTAGCATTCTAGCTTTCCATGATCTTACACAGTTCTCAAAGGCAAACGTAGTGAATTTATTATTCAACCATACAGATAGCTTCTAACTTTATGGTTTGCACACACAGTAATCATTCATCACAGTTAACCTTTCCACAATCTCATTGAGCCAGAATCAGCATCTTTACAAACTGAGTATAAAAAGGGAAGGGCTCTGATGAGTTAAGGATTATTCCTTAAATCCTTCTTTGCCAAACAAGGGCAGAAACACAGGCAGCAACGGCGCATCAGTGAGATGGAGGAGGAAGTCAGGGACTGTGCCAGCAGACAGCAAACCCACAGTCTAGAGGCTGTGGCATCAGAGGGACCTACCTCATGGGAGGAGATAATGACCAGTCAGGGGAACTGTGGTTCTAGGGAGGGAGGAGGAAAGAAAGAGTTCCAGGAGCAAGCTAGGATCCAAAGCACGAAGCTTATACTGTGACTAAGAACCCCACCACAAGGAAGGGTTTCCTCTATTCTTCCCTTCGTCAGTCCTCTGCTCCTTTTCTTCAGCCCACTGGCCCTCTGGGGCATAAGAAATTGATACTCCACCACACCAAAAAGCAGAGTATTTGTCCTAACTCCAATGTTCTGTGTCCCAAGTAAGCTCTTCTTAAAAGCTTCCCATAAATTGGGGTAGTGTGAATGACACTACTCTCTACAGTCCCTGGGAGGGTTGGAGAAAATGGTTCTCTTCTACACCTCAAAAATGGCAGCAAACCTCAGAGAACAGGGCAAATTCCCTTCTTGATTTAATTCAAAAGTAAAAATTCCAGCATAATAATCAAATTGAAGACCTCTGTCCTATTCATTAGGATATCCAGGAAGATTATACAGCTTCTGCAAGGCTATAAGATAAAATAAGGCCAATGATTCTCTCTTATCTGTTGATGCATGCACTGGGCTGACACAGAGAAGACACCCAATAAACACTGGCTAAATGAATTATTTTCCTTTATTAACTGTTATTGGAGTTTTACAAGTTTTATGTGAGAAAAATTATTTAAAGTGAATTAAAACCCGGAATTTAAACCCATCTCTAATTTATCTATGCTGGAGATGTGGAACACATCCTATTCCTCCACAGTGTTTTTTTTTTTTTTTTTAAGATTTTATTTATTTACTTGACAGACAGAGATCACAAGTAGGCAGAGAGGCAGGCAGAGAGAGGAGGAAACAGGCTCCCCGATGAGCAGAGAGCCCCATGTGGGGCTAGCTCCTAGGACTCTGGGTTCATGACCTGAGCCGAAGGCAGAGGCTTTAACCCACTGAGCCACCCAAACGCCCCATCTCCACAGTATTCTTTTTGTACATTCCTCTCCTCTCCTATTGTTGTATAGGTGAGCCCAAGCCTTCAACCCCTCCTTCACAGTCCCAGAACCTCCAGCTCTTGGCTCAGAATCCCCAGGCTCATTCCCACATTCTCCCATTTCACCTTTATTGTACACTCCTCTCCCTGTAGCCTTTGGTCTAGCAAATAAATCACTGTATTGAAGTGTTCTTTCCAACCTCTTGGTTAAAATTTAATTATTAACAAGGTAACAATAAAGTAGCCACAGATATTTTCTTCATTGTTCCAAAAGAAAGACACAAGTGATTTATGTGACTTGGAGTTCACATAAATAACTTACTTTGTTATGAATGAACTTACTTATTTTGTTACCAATAAAATCTAAAAATAAAATCCACCAGGAATAACAACAAATAGATTTAATTAATTTTGTGATTTATTCCATTTCAATGGGTCTGCCAAGATCATTTTTTTTACTCACTAATAGAATTATATGCACAGCCCAAAACATAGCACATGGTAATAATTTCCACCATTTCATTGTCATTATGATTATCATCGTCAAAATTATTAGATCGGTCATTTTCCTTTTCCTTTCTACACAGGAAAACATTCCCTGAATGTGGAAAATAATTCTACATTTATTGAAATTATTTTCTATCCCAGTAACTTGTATACCTACTGCCTCTGTCCCTTCTTGGTATTTATAATGAGTAGACAAACATGGCAAGGGATATTGGGTAAAAAATGGCTGGTGCTTCTCTCCCAGGAATGGGCTAAAGCCTACAGATCTGAAAGGCTTGGGTTCTGCTCCAATCAGTGTAGGGGAAATACTTTATCTCCTACCCTGTTCTATCCTGCTCTACGGAAGGTCTTAGGACCCCAGGGCAGAACCACGAGGTTCGTTAATTCTTCATTGAGCACATTATGGCAATAAGAGGACCCTACCATGGACAGAGTAATTATTATTATGCTAAACTTTTTATATTGTTCTTCCATTAACTATGAGCAGTATGAGACTATAAGAACATATAAAAATATTGAAAACTCTTTGCCCAATTTAAACTGAGAACAGTTTTATAATTGGAGCTTTGGTTTTAGAGACAAACATTCCTCCCTCTCAATCCTGTCACACTAACCTTGTGTACCTGACCTAAACTCTCTGTAGGTCTGCTTCTACTTGCATAAACTGACACCATCAGCACCTATGTGATTGAGGTCATTAATTTTAGGAAGTAGTGAAATACAGTCTTAAAATAGTAACCCATGTGCTTTTCTTTAGGCATAATCTTATTGCTCATTTTCTCAACAAAAATTAGGATTGTTCTCTGATGAAGGCAAAGACAGAAGAAACAACAAATGTTCTGTTTTGTTTTTGTTTTTGTTTTTAACAACTCACAAATAGACTCTTGAAGCCCAGAGAAATAAGATATAGATAGAGTGTTAGGGGCTAAGTTATGTTGCCCCCAAATTCCTATGCTGAAGTCCTAATCCCCAGTACCTCAGAATGTGACTGTATTTGGAGAAAGGATCTTTAAAGAGGTAATTAAGATTAAATGAAGTAAAAAGAAAAAAAGATTAAATGAAGTCATTAGGATGGGCCTTAATCCATTATGACTGGGGTCCTTATAAGAAGAGGAGTTTAGAATACGAACAAGCATAGAGGAAAGACTATGGAAAAAACAGGAAGAAGACAGTCACCTCCAAGCCAAGAACGAGACCTCAAAAGAAATCAACCTTGCTGACACCTTGACCTCGGACTTTTAGCTTCCAGATTTATGAGACAATACATTCCTGTTATTTAAGCAACCCAGTCCATAGTACCTGTTAATAGCAGCCTTAGCAAATTAATATATCAAGTTTAAGCCATAAAAATAGATCAAGAAAAATGGAGAAAGCTCCAGATGCCTCTGGCCCCACAGAAGGCTGGCTCAGGGTTGTTCATTCAGGAGAGACTGGAAGTATGAAAAAGTGAAGTGTTGGAGAAGGAACACAGAACTAGGAGACTGGATCTAGGGGAGCTACATGGAAGGCAGTCCCTCTGCAGAGATGTTCAACAAAGGTTAACTCATCTCCTCTCCAACATGCCCACCATCACATACATTCATTACAATGTCAGTCATGGAAACCCACCGCACATCTGACTTACTATTCCCCTTTTATCATAAATATCCAGAAAGCTTTTTAAGCAAAGGTTCCAAACAGCTATTAGTCCAGAAGAGGAAGAAATGGGCACTGTCCAGGCAGATGAATTATTTAATTAAGAAGGTCCTGGGAGAAAGTGAAAATTTCATTTAAAGCCTGAAAAGGAGTAATTCCTAAGGAAAGGCAAGTTTGTTAGAGCAGATACTGCTAGATAGGCAAAGAGAAGAAACCTCTGGAAGATTAATCTGCTGTTCAAATATCCAAAATTTAATGACCATTCTGAAAAAAATTATTGAGAATTTTTGCCCATTTGGGATGTAAAATCTCGACATTTTGAAGCCACTTAATTAAAAATTTTGTTGTGAAAATAGTTGAATTTTGAATGAGCATCTTAAACTTGTCTGTAAATCAAAAAGTCATTTCATTGGTTTACAGATAGGAAAATATATTATGTAATTCTTCACTCCCAATCAGTTATGCTGAATATGTTATTTCTTAAAGTGTTTTTTTATGGCATTATATTTGAAACCATTCTGACTAAAGTTACTGTTTTACTAATTTTTTTATATTTTTTTATATTGCTCAAAACTAGTACTATGAATTTCCACACTCCACAGGATATAACAGTTCTTCAATTTTGTCATTTGATAGAAAACAGGAGGAAAATTGAGGAAAGAAGAAGTTTCCAATAACGTAGTAAAGTTTTTTTTTATTTTTGCTTCTATCATATTCCATTCATTTTTTTCACTTAACTTAGAATGTTTTTATCAATCATTTACTGTATGCTGGGCATCTGGACCCTTAGAGAGAATAAGATAAGCATTTTCTCTGCTTTCCTGATATTTACAGGCTCCCAGGGAGGTAGGCATTAAACAAAGAATTACATGAACAATTATTTAAGAAAACTAATACTTGGTCAAAGTGGAAACACAGGACTCAATTTCAGAAAAAAATTCAGGTGGAGAAGGAGGAAAAAAAAAAAATCTCCAAACAAGTTGAATATCACTTTTGAAATACAAAGGCAGTCCATGTCTATTACCAGCCCCCCTCAGCTAAAGTTTCTTTTTTCTTTTCTTTTCTTTTTTTTAGAGAGAGTGAACATGAGTGGGGTGAGGGACAAAGGGAGAGGGAGAGAATCTTCAGCAGGCTCCACACTTAGCGCAGAGCCCAACAAGGGGTTCAATCTCAGGACCCTGAGATAATGGCCTGAGCCAAAACCAAGAGTTGGACACTGAACCAACTGAACCACCCAGGTGCCCCTGAGGTTTCTTTTTACACCATCTTCATAAAATTCTGAAAACTGAAGTCTGCCTTTTATTAAACAAGCATTGCTTGCCTCTGTTTATTTCTACCTTTGATATAGTTCTTTTTAAAAATATTTTATTTATTTGAGAGAGAGAGCATAAGCAAGGGGAGCAGCAGCAGGAGAGGGAGAAGCAGGCTCCCCACTGAGCAGGGAGCCCAACTCGGGATCTGATCTGAGGATCCTGAGGCTTAACTAACTGAGCCACCCAGGTGCCCCTACCTTTGATATAGTTTTGAGCATAGATCCTGATCTTTCACATTTTGCTGGAAATAGAGGAGAAAAAATCATGGCAAAGTAAGGGAATTCAGAAACATGTCACCACTTTGCAGGAAAGATCAAAGTGACAAGATCCCAGTTTACAGTTCTGAAGTACCTGCCTAGGTGAGATTTTCTCTTCTTCCCTTTTCTCAGATAACAATAACTGCTGAAGTGGGATTGCTGAGTTGTATGGTATTTCTATTAAAAAAAAATGTTTGGAGGAAGTTCCATTTCAAGTTTTCACATGGAATCCAGCAGCAATCCACACTCCCACCAGTAGTTCATGAACGTTTCCTTTTCTCACAAACTTCCAGTTCTAAAGTAAGTCATGGGGATGGAAGGTAGAGCCCAGGGAATATAGTCAATAATATTGTAATAACTTTGTACGGTGACAGGTGATATCTTTTCTATCAGTCAGGATTCTTAGTTACTGGTAATAGAAATTGACCCTGAGTGCAAGATCACAGCAGGAGGACATTTGTTTTTTTAAGGATGTAGGGTAATTCATGGAATTCCTAGCTCCAGGTAATGTTCCAGGAAAACATCCAACATCATATTGCAGAACCGGTCTGATGAGGAAATTACTGTTGCTACAGCCAAACAGTGAATTTGCTACTCTTGACCTTGAGGTTACTATAAATACTTCTATCACTGACACCGTTGCCCTTCCCACCTTTTGATAACTAGCTCTGGAGTTCAAGGGTGGCGTGAGTGCCACTACTGACTGACAGAGCCTGGATGACATGCCTATTTGACTATCCCTGCACCATTACCAAACCATCTTAATTGCTATAACCTTCTGGAAAAGTCTTTACCAATAAATAATAATAAATAATAAATAAATAGTCTTTATTCAGGTCTTAATAATTGGATATTTTTCTAGTCTCTTCAGCTTTCTGTGACCTGAGAATTAGGTATATCTGTTACCAAATAGATGAATTTCCTTTTTTTTTAAATTTTAAATAAAGCCTGCCAATTTTTAATCTCTTAAATGGAGAGTTAGTCCATTTATATTTATTAGGATGACTGACATATGTAGACATGTTTCTAAAAAATTGAGTTTACATGTGAACTATTTGTTTTCATCTCTGTCTTTTCTTGAATGCTTTCCAATGAACGAGATTTTTATATTCCTTTTCTTCCCTCCCTGTTTGGAAGCTATGCACTATGTTTGTTTTTTGTTTTGTTTTGTTTTTTGTTTTTTTGCATTCCCCCACAATTTAATATGCATACTGATTTTAACAAAATATAGGCTCTAAGCATCCTTGAATTATTTTCATATTGTTCCTAATCAACACTGTTTTTAATCTAAGAAATTAAACACTATTGTTATCGTTTTATACTTTCAGTATTCTTTCAGGATTGCCCAGTGGTTTACCAATTTCCTTGCTCTCCATTCCTTATGTTTTAGAAGTTTATAAGCATTTTTCTTTTGCCCAAACTAATTCCTTTAGTGACGGTCTATTACAGGCAAATTCTGACAGTTTTAGTTTACCTAAAACTACCCTTATGTTGCTTGTATTCTTGATAGTTTAGGTGGGTTCTAATTTGACAATTAATTTGACTCTGAATACCTGGCTATTAAAAATTTAGTGTCAGTTGAATTACATTTTTAATTTTCTTTGGTTTCTTTTACGTTTAAAAATTCTTAAAAATTAAAAGAAAAAAAATTCTTTTACGTTTAAAAAATTAAAAAGTCTCTTACGTTTAAAAATTAAAAACCCCTTTCTGTCCACCCCCACCTCCCCACCGTTTGCAACTGTATGTAATGTCTAGTTTTGCATTCCTTTTAATTTACCATGGTTGGTGATTTAATGAGCTTCCTGAATATAAGGATTGGTACCTCTGATCAATTCTGGAAATTTTTCAGGCATTAACTTGTAATATTCTACTCTTCCCCATTGTCGTTCTATTATCAATTTATGAACCCATAATTAGACTATATCACACTTTTTCTTTTTTAAAATCATATATGTGTCTTAACCACATTTTTTTCATTTTCCTGAATCCCAGGGAGATTTTCCCCTCATATTTACCTTCTACTCCACTGATTTTCTCTTATGTTATGTCAAATCTACTGTTGCGTTCATTTATGGATATTTAAATTTAAATGATTTTGTTTTTTACTTCTTAGTGTTCCAGGTTTGTTTGTTTGTTTGTTTTCTTTTTCTACCTATAAAGAACATTTTAGTAGTGTCTTGTACTCCTGTTATACTTTCAACTTCCTCTTGAACATTCTGTGTTGATATTGAAAGTCTCTTCAGGTTGGTTTGTTTTCTGCTGGTTCTAACTTATAGTACTGTATGTCCTAGTGTGTTTTGTGATGTTTGTATACTTGTGTCACTTAATCTTGACCTGTGGGAATTTTGAGGCCTACAACGAAGATTCTCCTGAGGCAATTTGTGTTTCCTTCTATCAGCACTTTCTGGAGCATTACGATCCCAGGACCATTTTCTCTGAAATCTTAAGTTTAAAATCTTTTGTTTCTTTGTTTGCCACACATCTAGGATGAATCTAGATCACCTATCTGTATGAGGGTTGAACTGTAGCTATAGATTTTCAAGGGATTCTTTTTTTCCCATGAGTTAACTGCAATATTAAGATAGGCAAGATCCTTTACTGTTTCCTCCTGAGGAACATTTATTTCTAGTTTATGCTTACACTAAGGATGTGTAAAAATTTGTCTAGATGTAGAAGGGCCTAGATTTATAAGATTGAAAGGCCTCACTTGGAATGGAAAATTCTCAGCAAGTAGCTTTTAATTTTTTTTTTCCCTTTTTTTTTTCCTATTTTTTTTTTTTTTTTTCCCAAGTATCAGGCTTCAGAATTTCCAGTTAGGTCTATTTTAGAACTAGGCTTTGTGAATATATTCTGCATTTTGTGTGACCACCAAATTGTTAGCACAGTCACCAGGATTTGTGTGCTCTCAAGAGAAGAGTGGCTTAAATGTACCTCACAGGTTTCTGGCATTCACTGACATTCTGGCTTCTAGGGATTTCTGACTGCTTCACCAGTAAACACCTTACAACTCATCAATACATGTGAAATATTTCAACCCTCATATCTAATTGTTTTCAGTGAGATGCTTGTTTAGATAATACTGCCAGGAAAGAAAAAAAAAAAACACACCAAACCTCTCTTTTTCCCCCATTTATTCTTTTTCTTTTTTAAATAATATGATTTTTAAGATATCTTCAGCAACCTATATGCTAATTTTTATGGGGGTTTTTTTGTTTTTGTTTTGTTTTGTTTTGTTTTGTTTGAGGATCAGAGGTTTATTTAACACTGGTGGGCTCAGACGAGGTTGTTCTCCAAAGGTCTGAAGCCCGAGCACAAGCAGAAAGGGGGATTTATACCCTTCTACTTGCACATACTTCGTACTTTTGGCATGCGTGGGAAACAGGGTAGGAAAGAAGAACCCAGAAGGGCTTTGAGACAGGGACTGGAATTCCCTTGCTGGTTTGGTCAGCCATCTTAGAGTACAGTTTTTCCCTATCATTCCCCCCTTTGATGCCCCTTTAAACACCTAGCTTAGAGGGCATTAATTTTTATTTCTTAATATGAAATCTTAGGTAAAATGATCAGATGTTTATCCATCCCCCATCCTCACTCTTCCGTGTTACACTGAATCAGGGAAGGTGGTTTCATTTCTTTGTAACTTAAATGTTGGGGTCCTGATGAACTATTTCCAAGGGTTTGTGGATAATTAATTATGGAGCTGAATAAACATAAGTCTACATGACTGATACTAACAAATGCCAGGGTGTCCTGCCCCCTCAGCTCTGGGCCAGTTGAGTTTTGGAAGGTTTTGGCTTTTAATGCCTCTTAGGTGTAGGCAAAAGTGGAGTCACATGATTTTAGAACTGAGATAGATTATATATTTCAAAGATGCATGTTCTTTCTTTGCCCGTGCAGATCTTCCTTATCAAAGTATTAATATGTGGCACGTGGAAGTAAGAAATATAAGAGAAAACATGTCTCCACTTTTCCTTTAATTTATATTCAGGTAAAAAGAAACGAAAAAGTTACTGAAAAGATCCATCTATCATGAAAAATACTGGGTATGACCTGGTGCAAACACCGCAGATTCTGAGCAGGCTGAAAGGTTTTCAGAACTAGATAGAACAATTCAGGATAGACTTCTTCCTACCTTGGGGTTTAAATTTATATTGAAAAACATCAGCTATTTCACAAAAATGCTGGGGGAGGAGAATCACATCCAAGAAGGTAAACTGGGATAGAAGGACAATGGACCAGGGAAGGGACTAGACAATCACAGATGCTGCAGTCTTGAGACAGGAACCAGAGCTGCACTCTTGAGACTGGAACCAGAATCTGTTCTGATGTGGAGCAGAAGGAATGTGCTGTTCACTGTTCACAGTCACAGAGACATTGGCCCAAATGGCAGTCCTGCTCTTTCCAGGCCATTCCCAAGGCAATGGGAGAAGAGTAGCAGTGGGAGGACTCTACTCCTTCTTGTTCTTGGGAATACCCATAGTGTCCAACAGGAGGCAAAGGCAGTGAGCCCTGTTACCAGCTCTGCCCATGACTGTGTCATGGCAGGTCACTCTATCTCTCTGAGGTCTGGCTCATTAACTTTGCCCAAGACCTTTTGGTTCTATGATTCTACTGTCATATTTCTTAACCAGAGTCGCTCACCAGAATTATTTTGGGCAGCTTTTGAAACATACCTATGCCTGGAACCACCTCTGGAAATTCTAATGAGATAGTTCTGGCAAACAGCCTGGACAGAACTGGATGAAGCAACGATCCAGCAGAACAGTGGCTGTGGGTACCAATCAGTACAAAATAATGAAACGCCCCTGGATGTGCAAAAAAATTAGGAAATTGTACACATAGAATTTCTCTCTGCAACAGTATTCTTTATGATTGAAAGGACAAATGTTGATAAATTATTTAAGAACAATGAATGTTAAGTTAATGACTTAAATTAAAAAGGAGTGTGTTTACCCAACAACTTCCCTTTGCTGAGAGCATGGTCTGCCAGTTTAAAGACAAAACTGATATCCTCTTCTCTAATCTCCTCCCACAGGGCATGTCTCCTATAGATAGTGACCCCTGTTAGCCAGTTGGTCTCAAATATACATGTGTCTTTTGATTGTGATGGCCATGCCAAACCCCTACTGTATCCATACTCAAGAAAGAGACACCATAATTTTGTAAACTAAATAGTTCTATATTATATTTATCATCATCATCATGGAAAGGCAGTATGACACATAATAAGCAGTCAGCATTATTGTCATTAATATTAAAATACTATAGAGCATATTTTTCTCCTTGGTGTTAGGAAGCTCTGTAACCAACTACCTGCCTCACCTTCTGGCTCTACTCTTTTTTTAATAACCATAAACCTGGAGAAATTAATTCATTTCTTTGTGCCTTGATTTCCCCATCTGTAAAATGAAGAGAATAACCCCAAGAGTGATATAGAACAGAAATTTACAGAGACAATCTATAGAAACAAGGAATTCACAGGCAACATGATCCCAATAAAAACTTACCTTTCAATAATCACTCTCAACGTGAACAGCCTAAATGCTTGCATAAAACGGCACAGTGTTGCAGACAGATAAAAAGAGAGGACGCATCCATATGCTGTCTACAAGAGATGTATTTTGAACCTAAAGATACATCCAGACTGAAAGTGAAGGGATGAAGAATCATCATTCAGGCAACTGGCCTCAAAAGAAAGCTGGGGTGGCAATTCTCACATCAGATAAATTAGATTTCAAGCTAAAGACTGTAGTCAGAGATACAGAAGGACACTACATCATTAGAGAGGGAAAGAAGCAGACTCCCTGCTGAGCAGAGAGCCCGATGTGGGGCTCGATCCCAGGACCCTGGAATTATGACCTGAGCTGAAGGCAGAGGCTTTAACCCACTGAGCCACCCAGGCACCCTTACATCATTCTTAAAGAGTCTATCCACCAAGAAGATTTAACAACTGTAAATATTTATTCCCCTAACATGAGAACAGCCAACTACCTAAGCCAACTGTTAATCAAAATAAAGAGTCATATTGATAAGAATACGTTAATTGTAGGAGATCTTAACACTCCACTCTCAGCAATAGACAGGTCATCTAAGTAGAAAATCAACAAAGAAACAAGAGCTCTGAATGACACACTGGACCAGATGGACCTCATAGATATAAACAGAACATTCCACCCTAAAACAACAGAACAATCATTCTTCTTGAGCACACATGGAACTTTCTCCATAATAGACCACATACTGGGTCACAAATCATTTCTCAATTGATACCAAAAGATTGAGACTATTCCCTCCATATTCTCAGACTACAAGGCTTTGAAACTGGAACTCAATCACAAGAAAATATTTGGAAGAAATTCAAACACTTTGTAGCTAAAGACCATCCTGCTCAAGAATGTTTGGGTCAACCAGGAAGTCAAAGATGAAATTAAACAATTCATGGAAACCAATGAGGATGAAAACACATCAGTCCAAAAAATACAGGATTTGGCAAAGGTGGTCCTAAGGGAGAAATACATAACCATCCAAGACTCACTCAAAAAAATAGAAAAATCCTGAATACACTAACTCTCTTTACACCTTAAAGAACTGGAGAATCGACAACAAATTAAGTCTACCTCATGCACAAGAAGGTAAATAATTAAGATTAGAGCAGAGATCAATAAGTTAGAAACTAGAGATACAGTAGAACACATCAATGAAAATAGAAGCTGGTCCTTTGAAACAATAAGATCGATAAGTCACTGACCAAACCAATCTAAAAGAAAAGAGAAAGGACCCAAATTAATAAAATTATGAACAAAAGGGGAGAGATCACAACTAACACCAAAGAAATAGAAACAATCATTAAAATTATTATCAACAGCTATATGTCAATAAGTTAAGCAACCTAGAAGAAATGGATGCATACCTGGAAACCTATAAACTACCAAGACTGAAACAGGAAGAAATTGTCAAGTAACGAGATTGAAGCAGTGATCAAAAACCTCCCAAAAAACGAGTCCAGGACCTGACGGATTCCCTGGGGAATTCTACCAAATATTAAAAAGAAGAGACTAATATTGAACACTTAAAGTTATTAAGAAAATGAACTATGTTAATATATGTAAAATATTTATAACAGTGCCCAGAATACTCAATAGAACTTTGTTTTTGCCATCATTTTCATCATTATTATCAGGATTAGTATTTATATAAATCATGGATATGTTGGATCTGGAATCCAAACTGGTATGACCGACATTAGGACTAACAGATTTTCTAAAGAATTTAAAAAACAAACCAGAAGAAGCAATTGAGACAAAGCTGACTCAAGTAATTATTTTCCAGATCCTGTCAGATACAGACTCAGGAGATGGAAACTTTATCAAGTAAAACCAATAGCAAAGGACACGGGCTTAGATTTATGGCCAGTGCAGAACCAAAATATCTGATGTCTGAAATCCAAAGTTAGTTTAAAAAAAAAAAAAAAAAAAGTCAAAAAGTGGAGGTAGGCCAGACACAGGGGATAAAAATGAAAGAGCCATTTTAATGACCAAGTATTAAATGATAGGCAGTTCCCTGGCTCCTCTCACTAGACAGGAGCAAGTTAGGGACCTGACCTGTCATAATGTTGGTCCTCAGAGCAAGGCAACGGTTGTTGCTCAGAGTAAGGAGGCCCATATGCATTTGATAGCACAACTGCAAATAAGTTTCCTCTCAGAACTGTTAGGAAAATATAATGGGATTGTGTACAACTGGGTAGTGTAAATTATTACAACTATCATTTGGATAAAACTAAGGAATGACACTAAGATGCTTAGTTTTCTTCTTGGTTTATTCCAAGAAGAAAAGAATGTCACTGTTGTTTTATATGAGACTTAAATTTATTACTCCAGTATCCCAACTATTTAATTTCTGTAAATAATTTTTTAAGTGACAGAATCATTTTGTTCTTGATTTCTATTTATTTCATTGGTTATTATTTATCTCCTTCCTTGGTATGAAGCACATTTTATCAATTCCTGGCCTTGGGAATTAAGTTATCTGTATCACAGCTATAAGTAAACTTAATTAGACACTGCATTTTAGCAAGTTCATCAAGTGATATGTATGATATGTGTATATGTTAAAGTTTGAGACGGTTTTTATCATAGCGGAGAGGACCTTTGACACAAGCCAGCCTTATAGGGTCTTCTCTCTATCTGTATGTTGGAGAGTGGGACCTCCTTTCCCTTGTAGGCCTTTCTTTCCTATAGTCCATAAGGATTTAAGTTTGGGATTATGAGGGCTGCCTTCTCTACCACATAGAGAAAACCAGCCAGAAAGTGTACCCAACAAGGCCAAATAAGAAAAGAGGGTTATGAGATACAGCAAGATAGAACCCGTACATTACTTGAGTTCCTGCCATGCCTGAAATCAGAACTCTTAAAGTTCCCAGTTAAATGAGTCAATAAATTATCCCTTCTTTGCTTAAACTATTTTGAGTTGAGTGTCATTTGAAACAAAGCATTCTGAAATACATAATATAGCAGTATCAACCATCAAGTACCAAATCTCAAAAAAGTACATACATTTATCATTCTGAAGCATCGTGCAAGATTTAATTTAATTTCCAGTCTATTTCTGAGCCAGAAGCTTTGTAGAGGAAGTAGTCAATGGGCAAAGGGATAAATACTATATCTCATTGTCAGGAGGAACACTTGTCTCCTTTCATCCCATGCTGGTTTCCCCTTCTGTTCTTTTCCAAGCATCTTCCAAGCTCAAGATTTTCAATTAGTTAATAAACTGTCTCCAGCTGTTTCTCTTGTTGTGCAAATTTCAGGAGAAAAATTAATTAGCATGCACCTGAATGTATTTAGACAAGATTTTCAAGTGGCTTTTTACTATAAAAATCTGAGCGGTCCTATAAAAATAAATCAACACGCTTTGGGAATACAAGACTGGAAGCAGACTTTCCCTGGGTTAACAATATTAAATGGGCAAAATGATCAGAGTGATGGATACTTGCTAAAGAGAAAAAATTTCTTTTAAGAATCAAGTATATTGTTCTATAGCATTGAAGAGCTGTTCTTATTCTCTGAAAAGACCAGGAATAATAATGCCTCTTTGCTATATAAACATGCAGAGCAGAAGAAAATGATTGCTTTTAATCCTCTTAAAAGGGCAATTACATTTCAGTGGGTTCTACCCTGTTTTATCTCTAATTCTTTATCCACTTCATGTAGGCAATATTGGGGATGATATATTTGCTCCCATCAAAAATGCAAAGCATAGGATTCAACATCTAATGTTTATGAGTCCTCAGAAAACTTCTTTCTTTATTTGACCTGTAAATGTCTAATGATAAGTAAGATACAGCAATTATTTAAAGTCTAAACTAAAAACACACTTTCCTCCAGACAAAACAAAATGGAAATGTTGCATTAAACAACACCTGTTTCTCCATATCTGTGCCTTTGCCATTTCTTTAGCTCAAAATGCCCTCTCT